>NC_073380.1:34580680-34928680 GCF_028641065.1 Leucoraja erinaceus | reverse complement strand
TCCAAATAACAGAATGAGTTTTGAAAATAAATCACTTGCCTGTAAAATTCCTATCCCATGACAGCAAAAAGGAATTGACGTGACATAATACTAACCAGTTGTTCTCTTTTGTGGCAGTTGCAGAAAGAAAACGGAAAGTAAATCTTAAATTGCAGAGATATTATGAGGGTTTTACTAATTTTGAAAAAGTTATTAGGAAGCCAGAGAGAACCAGAGGCAATGGATCTATATTTTGAAAATTAAGAAATATGTTGAGAAGATGATTAGAGAGTTGTATGTACTGATGAAAAAGAGCTGAGCTTGGTAATATTTAATATCTTCCCAGTTTGATTAAAAAATAATTGAATTCCTGGATAAATATAACTTTGTTAATATTGATTTATATCTGAAAGGAACGGCCACTTCCAGAATTTTGGACCAAGTTGGAGCATTCTAGAGACTATAAAAATGGCAATCAACTCAGGGAATATCAACTGGAGGGCGTAAACTGGCTACTCTTCAATTGGTACAACAGGTGGGATATTCTTATTTCCAAATGGTTTAAGTAAGATATCGAGGTTTTAGTTTAGAAATTAGAGATACATCGCGGAAACAGGCCTTTCGGCTATTTCATGGAAATGTGTAAAATTATTTTCTTGGTGCAAGTTTTAGTTCAGATTTCACAACTGTGCCCATTTCTCTTGCACAGCAGTAGATTTGTTGTATCATGAAAAACTAATTTTTATGACTGCTGTCTGGATTAGGCTCTTATTTTGTAGTTTAAATGCAAAAAGCTGACAGACATGTTGACTCCAGTATCAAGGCAGAAGGTTAGACGCATTTATAAAGCATTCAATTAACTTTAGAAAAAAGTCCCAGGACTCAAAATGTGGCGTGAGAGATGGGACCTTTAACCCAGAATATAATATTATCTTTCCAAGAAAGACTAATATTCAAAAGACTTGGTAGTTAAAAGCTTTCAGTCATACATGGTTAAACCCCCTCCTACCCCCTCCCTTTTTGTTTCAATTGAATTGGAATGAAACTCTTGTTTTACCAAATATGCAAGTGCAATCAGAAGTGGAAATCCACATTTATGAAAATAGAATGGTGAACTACATGTTGGAAAGGCATGGGTATGAACAGAGTTTTGTACCCTTTAAAATTCCTCGCAGGCCTTGCACTTTTAATTCTGGACTTTCTCTGTAATGGTCATGCAATAACACCCTATTCTGCACTCTGGTATTTTTATCTTTGCACTACCTGTTGGCCTTGTGTAAGGATTGCACTTATAGAGAATGATTTGGCTGGGTAGCACACAGTTCTTCCACTGTATCTTGGTACACAATATGCCAACACTGAAAGTTTAGTTTAAATATAGTAAATATAATGCCTTTGATAATATAAAGTTTAGCTTCTGACTAGAAAAATGAAAATAAATGTTGGGAAATTGGATATTAGTATTGCATCGCATTGCTTCTATCTTGTGTGAGGTAGATGCTATAAGATTATTTTTATATCTACATAATCATTTCTTTTTTTCAGCCAAAACTGCATTTTGGCAGATGAGATGGGGTTAGGCAAGACTATCCAGTCTATTACATTTCTATATGATATGTATTTGAAGGGAATTCATGGCCCCTCCCTGATTATTGCACCTCTTTCCACAATCACCAATTGGGAGAGAGAGTTCCGCAATTGGACAGCAATGAATGTGGCAGTGTACCATGGCAGCCAGGCTAGCCGCCAAATGATTCAGGCATATGAGATGTATTTCCGGAATGCTGAGGTAAGGAAGACAGTTACATGTTATTCTAATTTCTGTTAAATTGATTTTATGTATTAGTAAACTTAAATTATAATTGTACCTCACTTGCCAGTTCCAGACAAACTGGTGTTAACAAAAAAGAAATGTTACTGCTGAATTTTCCTGGCTTCAATTACCCTTGTCAGTATGTTTAATTTTTTGTTTTGTGATTCCTGATATTAGTCCTGAAGTTTATGGTTGTGTCCTTTCCCCAAGAGTCATGACTTAATTTACAACTTTCAATATTTAATGATTTATCTTGCATTTGCTTTTAATCTCCGCTGTTCATAGTTTTATAAATATTTTCTGCAGAGGTTACTTGTAGGTCAAGCGATATTATTTTATCCAAAACTATTTTTACTTGGAACATTAATTTGTTCTTGCATGTTACAAGTATTTTACTAAAGCAGGCATTAATTGAGAAGGCATATTTTGCTTATAATCTTGCAAGTCTTCAAATTTACTTTTGTCTTTATTCCACATCCGTGGATTTGTGAATGTATTTATAGTTGTGAAACTTAAGGTCCATCTGCCAAATGGAATGCATAAATTACATAGTATTCGTTAAACTTCCGCAAAGGCATTTTGAAAAGCAGTGCGAGTGCCCCCCTCCACAACCACCGCCTCTCGGGCAGTGCGCCTGCGCCGCTCTCTGCGCTCGGTCCCGCCCTCTGAATGGAGCCGTTCCGCTCGCGTGAGGCGCCGCCAACGGCTGGGGGTGGGGGCTATAAATAGCGAGAGCGTGTGTGAAGCGGTGATTAGTGGAGGCGCAAATTAGTAGTGAGGCGTAGTTTAGTCGTGAGGTGGGAGGTTTAGTAAATTGAGGTGAGGTGGGGTTAAGGTGTGAGGTGAAGTTTAGTGAGGGGCGAGATTTAGTGAGGTACGATTTAGTCGAGGAGGTTTAGGTGTGAGGAGAAGTTTGGTAGTGAGGAGAAGTTTGGTAGTGAGGTATTGTCGAGGTGAGGGGTTTAGTCAAGGTGTAGGTGAGGGGAAGTGAGCGAAGGTGAGGTGAGGAGAAGTGCCGCTGAAGGAGATGAAACCACTGCCTTCTGTGGTAGAGAATTCCACAAGTTCACAACTCTCTAGGTGAAAAGGTTTTTCCTCATCTCAGTGCTAGGCAAAGAGACATTTCAGGTAACATTCTTTGTAAAGGTTTTTTTAGGTGTATGAAGTCATTTATTGAAACGTAAGATTATTAAGAGATTGGATACGCTAGAGGCAGGAAACATGTTCCTGATGTTGGGGGTGTCCAGAACCAGGGCCACAGTTTAAGAATAAGGGGTAGACCATTTAGAACTGAGATGAGGACTTTTTTTTTCACTCGGAGAGTTGTGAATCTGTGGAATTATCTGCCTCGGTTAGCAGTGGAGGCCAATTCTCTGGATGCTTTCAAGAGTGAATTAGACAGGGCTCTTAAAGATAGCGGAGTCAAGGGATATGATGAGAAGGCAGAAACGGGGTACTGATTGTGGATGATCAGCCATAATCACAGTGAATGGCAGTGCTGGCTCGAAGGGACGAATGGGCTACGGCACCTCTTGTCTATTGTCTATTTCATGATATATATATATATATCTTTTGAGGGTTATTTTACTGGTTATGTGTTAGAAAAATTCATAGCTTCTGTTATGTAAATTACTCGCAGAAAGCTTTGTAATCACTTTCAATTTATTTAAAATGCGTTGCCCCCTGAACCCCCACCTGGGCGTTACCCCTGGACCTCGCCAGGGGCTTAGCCAGCCTCCTGGACCCCCCCGGCTAATACTTCCTACTTTTTTTTCTGGAAGTGACTATCATGCCTGAAATGGCCAATGCAAGAAGGGAGCACTTCACTCAATTGAAATATAACGCCTCTCCCCAAAAGCTCGCAGAAACCTTGGAAGGTTGGAGCTTTCAAGATTATAAATTTTTTTTTGTCCTTCTGTCTTACATTCTGCAATGCAATTGTCTCAATGAATAATAATAATAATAAATTTTATTTATGGGCGCCTTTCAAGAGTCTCAAGGACACCTATGAAGAACACATGCAAGGGGATGCAGAATAGCTGTGATCTAATTGAATGGCTTATTCCTTCCTAATTTTCTGCTAGAGGACACTCAATAATTGGGACAGTGAACATCTGTTTATTTGATTTAATTCTTATATTTCTTACAGCCATGTATTTGGCAATTTGTAAATGAAAATAATAGAAACTAAAGATACCTGATATCTGAAATGAAGCAGAAAATGTTGGAAGAGTTAATTATTTCTCTTTCACAAATTGCTATCCGACTTGCTGAGTGTTTCCAGCATTTTCTGTATTTTATGGCAGCTAATCAAAAGTTAAGGGCCTGTCCCACTTAGGCGACTTTTTAGACGAGTGCAGGAGACTCTGCGCTCGCCACATGGTTGGCACATGTTCGCTGGTGGTCTCTGGTGAGTCTCCTTCATGGTCGCGAGAAGTTCCCGCATTCTGGGAATTAGTCGTGGCCTCACTATGGTCACCGCACATGTTGAAAATATTTCTGCGACCAAAAATTAGTCGCCATGGAGATAATCGATAATCCTGTAGTCATATGTGCACTTGTAGTGGGGTCGCCATGTAGTTGTAGGTAGTCGAGGTAGCCGTAGGTGGTTTTAGTTAATCGCCTTTGCTGACCGGGCATTTTCATTGGCTCAGTGGGGGAAAAAAACGTAAGCAGAAGTTTTCAGAACCAAGGATAGCCGACCGGTAATGTTAAATATCCACCGAACTTCACAGCTGTGTATCTCTGGCTTATTAAAAGTTGTCTGGCTTCATAAAAGTTGTCTCCACTCTTTCTCCACTCCTTATCCCCCCCCCCTTCTCCTCCCATCTCCCCCTCTCTTTGAAAGGACTTACCGTACACTGTGCTAGCCGCCTTAATTACTGCGCCAACCTTCCTGTTCATCGCGGTGTGTCTGTATCACCTTGGCTTTGCACCGTGTGAATCTCAGACAGAGCTCCCCTGCTTGCCCTGGCCCCTGCCTTTGTGATGTGTGTGTGTGTGTGTGTGCGCGCGCGCGTGTGTGCTGTGCTCCACTCTGACAGTCGCTGTTCCAGTTCCCATTTTTTCAGGCGACTGCCGGCAACTTGATAGTCACCGGCAGTCTGCTGAAAAATCGCCTCAGTGGGACAGGCCCATTACAAATCTTTCTGCAATACAGGTGAATTGGAGATGCAAAGTTGGATGTCTATAGCATCCCCATAGTCACAATACCCTCCATAATGTTTGGGACAAAGACCTATAATTTCTTTATTTGCCTCTCTACTCCACAATTTGAGATTTGTAATAGAAAAAAAATCACATGTGGTTAAAGTGCACATTGTCAGATTTTATTTAAGGGTTTTTTTTATACATTTTGCTTTCACCATGTACAAATTACAGCTGTGTTTATACATAATCCCCCCATTTCAGGGCAACATAATGTTTGGGACACGTGGCTTCACAGGTGTTTGTAATTGCTCAGGTGTGTTTAATTGCCTCTAATGCAGGTATAAGAGAGCTCTCAGCACCGAGTCTTTCCTCCAGGCTATCCATCACCGTTGGAAACTTTTATTGCTGTTTATCAACATGAGGACCGATGAACGTCAAATAAACCATTATAAGACTGAGAAACAAGAGTAAAACTATTCGACACATCAGCCTAACTTTAGGCTTACCAAAATCAACTGTTTGGAACATCCTTAAGAAGAAACAGAGCACTGGTGAGCTTACTAATCGCAAGCCGCAAAAATAGGATGGCCAGGCTACAGTTTGCCAAGAAGTACATAAAAGATCAACCACAGTTCTGGAAAAAGGTCTTGTGGAAAGATGAGATGAAAATTAACTTATATCAGATTGATGGCAAGAACAAAGTATGGAGGGGAGAAGGAACTGCCCAAGATCCAAAGCATACCACCAGATCTGTGAAACACGGTGGTGGGGGTGTTATAGCCTAGGCATGTATAGCTGCTGAAAGTACTGGCCCACTTATCTTCATTGATGATGGTAGTAGCATAATGAATTCTGAAGTATATGGACACATCCTATCTGCTCAAGTTCAAACAAATGCCTCAAAACTCATTGGCCGGCAGTTCATTCTACAGCAAGACAATGACCCCAAACATACTTCTAAAGCAACAAAGGAGTTTTTCAAAGCTGAAAAATTGGTCAATTCTTGAGTGGCCAAGTCAATCACCTGATCTGAACCCAATTGAGCATGCCTTTTATATGCTGAAGAGAAAACTGAAGGGGACTAGCCCCCAAAACAAGCATAAGCTAAAGATGGCTGCAATACAGGCCTGGCAGAGCATCACCAGAGAACTGGTGATGTCCATGAATCGCAGACTTCAAGCAATCATTGCATGCAAAGGACATGCAACAAAATACTAAACATGACTACTTTCATTCACATGACAATGCTGTGTCCCAAACATTATGGTGCCCTGAAATGGGGGGACTATGTAGAAACACTGCTGTCATTTCTACATGGTGAAACCAAACTCTATAAAAATGGCCTTTATTAAAATCTTACAATGTGCACTTTAACCACATGAGATTTTTTTCTATTACAAATCTCAAATTGTGGAGTACTGAGGCAAATAAATAACTGATGGGTCTTTGTCCCAAATGTTATGGAGGTCACTGTATATAACTAGAATGAACAATGTGTAGAAAACATTTATTGAAAATGTTAATAGACTGAATGTAGTTTAGAAGGATACTCTGTTTGTCTTTGTCTTTAAAATTAAGAATTTCATTGTTCTATCCGGGACATAAGACTACAGACTTGAGCTATACAGGTATTCCCTTGTTCTATCTCTCGTGTTTTTTTTCTTTATGTATCCCTTTCATTCGTTGCATTCCAATTCTTAGTTTCTTGTGGAAGATCAGTTTATGTTCCCTCCAGGGCCGGAAATCCTGGGGGGTAGAGGGGGGACACGTCCCGCCCCCGTGCTTTGAGAGGTGGGGAACAATCCCCCCCCCCTCCCGATTCCTGCCCACGGCCGAAGCCTCACATGCATCTCGCTCTCTCCTCCAGCCCAACGCGCCGCTTCAGGGCTCGAAATTAACGGTTGCCCGGGTGCAATTGACCACTCAAAGCGCCGCCGGGCAACCTAAACACCGAGTCATTTTGCCTGGCTTGGCAACCAGATACTGGTTTGTACCGAAGATAGACACAAAAAACAAACCCCCCCGCACGCCGAGGGAGGGGGAGGCCTCGGCGTGCGGGAGGGTTTGTTTTGAAAGCGGTTATCGCCGTTAGTGGGTTTGCAAGCAGTGGCCGCTATCAGGGAGGGAGGAGGAGATGGAGCCGCTGTCACGGCCGCTGTGCGGGACCCGTCATTTGCTCTGACACTTCTGAATCAGCTGCACCATAGATCCTATAGCTATAAGATCTTTGAGCTGCATCGCTCGGCCCCCCCACCTTGCTGTTGGCTGGCGGAGGGGGGGAGGCGGTGGCGAGGAGTTCCCAACGGCCAAGGCAGCGGGGCGATGTTGTCCGAGGAGTGCTGACCTTCCTTCCTCCCCACCTCGCCCTCCTCTCTCTTTCTCTCTTGTACGCCCCTCCACTGCCCTTATCCTGGGACCCCTCCTCTACCTCCAGCACTGATCCGCTTTCCCCCGCCTCTATTCAGCAGTCCCTCACTGGCATCCCCTGTGCCCCCCCCCCCCCCCCCCCCCCCCCCCAATCTACTCATCCTGCACTGATCACCCTATCCATCTCGCATTGATTCTCCTGCCACCCCCCCATCCATCCTCCTGCACTGGTTCCCCAATTCACCCTGTACTTACCCCTTTCCCATCCATCCTGCACTTCTCCTCCATCCATCCTGTACTGATCCCCATCCATCCTGTACTAATCCACGCATTCATCCCGTACTGACCCACCCTCCATTTACCCTGCACCTCCCCTCATTCATCCTGTAGTAAATCCCCATTCATCCTGCACAGACCCTCCGACCCCCCCCCCCCCCCCATCCTTCCTGTACTGATCCTCCCATTCAAGAAGAATGGGGGGAACAGTCTGAAGAAGGGTCTCGACCCGAATTGTTGCCTATTTCCTTCGCTCCATAGATGCTGCATCACCCGCTGAGTTTCTCCAACACTTTTGTCTACCCCATCCATCCTGTACTGAACTCCCCCATTCAACATCACTGACATCCCCGTTCTCTCCCCTCACAATTTTACCTACTCTAACCAACACGTACTAATTCACCTGCCATTCTGCACCGACTGCCTTCTAACCCCCCTCCGCCATCTATCCACCCCGCACTGATACACACACACACACACCCCTCCCTGACCCTATTGTCCTGGAAATGTCTTCAGAGCGAACATTGACTATGTTTGATAATGGAATGCAATCAAATGTGTTTTAATTCCCAAAGTTATTATTTGTTTTCATCCATAATGATGGATTCATTATATTGTGAACACGTGAAACATTAAAACCGCAGTGTTCGATTGTGACTGCTACCGTTATTAGAGAATTCATTTTAACGGCTAATCAATGCTCTTAATATGGAATATCAGTACTGTAGTAATTTAATGAGGAACATTCACAACTATATGTTACCATTGTCCGGGATTTATTGACACAGGTTGATCATACGCTCAATAATGCCGCCACATTTTTGTGTGGGAGAGAGAGAGAGATGCTCGTCTCACTCTTGCTGCTGACCAGACGGAGCACCATCGCCGTGTGCTCGCTCCGCCGCCTCTCTCGCTTAAGTTTCTTTTGACAGACGCTCTCCACAGGCCCACGGCTGAAGCCATGCGCGCGGCCACAAAGATATTATGTCCCCCCCCCCCCCCCCCCGGTTTCCCCCCCCCCCCATGGTTTTAGTTTTTATAGCAATTTCCGTGCCTGGTTCCCTCAAATCCTTCCCTCTATAAAAATGAGCCTTTTAACACTGAAGTATTGGATTTCATCTGACATATCTTCCTGCTTACATTGGTGAATTTGTGAGTTTTTTTACTGTCATTTTCTCTGTTGGTACCAACTTCCCAAGATAGATTAATCTGAAAAATATTACCCCTTAGGAAGTCTTTAATTGTCCCATAAGAAAGCTAAATACAGTGCCCTCCATAATGTTGTTGACTCCACCCCCCCACCTCCACTGTTTAGTTTAAACCCACCCTTGTAGCACTAGCAAATCTGCCTGCCAGAATGTCTGTCCCCTTCCAATTAATGTGCAACCCGTCCCTTTTTTACAGGTCATCCCTGCCCCAGAAGAGATCCCGGTGATCTAGAAATCTCTGCTCCCTGCACCAACTCCTCAGCCACACATTCTGATCCCCTATCTCCGTGTTCCTACCCTCACTAACACAAGATACTTTAAACAGCCTAGAGATAACCACCCTAGAAGTTCTCCTTATTCTCCTAGAAGTTCACCTAGTTCTTTATACTCGCGTTGCTGAACCTCTTTCCTCTTCTTACCCACGTCATTTGTGCCTACATGCACAACTATTTCCGGCTGTTCACCTTCCCTCACGAGGATATTCTTAAGTCAGTCTGAGACATCTTGGACTTTGGCACCTGGGAGGCAACACACCTTCCTCGAGTCTCACCTGTCGCCACAGAATCTCCTGTCCGCAGCTCTGACAATGCAGTCACTCACCACTATGGCTCTGCCTGATGCCGGTCGTGCCTCAGCGACAGGATTTGAGTCAATTAATACCCTTGGTTGAAGCGAGGTTATCAAGAATTAGTGAGGAAAATATGTACATTCAGCCATTTCAAATGAATTATTATATTCATATTTATAGTTAATGCTTACCATAAATAGCGTACACAGACTTTACACCCCCCCACCCCCAACACCTTGTCATTGGTGATATTGTATACAGGACTGGCAATAACTGATAGTTAATAAGTGGAATAAAATAGCATTTACAATATTGTTATCATGTGTTGAAGAACATTTCAGTTGCTGCTGCGATTACTTTTTGCATAAGCATCACCAGAAAATATTTAACTAATTTCTGCATGATTGGGCTTTTTATTTATATCTGGCCTTAAAGCATTCATGGTGGATAATTGTGCATGCAGCAATTTGGGATGGTTGACACACTTAATAGAATAGCAAGGAACGTAAGCTCTGTTTTGCCCCCAATGTCTTTAATGAATTATGGATGAATAATGACCTAATTGTGTGTTCATTTGCTCAAAATGTATTGTTAATAACTTTAAGCAGTTTTATATTAGTGTTCAATTAGGAAAATAAATTAATTGAAGATTTCCTGTCTTAAGGGCCGTATAATTCAGGGAGCATACAAGTTCCATGCCATCATCACAACATTTGAAATGATTTTAACGGATTGTCCAGAACTGCGCAATATTAAATGGCGTTGTGTGATAATTGACGAAGCCCACAGATTAAAGAACAGAAACTGCAAACTTTTGGAAGGGCTAAAGTTAATGGATCTGGTCAGTATGTATTTTGTAATAATGAATTGTGTGCTGTTAATGAATTATGATATCCAGTTTATGATGTTTGATGTTCATTAGACATAACATTTATAACCACCGTATGGTTTGGATTTCCAGTTATTTAACAGATCTTTTTTCTAATGGTTTTTCTTTTGCTGCAGGAACACAAGGTACTGCTAACAGGGACACCATTACAGAACACTGTAGAAGAACTTTTCAGTTTGCTGAATTTTTTGGAGCCCACTCGATTCCCATCAGAGTTCACCTTCCTGCAAGAATTTGGTGATCTGAAAACTGAGGAGCAGGTATACGATTCTTCCAGAGCTATAAAGTGAACTTTCAGAATTGACCTCTAGGAAGGTCAATTATAATATATTCACTGTTGCAAAGCTCAGAAATAGACCCTTTTGCCCAACATGTCAATGCTGACCAGGTTTTAGAACTGAGCTGGTACCATTTGCCTGCATTTGGCCCATATCCCCCTAAACCTTTCCTATGCATGTACCTGTCTTAATGTCTTTCAAACCGTGTATTAGTACTTGCCTCAACAGCTTCCTGGGGCATATTGTTCCTTGTACATATTGCTCTCTGTGTGAAGAAATTGTTCCTCTGGTATCTTTTCTATCATTTGCCTCTCAAGGAATTCTTGATGATTCCTCCCTGAGGGCAAAATACTGACCATTCAACGTCTATGCATTTAATGATTTTGTATATTCCAGGGTCATTTCTCGGCCTCCTATGCTCCAAAGAAAAATGTTTCTACTTATCTAGCCTCTCCTTATAACTCAAATCCTAGAGTTCTGGTGATATAGAACATAGAAAAGTACAGCACAGAAAAAGATGTTTCACCCCACAGTGTCTGCAGAACATGATGCCACTTTATGTATGCGTTACCACTTTCAGGGAGTTATGGATATGGATTTTAAGAATCCTCCGTAATCAGTGCTGTTAATGGTCTTGCCATTAATTGTACACTTCATTTCAAAATACAACACCTCAACCTTTCATGAATTAAATACCATCTCCAAGTTCTTTGCCCATTTCTGTAGCTGATCTATATCTTGCTGTATACTTTGACAGCCTTCCCCACAATCGGCAAACCCCAGCAGTCTTGGTGTCATCTGCAAACTTGCTAACCAACCCGCCTACGTTTATGTCCAAGTCACTGGCATGTATCTCAAACAAAGGGGGTCCCAGCAAAGATCTCTGCGGAACTCTACTAGTCGCTGACCACCAGCCTTAATGTAGTCCTTTCACCCCATAACCCTCTGTCTTCTTTCAGTAAGCTAGTTATTGTTTCATACAACCAAATCACTATTAATCTTGTGCATCTTAATATTCTTGATTAGCCTCCCGTGGAGGATTTTATCAAATGCCTTGCTAAAGTCCAAGTAGTCATCATCCACTGCCGTACCCTCATCGAACAACCTCGTCACATCCTCAAAAAACCTAATTAAGTCAGAAAGACGGGACCTACCATGTACAAAGTTATGCTGGCTATTCCTAATTAGCCCATTCTTTTCCAAATACAAGTAAGAGTATTCAAAGAATACTCTCTCTTTTAACTCTTTTAAGAGAGTTAGATTTAGGTCTTGGGACTAACGGAATCAAGGGATAAGGGGAAAACGCAAGAACGGGGTACTGAATTTGGATGATCAGCCGAATGGCCTACAGGACCTATTTTCTATGTTACTAAGAATTTACTAAGAATACTAAGAATTCTTCTACTTCAGTAAAATGAAATACCAATAAAACACTCTTGACTTAAGTCAATTCTATCCCTAAGAATCTTCTCCAATAGCTTCCCCACCATTGACGAGAGGCTCATTATCCTGTAATTCACTGGATTTGCTATAATTTGCTTCCATTCTTAAACAAAGGAACAACATTACCTACTCTCCTGTTCTCCAGGACCTCGTCTGTGGCTAGAGAAGATCCAAAAATCATTTTTTGTCGTTCTCAATAATCTGGGATGGAATCCTTCATGCCCTGTGGATTTATCCACCTTAATGCTCTTTAAGAGCCCCAATGCCACCACCTTCTTAATCTCAAACTAGCCTTGCATATTCATATTGTCCACATTGATCTCAATGTCCTTTTCCAGATGCATCGTACTAGTTTGGTACCTTGACTACATCTCCTGACTCCAAGCATAAATTCCTTCCTTGAGTAGTCCTACCTTCTCCCTAGTTATCCTTGTGTTTTCAAATGTAGGAATTAAAATATATGGGATTTTCTTTAATCCGCCTTGCCAAAGCCATTTCTTGGCCCTTCTAATCGTCTTCTTGATTTCTTTCTTCCTTACTTTATCCTGATGAATCTTTTCTGCACCCCTTGCAGCTTAATAACATCCTGTTTCTCATCATGTTTCTCACCAGTGTCTATTAAGTAGTATTCTGCTTTTTCTAAATAACTATTACAGGTACAAAAACTTCAGGCTATTCTGAAACCAATGATGTTAAGACGCTTGAAGGAAGATGTGGAGAAAAATCTGGCTCCAAAGGAAGAAACGATCATTGAAGTAGAACTGACAAACATTCAAAAGAAATATTACCGAGCTATTTTGGAGAGAAACTTTGCCTTCCTCTCAAAAGGAGCTGGTCAAACCAATGTGCCCAACCTTCTGAATACCATGATGGAACTGAGAAAATGCTGTAATCATCCATACCTAATTAATGGTAAGTTCATTTTTATTGTCCATTCTGTAGGCAGCTTTATTCTGGTAACTAGTCAAATTCACAAATTAAATAGGATAAATCTAGCTTCCAATTATTTGGAAATTCTAGTACTAGTCTGGAGTATGAGCCAGAGGTGGAGGGTGAGTGAGATGCATGACAGTAATCAGTGGTGTCTTGGAATGCTTGGAAACTTCTCACTCCCATTAAACTCACTGGGCTCAATGGAAAATGTGTTCTACTACTGTGTAGGAGGAGAGGGAAAAGAAGAGGGAGGGTGAAGAGGAGGAGGGAGTGCTGGGGGATGAGGGTGAATGGAGGAGGATAGGGGTATGAAGAGGGATGGTGAGGCACAGTTGGGGGAGGGTTGCCGTGACTCGCGTCACAACGGGGATCTCTGGCCTCACCATGGGAACCCCTCAGCCGCGCCTGTGCAGTTGGGGCCTATGAGTGAGTGGTGGAATATTGCGTTGGGGGAACAGGGCCCAACGGGTCCCACTTGGTCCAGTATACCTCTAAACCATTTTTATCCACAAATCTACCCAAATGTCTTTTAAATGTTGTCATTGTGTTTGCCTCAACCATTTCCTCTGACAGCGTGTTTCATTTACGTACCACCCTCTTTGTGAAATAGTTGTGCCTCCGGTGCCTATAAAATCTTTCCTCTCTTGCCTTAAAGCTGTGTACATTGATTCCAACTATGCCACTCATGATTTTATACTTAGATCACATTTCAGTTTCCGATGCTATGAGGAATAAGGTTCTAACCTCCCAACCTGCCCAACCTCCCTACAACTCAGTCCCTTAAGTCTGCTCGATGATCTCTGAAATTAAAATGTTGTCTCTGTTACTTGGAGCGTATTCCTTTAATGCAAAGCATTTTACGACATGGGTTTATACTAATGTAATCTTTCCAATAAAATCAACCGCTAATTCAAGAGATGATTTTGCTAATTTAAGAGGAAACTGCATTCAACCTTTGTGTGAGCTAAACTCTTGCCTAGTTTGCAGGCTGATCCTGTGGGTTTGTGAATAAGAATTTGCAGCAGAGAAAAGCACAATAAAAAGGTTTTCAGAAATAGTGCGTGCGTATTCTTGTTATATCTTATTTCTCAACTGGCATTGTGAACATTAAGGTTGAAAGAGGTGCATTTGTTGAGCAGCATTTATATTCTCAGGACTTTTCAAAACACTCCAGAACTAAGGAATTTTGAAGTTCACAGCCAACTTTGAGGTGCATTCCATTATTAATCAGGCAGCAGTGCACATGGGTGCAACGGTAAAGTTGTTGCCTTGGTGCCGTAGACCCAGGTTCAATCCTGACTGGGTGTTGTCTGTTCAGAGTTTGTACGTTTTCACTGTGACTGTGTGAGTTTTCTCTGGATGCTCTGATTTCCTCCCAGGTTTGTAGGTTAATTAGCTTCTATATAATTGTAAATTGTCCTTAGTGAATAGGATAGTGCTAGTGTACGGGTTGATTGGCGGTCAGCACAAACTTGGTGGGCCGAAGGGATGTTTCCACATTGTATTTCTAAAGTCTAATAAAGATGATTACAGCAGAGAGTTTGCACACAGCCAAGGTGAATGTCTGGATATTCTCTTGGGTGCTCAATGAATGAATGGTCATGATGCAAGAGCTCCTACTTTCTTTCAGAACTTTTTTCTAAGTTGTATTTTGACATACAAAGGAATTTGAGCACCTATGACAATATTTTCTCCTTCCTTCCTAACCCTTGGTTAATTTGCAAAAGCAATGCTTCCACACCTTTTTTTTTTCCTTAAATAGAACCCCAAATTTCCTGGAATTTGATGGTATTTCCTGAAATTTTCGAAAATGCTTCCTGCTCACTATTTGTTGTTGGGTTTTTTCATGGGCACACGTTAACAACACAAAGAAGAACAAGGCACAACAGATCTATGTAACTACACCGTATCTTCCTGCTTCTGTTACTTGTACAGTGTTACACAAGGCAGCTTTCATTGCCTCCAACAGCTTTCGTTGTCTTCATTTTTTCAACCTACTCTCATGTGTCTCAGTCTCTCCCCTCTCTCCCCCTCTCCCTCTCTCACCCTTTCTCTCCTTCCCTGCCTCCCCTTCCTTCTTTGTCCCCCTCCCTCCCTCATTCCCTCTCTCGCTCCCCCTCTCTCTTTCTCTCCCTCCTCCCTCTCTCCTCCCTCTGTTACCAATCCCACACTGGTAACTTTTCACCACTAGGCTTTTCCAGAATTCTACCACTGCCTGAAAAATAATCTAAGGCTCAACTTCCACTGAGAAGGAGAATTCCAAAGACTCATTGTTATACGAGAATTTTCCCGAACGAAATTCTGTGACCCATAGCGCTGTGTTTAAAGCCTATAGCGCTGCAGCTTGTGGCGCTATATTTAGAACCCATAGTGCTGCTGCCTCAGCTGTTTGTTTAAATTCCCAAGCTTTAAACTGACAGCAATCTGTTTAAACCTTTGAGCGCCAAACCGGCAGTGCTGTGTGTATTACCGTTACACCCCTTCGCAGGCCAAATGCGGAAAATTTCCGAAATAATTCAATTTCCCTAAAGACAACCAGAATTTCCCAAATTTCGGGTAAGGGAGGTAAGAGTGAAAGCAGAGTTGCTGTTAGAAATGGGTTGAGACTAGACTCTGGCAAAATACTTCCATCCTAATTTTACTGGGTGCAGTCAATGAATTAGGTTGGGCGGAGTCCCAGAAGGCTGTGGCAAACCCCTTGTGCAACATGTCATTCAATGCATCAGTTAAAATGTGCACAGCAACTTTTAAAGGTTACAGGAGTTCTTTAAAGCTTTAAGTTGACATTTTGATTTTTTAATTCTAACTCAACTCCTATTTCACTGTTGGCAGAATCTTCTGTTATTTTTCGCAAGTTCTGCAGGACACTCTGACTAACACTTTAATTTCTCTGTCCGTTTCCACTCCAATTCCTTCTCAAAACTCATCTTTTCAATTGAATTTTTAGTCATTTTTTCTAAATATCCCATAAACCTGTCAAAATAACTCGAGCATAACAAGTTTCCTGTTGAAATTCTATTATTTCGAATTAGCGGTATTGATTTATGTGGTATGAAATGAAATTGACAGTGAAGTCAAATAAACCACCAGGAAAAATTGACATAAGTAGCATGAAATTTTAGATTTAGTTTCTTCAGGGCAAAAGCTGTTCTTTCAGAACTCACTGAAGTCTCCCAGCAATTTGCAGTGTGTCGGAGTTTAGCCATAAAACACAAAATATGGATTTTAATGGGTTCAAAAGTGAACACAATTTTGTCCTGTTTTGATGCTAAACCAAAATGTGAGTAGTATGGTAACTGCTTATTGACCCACTTTCTTTGTGAATTTTTAACTACCTACAATTTATTTGAATCTTCTTGTGCTTAGGCTATTGATTAACCCCATTAACAGTTACATAATTTGATAGTGCTAAAAACTGCTTAAATTTTAGGTTGTTTTATGTTAGCTTGAATTGAATTAACCGGGAAAATTGCATTGGTACCTTTATGAGTGAACATTTTACTTCATAATTTCTCCTTAGTTAGCAAAGCATCCACCAGCCATTTTCCAGGTGTAAAATTTCCCTATATTTAAATCTTTAAATTATACTGAGAATTTGTAGTTCAATTTTCTGCTTATAAATAAGGAAACTTGAGCTAATTGTGCGCTGTGGTACTGTGTCACAAGAATTTGTATTTAATCTTTTGACAACTCAAAAATTGTTCTGGTATGATTCTGGGCTTTTTCATAGTTTTGTTCTTTGTTTTTGGTTTGGGTAGGTGCTGAAGAGAAGATTTTGGAAGAGTTTAAAGAAACTCACAATCCTGATATACCAGATTTTCAGCTTCAAGCTATGATCCAAGCTGCTGGTAAGCTAGTGCTGATTGACAAGCTGCTGCCAAAACTGAAGGCTGGTGGCCACAAGGTGCTTATATTTTCCCAGATGGTGCGCTGCCTGGATATTCTTGAGGACTACCTCATTCAGCGAAGGTGAGGCCAGCAGTGTTCAATGTGTAAGTTATTATTTGATGCCTGATTGTGCATCCAATAAACAAATGTTCTGATAAGCTGTTAATTTGGAGAGGATATTGTGGATTTGCATTTAGAATGGAAGAACCAACTGTCAGATCTATGCTGTTAAAGAGGGGAAATTCAAAAATAATAAAACTGGCACTTGGACAGCCACATAGGTAGGAAAGGTTTAGAAGGATATGGGCCAAGCACAGGCAGGTAGGACTAATGTAGATGGAGTATCGTGGTCAGTGTGGGCAAGTTGAGCCAAAGAGCCCATTTCCATGCTCTATGACTCTCATCACCTTCACCAGTGCTACTTGAGGAAGACAAAGATGTCATTGCATGACTGGCAACCAGTTTTATGATTTAACAGCGAGGCATTTGAGTGGAGAATGGAACTTTTGATATTTTACGGTATGATTGATGTTGCTAAAAAGAAGCACAACCTTCAAATATTCATTACCTAACTTCCAATCTCTACACTTCCATTGATTAAATTTAGGTTCTATAAATCATACTTAATTGTTATTAAAATACATCATGAGACTTTTTTGTTTTCATACAGTGTACTAAGCATAAAATGAGTGAACAGATAATAAAGGTTTCTCTAAATATATGCCCCAACTCCATATTTTCAATGCTCTTAACATTGTTTTTTTGATGTTGTGGGCAAAATAATTGTTTTTCTTGTTTGGTTGCAAAACAGGAAACCACTAAGAACTGCATGAAATTGACTGATGGCTGCTTAAAGCTTGCAGAACAGCTTAGGTTTGTAGTTTAAGAGAGGAATGCTAATTTAATACAAGATTGGCCGCCAACAGCATGTGGCAAAATCTACAATAAACTATCAAGATTTTCTAAACCAAATGAGGCAAAATGGACAAATGTGGTTGCTGAGCTGAACGTTATTCAAGTCACAAAATTAATATTTTAACCTTGGCACAAAATTGCACCAATAAGTTCCCATTTGTGATTTTACCATTGTCCCTTTGCTGTGCTAAAGAATGTCTGCTATGTAGCTGGTTCAAGCAATGTTGGCAGCGTGGAACCGGTTTACATTTAGTTTAGAGAAACAGGTCCTTTGGCCCACCGAGTCCATGTCAACAAACGATCCCCACACATTAACACAATCCTACACACACTAGGGACAAATTATAATTATGCCAAGCCAATTAACCTACAAACCTGTACATCTTTGGAGTGTGTGAGGAAACCGGAGAAAATCCATGCGGGTCACGGGGAGAGAACATACAAGCTCCGTACATACAGCACCCGTAGTCAGGATCAAACCAGGGTCTCTGGCGCTGTAAGGCAGCAACTCTATGGCTGCAGCACCGTGCCTAAACAGGGGGGGGGGGATGCATTTTTCAGTTGATTATGAGATGAGAGTACAATAAAGTCTCAAATTAATTTTTAGATGCATGTAATGTTGCATTTTTCGCTTCCCCTGTTCCCAGTTTACTTTTAAATTGTTGACGGTTGTTTTAGTCGGTGAATTTAAGGTGGAGTGGGGATATGACTCAGAGCAAAGTGTCTTTAAAAAAAACCACAATTTACTCAGAACAAATACTATTTAAAAGGCTGAGGAAACGGAAGACAGAGCAGGGTAAATTTTGTGGAAGGTGATTATAAATTGCGTGCAACTCACCAGGTTTTATTGTTAAGAGACAAAAATAAATGTTGAAAAAATGCATAGTTAAGTTGCATCCGTGGAAAGAGAGATCAGTCAATGTTTAGGTGCAGTGACTTCTTACAAATATCCTCTTTCCACAGATGATGCTCGACTGGATAACTTCTTCCAGCATTTCTGTTTTTGTTATTAATTCCAACATTTGTCATTCTATGTGCTTTCCATTAATTGATGTAACTTAACTGATAATCATCATTTAGTTGGCTGTGTATTTGCATCCTAATCATTTTTAAGTTTTCAATTATATTGCAAGAAAAGCTAATGTCTTAAAGTTTAAGTGCACTATTGAGATTATACTAAGGGTGGTAGACAAAAAATGCTGAAGTAACTCAGAGGGTCAGGCAGCATCTCTGGAGAGAAGGAATGGGTGACGTTTTGGGTCGAGACCCTTCTTCAGACTGATGTCGGAGGAGGGGGTGGGACAAAGATAGAATGTAGTCAGAGACTTAAGACGTGGGAGAACTGTGAAGGGGGAGGGGATGGAGAGAGAAAGCAAGGGCTATCTGAAGTTAGAGAAGACAATGTTCATACCGCTGGGGGGTAAACTACCCAGCAAAGATACTAAGGGTGCTTGATAATTGAATTTGGGTATGCCAAAAAATCTTTATCATCAAATGTAAAAATCAGATCATGAAGAAAGTTTTTCCTTTTGAAAGAACTTTATTTTTATTATTTTTGAAATCATTCACTGGGTGCTGCTGGTAAGAAAACAATGCATTGCCCATTTCTAATTGCACTGAGATGAGGTGGTGATCTGCTGCCTTGAACTGCTGCTGCCTACTTGCTAAATATTAACAAAATCTGGCAAGTAACATAATTTGCATTTTGATGGATTTCATTGGCTGAAAGTAAAAATATTGTAAATACAAAAATTACTTTCCAGGCACCTGTATGAGCGCATTGATGGTCGAGTGAGGGGGAATCTTCGGCAGGCAGCAATCGATCGTTTCTCAAAACCTGACTCGGATCGTTTTGTTTTCCTGCTGTGCACTCGTGCTGGAGGTTTGGGGATTAATCTTACTGCCGCAGACACCTGCATCATCTTTGATTCTGACTGGAATCCACAAAATGATCTCCAGGTGACTACTGTTTGCAAATTTCCATCTGTGTTTTCATCAATTATATTTCAGCAAGATGCAGTAACCTGAACATAGATTGAACAAAACAAACAAAGTCCAGGAGGAACTCAGTGGGTCAGGCAGTACATGTGGATGGAATGGACAAACAACTTTTCGGTTTGGGACCCTACTGAGGACAAGAACAGTGTAAAGCAGGAGTCCAAGCCAAAATGTTGTCTGCCCATTCCCTTTAGAGATGCTGCCTGACACGCTGAGTTTCCCCCAACAGTTTGTGTTTTGCTCAAGATTCCAGCATCAACATCTTCTTGTGTATCCATTGAACATAGGTTGATGCTGTTATTTTATTATTCTACACCAACAGGCTCAAGCTCGTTGTCACAGAATTGGACAGAGCAAAGCAGTGAAAGTGTATCGATTAATAACAAGGAATTCTTATGAAAGAGAAATGTTTGATAAAGCCAGTCTTAAACTTGGGTTGGACAAAGCTGTTCTGCAATCGATGAGTGGAAGAGAAAATAGTGCCAATGGGGTATGCATTTTTGTATAATGTGTTGCTTCCTCAGACTAAATTTCTCAAGCTATTTGGTTCACATACATGACATATACTTAATGATGCAATCAATATGTAAAATTCAAAATATATAGGTGCAGCAGCTATCTAAAAAGGAAATTGAGGATCTTCTGAGGAAAGGAGCATATGGTGCCCTGATGGATGAAGAGGATGAAGGGTCCAAATTCTGTGAGGAAGATATTGACCAGATTCTTTTAAGACGCACTCATACAATTACTATAGAGTCTGAAGGGAAAAGCTCTACTTTTGCAAAGGTGAATATATTTGAACAAGAATAAATATGTTTATGTTACATATTTACCAACTGAGAAAATACAAAGATCACAATATCAAGTTAATATTATTGTGAAGTAAATTGTGTAGATTTCTCCTAAACATGAGTTTCTTTCTTTGTGAAACTATTCAGGCTAGCTTTGTGGCTTCTGGAAATAGAACCGATATTTCCCTTGATGATCCCAACTTTTGGCAAAAATGGGCAAAGAAAGCTGAATTGGATATTGATGCAGTAAATGGACGGGTAAGCAGCATGTTGTGTCCTGTAAATTTAAATTTAAAAAACTGTGAAATATATTTTTCCTCGTATGTGCTCTCTCCTGTTGTAGAACACTTTGGTGATTGATACACCAAGAGTAAGAAAACAAACAAGACACTACAATGCTATCAAGGAAGATGAACTCATGGAATTTTCCGATTTGGAAAGTGAGTCTGAAGAAAAGACTGGGAAGCCCCGTAGACCACAGGACAGATCCCATGGTTATCCAAGGACTGAATGCTTCAGGGTGGAGAAAAACTTATTGGTATATGGGTGAGTTGCAGAATGCATTATGTAAAATTGGAAAGAAACTCTGACAGTTATTTCCCACCTTTGAATTTCTTTTAAGGAGAGATTTCTTAACAATCTAAATAGGAAGTAAACAAACTGATTTCCTTTACTGCAAGATGGCACAGTATAATCTAATTTGCTCTTCCGCATTTCATGCCTTCATTGTCTCAGAATCATTAGATTACAAGCCTAACTTAAAATCTCTTAAATTAAAAGAAATTTCCTTAAGTTAAATACTCAGATCAAAACCAATTGCCACAAATCTATCCAACTACATACTCCTGGCAACTGCAACTTGTTTTAATTCTTTTGTGATTTTGAATGGCATGGACTTTAAATCACAAGGCCCACCTAACACCAATTCATAGCATTGCCTAATTCTGCCCGTGCATTAACTCACCTTCTGAAATCCCAGTCCTAGCCTTTGTTTCCCTGCTGACCCCCTCATCATCATCTGGGGAAACGCTCCTGCACCACTGTTAATTCCTAATGCACACTAACTTTTGAATTGCATGTAGAAACATTTGGGGTGCTTTGTTAAATTATATTGACTATTTCTTTCACTGCCTTCCCCTCTCTGGTGCCTACTTCCTCACACTTATGATCTTACCTCCTCATGTTTGTTATTCCCATTTAGACACCTTTAGTCATTAACTATAGTGAACTAATCATCTGTGTGAATTGGACTAAGAATTAAGAAGAGTAGATCCATTGTCTTCAGGATTAGAGAAAATAACTTTGGCATAGCAATCTGTTTTGGCAAATGTCATTGTTGCGCCTAAGGTAGCCAGAAATGCTCCTTTAAAATATGCTGAATAATTTATTACCTTAATCTTCCACTCGCCAATTTGTTTGACCTTTGGTCTTTTTTAATTGCATACCTACAGAAGGTCATATTTTGTTTTACTTTGTATTAAGGACTGTTTCAACGTCACCTTAGCTGATGATTAAGGGGGTGTCAGTGAATGTGTTGTCTGCAAAGATGCAAAGTAAAAGGTTAAATGAAATGACCTCATGGGTTGTGCATTGGCATTAATAGGGAATAGGTTAAAGGACAGAACAGAACTGCGAATGCTGGATTTAAAGAAAAGACGCAGAGTGCTGGAGCAACTCAGCGGCTCATAAGGAATAGGAGTAGAATTAGGCCATCAAGTCTGCTCCACCATTCAATCATGGCTGATCTATCTCTCCCTCATAACCCCATTCTCTTGCCTTCTCCCCATAACCTCTGACACCTGTACTAATCAAGAATCTATCAATCTCTGCCTTAAAAATATCCACTGACTTGGCCTTCACAGGCTTCTGTGGCAAAGAATTCCACAGTTTCTGACTAAATAAATTCTCCTCATCTTCCTAAAAGAACGTCCTTTAATTCTGAGGCTATGACTAGTCCTAGACTCTCCCGCCCGTGGAAACATCCTCTCCATATCCACTCTATCCTAGCCTTTCACCATTCTGTATGTTTCAATTAGGTCCCTCCTCATTCTTCTAAACTCCAGCGAGTACAGGCCCAGTGCCGACAAACGCTTATCATAGGTTAACCTACTCGTTCAGATTCAGATTCAAAGATTCAGATTCAAACTTTATTGTCATTGTGCAGTGTACAGTACAGAGACAACGAAATGCAGTTAGCATCTCCCTAGAAGAGCGACATAGAATATGAACAATAAATTTAGTTCCTGGGATAATTTGTGTAAACCTCCTCTGGACCTACTCCAGAGCAAGCACATCCTTCTTCAGATATGGTGCCCCAAAATTGCTCACGATATTCCCAATGCGGCCTCAACATTACATCCCTATTTTTGTATACAAGCCCTCTTGAAATAAATGCCAGCATTGAGTTTGATTTCTTTACTACCGATTCGACTTGCAGATTAATTTTTTGGGAATCCTGCATCAGCACTTCCAAGTCTCTTTGCAACTCCAATTTCTGGATTTGCACCCCATTTCGAAAATAGTCTACGCCTTTATTCCTACTACCAAAATGCATGACCACACTTTGTACACTATATCCATCAGCCACTTCTCTGCCAGACTCACAACTTATCCAAATTATTCTGCAGAGTCCCTGCTTTCTCGACGTAACCTGCCCATCTATTTTTGTATCATCCACAAACTTTGCCACAAAATCTTCAATCCGCTTGTCCAAATCATTAATATACAACGTGAAGAGTTGCGGCCCCAGCACTGACCCTTGCAGAACTCCACCATTCACTGGCAGCCAACCAAAAGCCCCCTTTATTGCAACTCTTTGTCTTCTGCCATCCAGCCAACCTGCTATCCATGCTAGTATCTGCTCCTTGATACCGTGGGATCTCATCTTCATAAGCAGCCAAACGTGTGGCACCTGATCAAAGGCTTTCTAAAAATCTAAGTAAACAACATCTACTGACTCTCCTTTGTGTGTCCTGCTTTTTACTTCTTCAAAGGGTCAGGCAGTATCTCTGAAGAGCATGAGGTTTTGGGTCAGTACCCCTCATCCTTCAGATTCTTGGGTCTGGAGGATTCCAACCCGAAATGTCATCCATCCGTGTTTTCCAGAGATGCTGCCTGACCTGCTAAGTTACACCAGCACTTTGTGTCTTTTTAAGAATAGGTTTTATTCAGGAAAAAAAATGTAAGTTAGCAAAATTGCTATTGGTGTGATTCCACGACAATTAAGACTGGACCCTCAAATACCGACAACTTGTCTTGATTGTTTGGAAGTATTCCATTGTTTGTAAGTTCATTGATGTTACGAAGCTAAGCAGAAAAGTGAAGTGTAAAGATATTGAGGTTAAATAAGCTTGTAAGATGAGGGAGTTGGAGAATGATATGGAAAATGTGAAGGAATAGATAGACAATTTTCTTGGTCTTCCACTGACTGGTAATGTGCCTGATCTTACTGGTAGCCTTATCTCACAGCCTGGTCATACCTTGATTAGATATCAAGGGTGCAATCTTCCATGAGCAAGCCAAGTCCCATCTGAACAATGCACTTTCCATGTGAAACTGCCAGGCTGCACTTCCTGAATTTAGGAATCAGTTAAACCATGGGGTTGGGCTGATCGGCTGTCATAGGGATAGGGCTGTCATAATCAGGTTTTCTTAAAAACCCAAACAGTTAAAAATAACACTATTTAAAATAGTAATTTTCTTTAAAACCATAACTTTAAACACTGATAAGCAGTTGAACACATTTTAAATCAACTTTAGTTAAAATGACATTACCTACTACAATTCAGTGACATTCCATCCAGTTGAAATGATAGGCTTACTGGACATGTACCAGGTTAGTCTTGCACAAGTCAAACAGGCAAATTTGTTCATCGAAGGCTGGGAAATCAAAGAAAGTTTAGAGTTCCTCCTCCCTTGACAACATGAGTCGTCCAACAGAATAAATTGTCGGGAGGCAAGCAGTTGTCTTGGGATCAAAGATCAGCTGAGCAGAACCCCCTCTTTCTTGTAGGAGTTCCATTTTTTCACAAAAAGCTATTGTTTATTTATTCTGTATTAGTGACTAAAGGGGCTGTCCCACTTGGGCAATCGAAGCTGCGAGTTTAGAGGAGTTTGCCCTGGACTCAAACTGGCAGCATGGTCGACACGAGGTCCTAGGAGGACTATGAGGTGGCTGGAACTCTCCTTCATGCTCAAGGGAGGTTCCCGCATACTCGCGGCCTCAGCTAGGTCGCGGAAAATTTTTCAGCATATTGAAAACATTTCCGCAAGTAAAGGTTCGTTGGCATGGGTCTTTTTCACTCGTAGTGCAGTGGAGTGGGGTCGCTATTTACTTACAGGCACTTGAGGGCAGCTGTAGGCCATCTCCTTCGCTGACCGGGCATTTTGATTGGCTCATTGGAATTTCACGACCTAGGAAGACCTACCGGTAGGTAAAATGCTCCCTAAACTTTATTAAACTTCTTAAAAGTGTCTCCACTCCTTCTCCCCCTCCTTCTCTCCCTCCCCTCCTCTCCCTCCTTCTCCCCCCCCTTCTCTCCCTCCTTCTCTCCCTCCTTCTCCCTCCTTCTCTCTCCTCTTCCCCCTCTTCTTCCCCCCCCCCCCGCGCTCTCTAAAGGACTTACGGTACTCTGTGGTAGCCGTTTACCTTCCTCTTCATCGCATCGGTCGATCCAGCTCGCGATTTCATCGCAGCCGGTCGATCCAGCTCGAGGCTTTCCAGGCGAGTGCCCTCGAGCATGAAGGTCGAAGGCACTCTTCTGGACTTGCGGATTAGGTCACCCAAGTGGGACAGCCCCTTTAAGCAGCAAGTGCAATCCATAAATATTTAGTTTGTGAGTGATCAAAACTTGGTAGTGTTGACAAACAAGGACAAACATGAAGACAAAGGAGAATGGTCTGGAGCCCTGTTTCTATGCTGTATGTCTGACACCAGTAGCATGAGGTGATGAAAGACGCTATGTAAATATAATGCCCCTGTCCCACTTAGGATACCTGAACGGAAACCTCTGGAGACTTTGCGCCCCACCCAAGGTTTCCGTGCGGTTCCCGGAGGTTGCAGGTGGTTTCCGGAGGTTGCAGGTATGGAAGCAGGTAGGGAGACTGACAAAAACCTCTGGGAACCGCACGGAAACCTTGGGTGGGGCGCAAAGTCTCCAGAGGTTTAGTTATTTAACAGTGGGGGTGGAAGTGGGTAATGTTGATGAGAAATTTAATTGCCAGTGGGAAGAGTTTTCACATCATGAAGAATCTAATCCAGATACTATCAAATGAGGAAGCAAACTTTGGACTGGGGTAGGATGCAGAATGTTTTGGTGGAATTCAGAAGTTTGTCTTTGATCTAGCTGTGGTAAATGAGGACCATTTTGAGAAACTTGTCAAAGCTAACTTTGGCAATATCAGCATGTATTTTGAAATAAATTTAGTTTAGTGATGCAACACAGAAACGGGCCCTTTGACCCACCGAGTCCGTACCGACCAGTGATCCCCGCATATTAACACTACCCTACACGTGCTAGGGACAATTTTACATTTATAACCAAGCTAATTAACCTCCAAACCTGTACGTCTTTGGAGTGTGGGAGGAAACCGAAGATCTCAGAGAAAACCCACACAGGTCACGGGAAGAACGTACAAACTCCGTACAGACGCGTAGTCAGGATCAAACCCGGGTCTCTGGCGCTGTAAGACAGTGGCTCTACTGTTTAATTTATTTAAAAGTGATACTAGGAAGTAGGCCAGTTTTAGAATCCCAAAAATGTCATTGAAATATTAACTAGATTTTGAAATCAGTGTCAGTTCTTTAGAAGACCATGAAAGGTATAGCCAGGGTGATGTATACTAAAGGTTAACCGTGAACTGAAACTTGAAGCAGATTGGGAGTATGTTATCAAAGACTGAAGCAATAGAGGTGTAGAGATCTTCACAATGTCTCATGTTGCAGTTAATGAAAGACTTGTGGAAAATGGGTTTCAAAAGTGTGATCTTTTTGAAAAGTTTGCAGTGAATGGGCAATGAGAAATCTAGGAGGAAAGGCAGGGGGGCAATTGAGAAGATAAAAGGTTTGTTTCCTTAGAGAGCAACGAGCAAGATTAATGTGGGTGGAAGACACAATTGGCTGTTGCATTGGTGGTTCTTAGTAAGTGCAGTGAATATGCCAGATAATGCTGCATGGGAGCGCTATATCTACATTGGACGTCATAGAACAATAAGGTCTAACACTGAATTGAGTAGCGGCACACAAGTTATAGAAAATATTGATACAAAGACTGAAAAAGAGGAATTTAAGATTGTACAGTGCCCTCCATATTTTTGGGACAAAGACCCATCATTTATTTATTTGCCTCTGTACTCCACAATTTGAGATATGTAATATAAAAAATCACACGTGATTAAAAGTGCACATTGTCAGAATTTAATAAAGGCCATTTTTATACATTTTGGTTTCACCATGTAGAAATTACAACAGTGTTTATACATAGTCCCCCCCCCCCCCCCCCCCCCCCATTTCAGGGCACCATAATGTTTGTGACACAGCAATGTCATGTAAATGAAAGTAGTCATGTTTAGAATTTTGCTGCATATCCTTTGCATGCAATGACTGCTTGAATCTGCGATTCATGGACATCACCAGTTGCTGGGTGTCTTCTCTGGTGATGCTCTGCCAGGCCTATTTGCAGCCATCATGAGCTTATGGTTGTTTTGGGGGCTAGTCGCCCAGTTTTCTCTGCAGCATATAAAAGGCATGCTCAATTAGGTTCAGATCGAGTGATTGACTTGGCTACTCAAGAATTTACCAATTTATAGCTTTGAAAAACTCCTTTGTTGCTTTAGTAGTATGTTTGGAATCATTGTCTTGCTGCAGAATGAACTGCTGGCCAATGAGTTTTGAGGCATTTGTTTGAACTTGAACAGATAGGATGTGTCTATACACTTCAGATTTCATTATGCTTCTACCATCAGCAGTTGTATCAACAATGAAGATAAGTGAGCCAGTACCTTCAGCAGCCATACATGCCTAGGCTATAACATCCCCACCACTGTGTTGCACAGATGAGGTGGTATGCTTTGGATCTTGGGCAGTTCCTTCTCTCCTCCATACTTTGCTCTTGCCATCACTCTGATATAAGTTAATCTCCATCTCATCTGTCCACAAGATCTTTTCCAGAACTGTGGTTGCTCTTTTAAGAACTTCTTGGCAAACTAACCTGGGGCCATCCTATTTTTGCAGCTAACCAGTGGTTTCTATCTTGCAGGATAGCCTCTGTATTTCTGTTAATGAAGTCTTCTGCGGACAGAGGTCATTAACAAATAGAAACATAGAAACATAGAAATTAGGTGCAGGAGTAGGCCATTCGGCCCTTCGAGCCTGCACCGCCATTCAATATGATCATGGCTGATCATCCAACTCAGTATTCCGTACCTGCCTTCTCTCCATACCCCCTGATCCCCTTAGCCACAAGGGCCACATCTAACTCCCTCTTAAATATAGCCAATGAACTGGCCTCAACTACCCTCTGTGGCAGAGAGTTCCAGAGATAAATGACTCCTAAAGAGTCATAGACTCCTGATCTGTCGGACAGGTGTTTGGGGATTTTTCTTTATTTATAGAGAGAATTCTTCTGTCATCAGCTGTGGAGGTCTTCCTTGGCCTACCAATCCCATTGCAATTAGTAAGGTCACCAGGGCTCTCTTTCTTCTTGATGGTGTTCCAGCCAGTTGATTTTGGTAAGCCTAAGGTTTGGCTGATGTCTCTTAACAGTTTTATTCATGTTTCTCAGTCTCATAATGGCTTCCTTGACTTTCATTGGCACATGGTCCTCCTATTGATAAACAGCAATAAAAGTTTCCAAATGTGACGGAAAGACTGGAGGAAAGACTAGATGCTGAGAGCTCTCTTATACCTGCATTAAGGAGGCAATTAAACACACCTGAGCAATTATAAACACATGTGAAGCCATGTGTCCCAAACATTATGGTGCCCTGTAATGGGTGGGGTGGGTGGGGGTCTATGTATAAACACAGCTTTTAATGGCCTTTAATAAAATCTGACAATGTACTTTAACCACATGTGATTTTTTTTTTTTTCTATTACAAATCTCAAATTGTGGAGCACAGAAGCAAATAAATAAATGACGGGTCTTTGTACCAAACATTATAGAGGGCACTGTATGTAGGTAGATGACAGAGGGGTTAGGGGAGGTAGAGTGGATACAGAGGAGGTTATTTGTAGAAGAGATAACTGGTGGTTTTGCATGGATTCTTTGTTGGAATGTGAAGAGAGAAAGCCAAAAGAACTGCTTTGAAAAATATGCTGCCGTCTTTGATTCCAACTTGAGTTTGTGCCATATGTTTTACACTTCTGCCACTTACAGGCAACATTAATCACAAGGCATCAACTTTTAATGTATTTACATCAGCCGAATGAACTGCTAAAGGTGAGGAAATCAAGTATTCTGCTTCAAAGAATGCAGGAGCCTTTGGGGATCATATGGGACAGAATCGTTTGAAGAGGCATCCATGTTAGCATTTGTACAATGCAATATGGATGCCTCTTTTAAAAAAAAAATCTCTTGAGACTTAATTGTCAAGTTTAACGCTTATTGTACACTTGCACTTTATAAGCAATAATCCTTTTTATGTGGATGTATTTTACAAGTTATCAATTCAGTATCACAAAATTACTAACGTTTATGTTTCATAATTGGACTGGTGTAGATTTAATCTCTTTTTGTCAAGGAAGCCCAACATGCAAGTTGACCTGATAATTTTATATTGGTACAAAATGCAATAAGATAAGCAAGCTGTTTCATGGAAAGACTCATTCAATCCACTGAACCTCCCAAACTACAACATGAACTCTGTAATCTTTTGTACAACTTGGATATGAGGTTGCAAATACTCCTGTAGGCTAAATTCAATAGCTAACACTTCTGATCTCCGCATAGGAACTACTGCATTGTCCTATTATATTGTGAAACCAAAAGTCAGTACAATGTAGATGTATGCAAGATCCTAAGATGACAAATGAAGGCAGGAATGAACTGAGCCTGTTGGCAAACAGTCCTCCAGATAAAGACAATTTACAATGCGTTACCCAATTGCTTATGGAGTTTTTATTTGTATAAATTGGCTGTCATATTTGCTTGATGAGTTGCACCCTCAGCTTCAATTCCTGCCTCACTTAGACCTATTTATACCCCCCTCCTTTCTATTCTCTTTTGCCTGCTTTTATTCATTCCTCATCCTGATGAATTTTGCTTCTATCTCCTCCCCCATTGGCTTTCACTGGCTCTTCTTCACCTGCTACCGCCACCATCTCCTGCCCCGCTTGCATTCACTGCAGTCTCTTTCTGCTGCTTTCTCATTCGCTGCCTCCTTTCGCCTTCTCTAGCTTACTTTTGCTATTGTCTCCTGCCCAACCTCCCCACTATGACCACCATTACACCTGCCACCAAAACTTTTTTATTTTGCTCCTGATGCCCCCACTCTATCCATTCTCGTTGCTTGTACTGTACAGGGCCTGCATTTTTCAATTGCTATTCACTCTCTCTGAGCCCCTTGATTCCTGCACCTATCAAATTTGTATCTTAATCTTCTTGCTATGTGCGCATGCCTAATGCAAACTACCATCATATTATTTTTCTCAGTTGGGGCCGATGGAGTGACATACTATCACATGGTCGTTTTAAACGGCAGTTGACAGAACATGATGTGGAGACCATCTGCCGCACTATCCTTGTGTACTGCTTGAACCATTACAGAGGAGATGAGAAGATCAAAGGATTTATATGGGATCTGATTACTCCTACTGAGGATGGACAGACTCGAGCTCTGCAAAACCACTCGGGTATTTTAAAATTACTTTGATCATATATTGATCTTGGGAAAATTTGTGAATGCCAAGGAGTTAAAAATAATTGTAAGTTTTAGTTAAAACCAGAAGAGAATACTTCATAAATTTCGGTTGCAGTAATGAAAACGGGTACAGGTGCTAGGCTATTTACCCCTTGATCTGATTCATTAAACAACTACTGAAACATCTCTATTCCATTTACGCACCTTCAGTTCACAACCTATGATACTCTTAGCTAATGGAAGGTTGCCAACCTTGTGCTTAAATTTCAACTGATACCGTATTCAATCTTTTTGGTGAAGAGTTAAAATTTTCATTTAGTTGTGTGCCGGAGGTCAAAGTTCTTATTTACTTAGCTCCAAAATAACCTTATTTCAACTTCAGGGTTATGCCTTCTATACTGAATTCTCACTGCAGAAATCAGATCTCTTAAGCATTTTAAAAACGCTAATAAGACAACTAACCTTTTTGACTTGGGAAAACTTCCAAGCTTATGCATCCAGTCTGCAATTTAAGCTTTTATGTCATGGCATAATGATGATAAATCTATGCTGTTTCCTCCCACATCCAATATGTAATTCCTATGCTTCAGTGAATAAAAACTGAATGCAGTTCTCCAGGTGGGGTCTGACAAGACTGAAGCAAAATAACCTCAACATTTAATTCCCTTCTCTTGAGAGAAACCACCTAGTTTACAGGCTGATCCTTTGGAATTTTGTGTTACTAATCTGTGTTTAAAAAAAACCACCTTTGGTGTGTGCAGTCGCTTTTTTTTTAAACATAGGTTAGCGTTACAAAAATCCACAGGATCAGTCTGTAATCTAGGCACATGGATATTCAGTACTTTTGCTTACTTTATGATTACAGGTATACGTACTAAAGGTTCAAAGACAGATTAACTGGATTAATACCAGAAGAGGTTATGGTGTCAATTGCAGCTGTTACGAAAGGCCAAACACACTGGTGAAGTCAATATTATTAAGTGATAGATTCATATATTGAAAACCTATGCAATTGTGTAAATTTGAAAACTAAAAGTAATTAATAAATTATGAAATTCCAGAAGGTGGCTACATCATGAACTATCATGGAGTAGTTGAAGTAAATAGCACAAATGTACCAAGGAGAGAGCACAGGCAAGGAGAAAAATCAATAAAGATAAATATATTCTGATGAGGTTAAATGTGAGATATAATGAAGCTAATGTGGAGCATAGTCATTGGCGCTTATCAGGAATACAGTTTTTTTTTAAATCCAAATTTTGTGCAGGTATTTCCAATTGTTGGATAACAGTCACATCTTTAAGTTCATAAGACATAAGAGCAGAATTAGGCCATTTGGCCCATAGGGTCTGCTCCGCCATTTCATCATGACCGATTGCTTTTCTTATTGCTAGAAATATGCAAGTTATTGCCTTAAATAACTTCAAAATCAGATTTTTTGGAAAAAAACATTGTCAAAAAACAGATATTTAATTGCGGTAGTGATCTGTCCAGGTGTTATTTCACAAAATAATTTTTGAATTACAATTGCCAAGAGGCACCTTTAAGCACAAGTATGCTGGTAAATTGGTCCAATGTAAAGATCCAAATCCTTAGACTTCTGCTGCATCACAAAATTTAGCTTTTTTTTAAAGTCCTGTATCATTGAATGTAAGAAAGATTAATGCCACGGATTCTATTTTGACGATTATTTCATTTTTTACTACTTTTAGTCTATCCATAATAGTGATGTTTGTTTTCTTAGGTTTTCTACCTTATATGCTTGGGGCCATGTTTACTGTAATCCTGCTGGTTATGCCCACACCTTCTTATCTGGATGTAACCAGATAATCTCCCATGATATTTATTTTGTCTATGCCATTAACCAATCTGTCTGCCTTGAATTTATACTCTATTCCCTCTGCAAGTAAAGATTTCATTATTCTATTTGGGATGGATGAGTCCCAATCAAAAAAGTTACTCTATCCTACTCTTCACATCTGAGAAAAGTGTTGATTTATTTGCATGTTGTGGCATCTCCAAGTGTGCTTCAATTCTCTTGGTCTCTACAGAATTGGAACGGGCTTCCTTATATACTGTACCTTGACATTGTATTTTGATGAGGTCTACTGCAACTAAGAATTCTAAAGTATGAAGCCAAAGTCCTTAGTTCCTATTGGTGATTATGTTCTTCTGGCAGCTGTCTTAAAATGTGAACCAGGCTGTGGCAATCTTGGTGTCACATTTGGTCCTGAGATTAGATTGAGCCCACCACCAAGGCCACTTCAAGCCCAAAACATTGACTCATCTGCTGAAATTTTCGCCCACCATTTGTAACCTCTTCCAATGGGCTTTCTCAGTTATTAGCTATTTCCTTAAGCTCTCATATCTTTCACTGGCCTGTTATCTTCATCTTGAGATGCATCTGAAAGAGTGGCAGACCAAAGGGAGTGGTGGAAAGTCGAGCGAATGTGGGTGGAATATCAAAAGAAAAGGGAAGAAAACTGAGGTAGATGAGGGCTGAAGTGCAGAGATTATCAGTGAGAAAAAAAAGAGTAAGAGATGTCATGATACATGTACCAAAATTAACTTGGATGGTGGAAAGATATGAATTTTAAGAACAGGTAAGGAAAAAAACTGAGAAATCAGCACGACATCTGATGATAAAGAAACAAATATAAGAAAGGCAGTCACATAGCGTTGTAACATGGCCATCTCACCATTAAAGGTAAACAAAATTGCTGGAGAAACTCAGCTGGTGCGGCAGCATCTATGGAGCAAAGGAAATAGGCAACGTTTCGGTCCGAAACCCTTCTTCAGACGGAAGGGTTTCAGTCTGAAGAAGGGTTTCGGCACGAATCGTTGCCTATTTCCTTCGCTCCATAGATGCTGCTGCACCCGCTGAGTTTCTCCAGCAATTTTGTCTACCTTCGATTTTCCAGCATCTGCAGTTCCTTCTTGAACATCTCACCATTAAAGTACATGGAGAGAGACTTAAAAATCAGGGGAAAGATTACAACAGCCACACTGGGGAAAGGAGAATGTGCAGTGATTGTTTCATTTCAGTAAATTGAAAACTATGTAATCTGTGCACTAATTGTTAAGTTTGTGGGTTGGTTTGTTCTGTGCTAAGGTGATTATAACTTGTATGTTTGCTCTACTAATAGGTTTGTCTGCACCAGTGCCTAGAGGGAGGAAAGGAAAGAAAGTTAAAAGCCAGTCTACTCAGCCAATCTTGAAAAATGCTGATTGGCTCGTAAGCTGCAACCCAGATACCTTGCTGCATGATGATGGTTACAAGAAACACCTTAAACACCACTGCAACAAGTGAGTTTTAGTCGTACAATTTGCAAGCAAAGCAAATCTTAAATCTTAGTTTTGTTTCGTATTAAAAAAAAACCTATTTGAATAAGCGAGTTTGGTATTCCAAAAAACGCAAGGAATCATGGGATTTGTCAAAGGTAGAATGCTATAAATAAAAATAAAACGAAGCGTTGTAGATTCAGTAAGTATATAGTTTGGGTCCGATTTTTTTGGTATTTTTTCAATGGGAGACAGGGGGGTGAGGGGGATAGGGAGAGACCTGCAAGCACAGCTGCACCACCACTGGACCGTCCTCGGTTCCCCCCCACGCTCGAGTGTCCCATCCCTGCCCGGGGGGGGCTGCCAGAAACGTCCGGACCGACGGGACACCGGCCCCCCAGGCCCAGTGTGGAGAAGCGTCAACCCCAGCTCACCTCCGCCTCTCCCGCCGGGCCGACCGACAACACCAGCAGCCACAGGCCCACAGAACCCATAGCCAGTACCAACTCCAGCTCAACCCCACTCCAACTCCAGAGGAAGCCGCTCCCCGAAGGGCCGCTACGGTGACAAGTGCCAGTTCGTCCCTGCGCTCCTTCAGCCACCACCCCAAGTACAAGCCGTACCTTCCACAACACAGTCTTCTGCCCCGACAGTAGCCGCTGCCACTTCATGCACAACCCCAAGGAGTGAGGGCCCCGGCCTCGCCTGGGTCAGGGCGCCAGCCTGGGCTCAGCCTCCTCCTGCTCGGCGCTAGACTGTGCCGCACTGCAGGTGGCCTTCAGCCCGACCTAGAGTTGGCCCAGACTCTGGGCTTGGGGCTGGGCAAGGGAGGGGGAGGAGGTTGCTGCTGCCACCAGCGGGCGCCTGGCCTTCATGGCTGGCAGGAGCCCATCTGCAGACTCTCCCTCCGACCAGGACGACTCCTGCAGCAGCGGCTCCGAGTCGCCCGGTTTCGAGCAGAGTCAGCGGCTTCAGCAGTATCTCGGTGTCGGAATGAGGGTAGGAGGGTTGAGATGGAGGGCTGCCGACCGATCCAGCGGGACAGGCAGAGCCGAGCTGGAGCCAGCGGCTGCAGGGCCGGCTGCAAGTCTGGGGCCGCCCTGGATAGGGATGGGACACCGAGGAGGGGGCGGGGACGGCCCAGCAGCAACTCAAGAGCACCCGCAGCAACGGACAGCCGACCCCGACCACAGATGAAACACAAGCCTGCACACAATGCAGCACCACCGTTGCCGAGACTTTATAGCTAGTGACCTATGACCTGGGCATGCGCAGTCGGAATACCGAACTCGCTTATTGATTAGTGCAGCCATTTGTATTTGTGATTAACATTTTAAAAAGTGCTTTCATGTTTAGGATCTTCTGAAACTACTTTAGAAATGTGCATTAATTTTTCGCTTGAAAACTCATGTTTTGAATAAAAGTATAAAATAGGCCATTGTTTGTACTGAGGCACTTCAAATTAGATTTTGCATATCTTTCTTTTTCAGCCCGTTAAATAGCTGCTCATTATTCTAAACATAAAGCTGCTTCAAAAGATAGTAAGCAACAGCTGAGGAAATTGCATGAGATAATGGAGCAGAACGCCTACTGCAAGCCATCTGCTCCGTTGTTTACAAACTTACTTGAACACTTCAGAAGCACTGGCAACATGCACGTTAAACTTCACAAACTGAATTAGGCATTACTGAATGAAATGTGTCTGGGCTGCACAACACTGTGCTCAGTATGTTGAAAGTGGTTGCCAAGCATGGCTGTTGAAAGCCAGCAAAAGCACCACACAGAGGTGATTATATGCCACCATCTGTCATGCTTCAAGCCTACCATACAGCATAGCTAATCAGCCTTGGCAGAATGATGGATGAACAGAAGCAGCTGCCAAAAGCTAGTGTTGGCAAACAGTACTAATGTTCAAACTTTCTTCCACTACAGAGTCCTACTGCGGGTACGGATGCTGTATTATTTGAGGCAAGAAGTGATAGGAGATGTAGCAGACAAGATATTTGATGGTGCAGATGCAAGGTCAGTAAATGTGTCAGTGGAATACTTATTGTGATTTTTCATTTGGTGTGTAGATACATAGAAAATAATTCCTTCATTTAAAATAGGCCCCATATTTAGTTTTATTTAATTTAAAGGAAGGTTTCCGAATAGTTGAATGTATTTTAATTTGAATCTGGTGCGTTAATCAGCATGAAGTCTTTAACAAATAAGGATTGCAAGTTATTGATAGAACTGTTATCTAAGAGTTTTTTCGAGGCAAATTTAGAGGCTCAAGTTTAGAAAACAACAACTAAACAAAACACTGAATAAACAAGATCTGTCAATGCGCCCTTAAGATAACAATTGGGGAAAAGAGTTTCTGTAGATATTTCAAATAACTAAGGCCTAAAATTGGCTCTAATTACTTTTCAAATCTGATCTTTACAAAAAAAACAAAGTAATTTGGCAATTTTCATCCAGAGCATGTTTACTAATTCATCTAGTCTATATCCATTTCCTTCAAAAGAGTGTGCCGGCGGGTAGTGCAAACTTTCTATGTCCCAGCGTCATTTCTATTGGTCTGACTTGAATGTTGCTGCAAACTCAACTTTCTGGATGGTGTCTTCTAACATGTCTTTTAGATCTCATTTCATCCGTAAATAGTTTCATTCTAATGGTTGATTAATATAACTTGTATGTAGTACAATTAGGCATATTATGTTAACACAATCGACTTCCAGATTTTAAAATAGAAATGTTGTAGCTAGTTAAAAAGTGGAGTATCACCTAAAAGAGGTACTTGCCAGGGTTGCTAATTTTTCACAGCATTGCTCGTATTGATTTAATTCAAAATTCATTTAAATCATATTGATAACTGATTTGTTAAATACTTAGACATGTAAATTAAACTCTCCAGGTCCCAATATGCTAATGACTGTTTTGATCCTTTTTTTAATGTGGCTCTTTGGCCATGTTATCCTGTAGGAAGGATGTTCTAATGATTAGTGGCCATTATGGAGCTCTGTGCTCAATAAAAATGGCAATATAAGATCCAATCCAAATTTGAATAGACCTTGCAGATTTCTCACCAACAGATTTTAACGTTGCCTATTTTAAATCACGTGGGTTTCAGTAGCCTGATAGGTATCTTTACAATAATTAACCATATGATACCAATGGCAGAAAATACATTGAATTTAAAAGTGTAAGAAGATAATAATCCAGCAAATGAAATAAAATATGTAAACCTATTTCAAACCTTGTAGCAAGCATAATGTAGTACTAGTAGTCTATTTGGATTCTCAACATTTTCAGTACATTTCCACAATGGAATCATGGGCAAAGACAAACCAAGGAATCAAAGAACAAAAGGGGGCCTGGCGCGGGGGTACTTTGTAACTTTGTAAGCGCCCTCTATGCGTGTGGTGACTATTTACATACCTTAGGTATGCAAGCAAAGAATTTCACTGTGACTTGTCACATGGTGATAATAAAGTATAAAGTATTCATTCAAGTTTCAGAATAGGCAGAATTGTACAGCATATAAATGGGTCATTCTGCCCGACTCATCCACACTGACCAATAGGCACCTTTCTATATTAATGCGTCACCCAACATGTAATAAATAACCGTCCATGCTAAACCGTCATGTGCCCATCAAGACACTTAAATGCTGTCAACGGCCCAGCTTCAACCATTCTCTTGGGTGCTTGCAACTCTCTGGGTGAAGAAGGTCCTTCTCATATCCCCTTGCAGTCTCTTCTCCCTTACCCTAAACCCATGTCCTTGCGTTTTATGTCCCACTGATACGAGAAACAGTTTCCTGCATTCCATAACCTTTCTAATTTTATATACCTTAGCACTGTCCCATCTAAATCTCTGATACTTCAGCAGAAACCAGAGCTGGATTTTCCAGTGTCACCTCAGACCCCAAGCACATGCTGGCGTGCATTCTTTATATACCTTGGTGACCAGAACTACATGCAGTACTCCAGTTGCAGTGTGACCAAGGTTTTATAAAGTTGGAGCGTAACCACTCTACCTTAGTATTCAATGCCCTTATGAATACCAGAGGGAGAAGAGGAGGGAAGAGACAGCAGCCCTAAGACTTTTGCCTCCATCACAGTGAGGAGGTGCTTGGTGAACTCACTGTGGTGGATGTAAATTTGTGTTTATTGTGTGTTGTTTATTATTACATGTATGGCTGCAGGCAACGACATTTCGTTCAGACCGAAAGGTTTGAATGACAAATAAAGGATTCAATTCGATTCAATTCAATGAATGTCTCCTATTGCCAAAGAGACAGTTTACCCACTTTCCCTTGTCTTACCAAGTGATGATCATTAATCCTCCCCTCAATTTTTTTCCAGTATCTTCCCCAGCACTGACATTAAGCTGGGGGAAGCACTGACATTAAACTTGCCTCTTTTATTTTCCCAGTCGTCGTCGACGAATATGGCTGCCCAGCCTGCAGCTGTCCGTCCTTTCACACTTTTAATTTTTTTTTAGTATGTTAAAAGTTTGTTTGGAGGTCTAATCGTTTTTTATGGGGGGGGGGGGGGGGGGGGGGGGGGGGGGGGGGGGGGGGGGGGGGAAACAGTTTTTTCTCAGTCCCTACCTGGTCGGAGATGCGGCTTTTCTCCGGGCCGTATGTTCGCCACTTCCTTGCAGCCTACCACCAGGACTGGAACGGCGTTTCCTGCCGGGACCGGCCAGAACTTCAGCAGCGGCGCAGCGCTGGGGCGCCATCGCAGAGCGGGCGATGCCTTGCCTGGGTCGGCATGCAGTGGGCTCCGGAGTGCTGAGACCGCCGACTCCCAACATTGCGGAGCTGTCGTTGCGGAGCTTCCAGCCGCCGCGGCGCTGACTCTGAACACCGTGGAGCCTGGGATCTCTCGCCGAGATCACCAGTGTTGGAGCTCCGACCAGCGCGGCCTGTGGACTTCGGGAGCCGCGGTCTCTGGCAGCAAGCGGCCGTTACAGATGCTCCAAGCCAATGAAGAGTGTTCTCCCAACGCCGAAGCCTCATCATCTGGCGAGAGGGCCTGAACATCGGGCCGCTGTTGCGTCAACTGCGGAAGCCTCAATAGGCCCGACCATGGGTGAACAAGGGGAAGAGGACTGGACTTTGTGCCTTCCCTCACAGTGGGAACCATTATGGGGGGGTGTTTTTATGTTTTATGTTCAATTCTTTATTTAATGTGATGTCTTACTTTTATTGGTGTGCTGCAAATGGTAACTCAAATTTCACTCCACCAGAAATGGTGTATGTGACAATAAATGTCCTTTGTCCTTTGTCTCTCTCCCCTCCACCATATTTTCACTGACAGAACTTCCCACAGATGTGCCTCTGAAATGTCTGTCTTTTGACCCTGACTTTGCCTCTATCATGCTAGACCATCCTGATAGCATGTTATCTTTGTGCACATTTTTGCTCACGTCTGCTTTCCTCATGAACAGCAAGCATTTTCTATTGTATTAGCCTTCACATTCAATAGATTATTCATTGCCATTTCTGTCGATTGAATAAGATTTCACTACCTAATACATCTTTCCTCTTTTAACATTTTGAAGGAACCATCGGAATTGTGGGTCAACCTTTCATTCCTACCAACCTCTTATTAAAATTCCCATGTGGTCTCAAATTTGCCATACCCGTCCTATCTCTTCTCTTTGCACTATCCATGGACCAAAACAATCTTTCCAAGTGAAGCAGTAATTTTCTTGCACTTAACTGAATCAACTGCATTCATCATTAGCAATGTCTTCTTCTATACGTTGGCAAACCAAATGCCAGCGAAAGCATTGCAGAACACGTGTTTAATCTGCAAGAATGACTCCAGGTCTTCGGTTGCTTGCCAGTTTTAATTCTCTATCCCACGCTGACTTGTTTGTGGTGTCCTTTACTGTAATAATGATGCTCAATGAAAGCTTGAACAAGACCTTGTCGTGAGTCAGAGCGCAATGCAGCCTCCAAACCCAATATCCAATTCTCCAACTTTATCTCACTTTATCTGTCTGTAACACAACTTTCCAATGTTCTATAGATTCAGGATCAGTTCCAGTATATTGGAGGGTAACTAATGTTATTCCACTTTTTAAGAAAGGCGGGAGAGAGAAAACGGGGAATTATAGACCAGTTAGCCTGATATCGGTGGTGGGGAGGATAAAAGATAAAATAGCTGCACGTTTGGATAGCAGTAACAGGATCGGTCCGAGTTAGCATGGATTTACGAAGGGTAATTTTTTGAGGATGTAACAAGGAAAATGGACAGGGGAGAGCCAGTGGATGTAGTGTACCTGGACTTTAAGAAAACATTTGATAAGGTCCCACATAGGAGATTAATGGGCAAAATTAGGGCACATGGTATTGGGGGTGGAGTGCTGACAAGGATAGAAAATTGGTTGGCAGACAGGAAGCAAAGAGTAGGGATTAACGGGTGCCTTTCAGAATGGCAGACAGTGACTAGTGGGGTTCCGCAAGGCTCGGTGCTGGGATCGCAGCTATTTACAATATATTAATGATTTAGATGAAGGGATTACAAGTAACATTAGCAAATTTGCAGATGACACAAAGCTGGGTGGCAGTGTGAACCATGTGGAGGATGCTATGAGAATGCAGGGTGACTTGGACAGGTTGGGTGAGTGGGCAGATGCATGGCAGATGCAGTTTAATGTGGATAAATGTGAGGTTATCCACTTTGGTAGCAAAACCAGGAAGGCAGATTATTATCTAAATGGTATCAAATTGGGAAAGAGGAAGTACAACGAGATCTGGGGGGGGGGGGGGGTGGGGGGGGGGGGGGGGGGGGGGGGGTCCTTGTTCATCAGTCAATGAAAGTAAGCATGCAGGTACAGGAGGCAGTGAAGAAAGCGAATGGCATGTTGGCCTTCATAACAAGAAGAGTTGAGTATAGGAGCAAAGAGATCCTTCTGCAGTTGTACAGGGCCCTAGTGAGACTATTGTGTAGTTTTGGTCTCCAAATTTGAGGAAGGACATCCTTGCTATTGAGGCAGTGCAGCGTAGGTTCACGAGCTTAATTCCCGAGATGGCGGGACTGTCATAAGCTGAGAGAATGGAGCGGCTGGGCTTTTAAACTCTGGAATTTAGAAGGATGAGAGGGAATCTTATTGAAACTTATTTAAAGGGGAGGAGGGTGCCTGGAAGGAGAATTGCTGTGTATGGCCGCAGATAGCCAGTCGGTATCGATAGTCCGGCTATCTAGACTGCATGGCTATCTAGACTACACTTCTTCCCACCTTGCTTCCTGTAAGGACTCCATCCCCTACTCCCAATACCTCCATCTATGCCGCATCTGCTCCCAGGATGAGGTGTTCCACATCAGGGCATCGGAAATGTCCTCATTCTTCAGGGAACGGGGGTTCCCCTCCCCTACTATAGATGAGGCTCTCACCAGGGTCTCTTCAATACTCTGTAACACTGCTCGCTCTCCCCACCCCCCCACTTGTAACAAGTGCAGAATCCCACTAGTCCTCACCTTCCACCCCACTAGTCCTCCGTCATTTTCGCCACCTTCAATGTGACCCCACCACTCGCCACATCTTCCCATCTCCCCTCCATGGCTGCTTTCCGTAAAGACCGCTCCCTCCGTAACTCCTTGGTCAATTCTTCCCTTCCCACCCGCACCTCCCCCTCCCCGGGCACTTTCCCTTGCAACCACAAGAGATGTTACACTTGTCGCTTTACCTCCCCCCTCGACTCCATTCAAGGACCCAAGCAGTCGTTCCAGGTGCGACAGAGGTTCACCTGCACCTCCTCCAACCTTATCTATTGCATCCGCTGCTCTAGATGTCAGCTGATCTGAGACCAAGCGTAGGCTTGGCGATCGTTTCGCCAAACACCTCCGCTCGGTCTGCAATAACCAATCTGATCTCCGGGTGGCTCAGCACTTCAACTCCCTCTCCCATTCCGAATCCAACCTTTCTGTCCTGGGCCTCCTCCATGGCCAGAGTGAGCACCACCGCAAATTGGAGGAGCAGCACCTCATATTCCGCTTGGGCAGTTTACACCCCAGCAGCATGAACATTAACTTCTCCAATTTCCTGTAGCCCTTATTGTCTCCTCACCTTCTCAGCTCTCCATCAACCCTCTGGCTCCTCCTCTTCCTTTCTTCTTCCCGTCTCCCCCCCCCTCACCTTACATCAGTCTGAAGAAGGGTTTCGGCCCAAAACTTTGCCTATTTCCTTCACTCCACAGATGCTCCGTACCCGCTGAGTTTCTCCAGCACTTTTGTCCACCTAAGATTTTTAAGGGTTTGGACACTTTAGAGGCAGAAAACATGTTCCCGATGTTGGGGGAGTCCAGAACCAGGGGCCACAGTTTATGAATAAGGGGTAAGCCATTTAGAATGGAGATGAGGAAACACTTTTTTACACAGAGTTGTGAGTGTGGAATTCTCTGCCTCAGAGAGCGGTGGATGCCGGTTATCTGGATAGTTTCAAGGGAGAGCTAGGATAGGGCTCTTAAAGATAGCGGAGTCAGGGGATATGGGGAGAAGGCAGGGACGGGGTACTGATTGTGGATGATTAGCCATGATCTCATTGAATGGTGTTGCTGGCGCGAAAGGCCGAATGGCCTGCTCCTGCACCTATTGTCTATAGTCTATTTCTGAAATTGGTTCAGTTTTTGTCCCCCTGATATAACCTGCATTTAACCCCTTGGCTACATTCCTTTGCTCATAATCTCACTCTCTCATCGGCCCTCATAATTCTTGTTCCTTTTTTTCCCCTCCAATTGTCCCTCTTAACCCTTTAACTGGATGACCTCCATAACTTAACCCATGGCAACCCTGGTATTGCCTTAATAGAGAGATTCTCTTTACCCTATCCTATTTCTCGCCCATATTTTCTGCAATTTAAAGCTGACTTATTTTCTCTTTTTCAATTCTGATGAGTCTGATCTGAGTGATCATTATTTGTCTTTCCACGTGCTGCCCGACCAGCTGAATGTTTCCTGTATTTTCTACTTTAATTTCAGATTTCCAGCATCTGCAGTTTTTTATTTTCACAGGGCCTAATAGTTGTATTTAGAAAATAGAAGCATGTTCTGTAATTGCTGCTGGGAATGCTATTGTTCATTATTTGCACACATATTGTGAACTCTGGATTGGAAATGCAATTAAATTTTGTGGATAGCTCCTAAATGTGATATATAGGTAATATTAAAAAGGATAGCATCTAAATAGTGGAGTAGTTAATAGACACTTAGAATGGCCATGCAGTCAGCAAATTAAATTCAGAGTATAAATGTGAAGTATATTTTGCAGGAGAAAAATAAGGTCAGGTGTTCCTTGAAAGAGTCTAGTTGGTTAAATAAATTATGATATTGAGATGTGCATTATTGAGAGTGTCAACATTGGTTAGTAAAGACATAGGTAGGTAATGGGATATTGTGCAAAAAAATGAAAATTAATGTTAAAGTTCACTGTAACTGGTTGAATCATGCATGGAGCAAATAGTTATCATAAACAGAAGACCAATACAAAAAAGAACTGTTGCAATCACAATCATGTGCATTAAGGATACGACTACTTTTAAGCAAGAAATTTCACATAACTTAAGTTCAGCTATGAATAAAACTGGTGGAGTTGATGTGACAGTGACCCAAGTGCCAGGTTTCTGGCACTGGAAGTTGAACTGACTCAAGAGTAGGCTGCCAAGCCTTTATTCTGTGTTTGAAAAAGTCCAAACCGCAACCTCTATCAGACTTTACAACAGTTCAGCTGATTATAACTCGTCCAATGTTTCTTTGACCTTTAAGAGTTGCTTCCAATCAAATGTACATGTAACAGAGGTCCTCAATTTGACTCTAAATCTATGCTCAACCTGTCTCTATCTCAATTAGTGTTGCTATAATGTAACTATTACATTAGGGATTTTAGATGATATACTGTTTCAAAAATGTTTTTAGATTTTTGTAAGATGTTTTGAAATCATTTTATGTCAGGAAACATTCAATAGGTTAGAACTTATTTCTCTAGAAAAGAGGTTATGTTAAGCCTTTGAGATTAAAATATTTGATAGGATAGTTAGAGAGAAGATGAATGTATAATCTTATATTGTCTCAATATTATAATTAAGGATTATTTTGCATCGGGTTACCTACAGTTAATTTGCAGCACTTGGCTTGGAACCAATTGTGATCTAATACTGTGACCAAACCATCCAATTTAAAGCACAATTGCTTTTGAAAAAGGATTTTAGGAAACTATTCGCAATTTCATCAATTAGGCAGGGATACATCCTTGACGATTTAGGTTAAATTTAATGACAGGAACATGTTGAAATGGTTTTAGAAATAAAAATAACATTTATAGCATTATTATTAATTTTGTTGGTAAGGTGCTTGATTCCATCGAACAAAAGTTATGAGTTGTAAGTGGGAATAAAACGTCTTAACTGTTACACTAAAACTTGATCTCATTTGGCAAAACATTTTAAATTGGAATTCTTAATTTTTAGCTTTTGCATTTAAGTTTTGACATTAATATTATTGAAAATGGTGTTTGCCATTCCGAGCTTGCATTTTTGTGTATCGTAGAGATTCCTCTTTCAAGCCTGAATAAATGATAATATATGGTTTAATTTTATTTTTAAGAAGCAACTTTAATTTACACTACATCACCTTTTTTATTTAGTGATGTAGATATCTGGATCCCAGAAATGGATCATGGGGAACTTCCTACGGATTGGTGGGATCGTGAAGCTGATAAATGCCTTCTTATCGGTGTCTATAAGCATGGTATGCAATTTATTTTCTGATTTAATTGATTAATACCCCACTCAAAGTGCAATGGGCAAATATATGGTGTGGTGCACAGACCAAAGCAGTAAGTACAATTCAAGTTATGTGTAAGTTAACTGATCATAGCCAGAATTTTTATGAGGAGAACATGGTTTTTCGCAATACAGAGAAATACAAGATAGTCTCCCTTGCACAATGCTGTTCAGCAATTAATACAGAAAGGCTTGCATATTCTGGGTGCAAGGGTTATGAATAAGTTAACTGGAGGATTGAAACACCATTTTGAAATTGCTTAGATGTACGCTATTAAATGTAATTGGGGAGAGGGAGGATTGAATGGTAGGTAAACAGATGCAAAATTGTTCACTTGCTCTTTATGTAATTCATCTCAATGCAGTTTTGTTTGTCAGAATATACAAACTTAAAAGTAAATTATTAATGTTTGAAAATCAGATAGAAGTTGCAGAAAAAAGGAAATCCTCTGCAGGTCAGCCAGCATTTGTGGAAAGGCAAATGGAGTTAGTTTCAGGTAGGTGATGCAGAGTGAGAGATCTGTGGATTAGATAGGATAAGAAGTGAGACAGCCAACTTTGAAAACTGAATGGATTTGTTTAGCAGGGCTGTTTGGCCTGCCCTTGCAGAGGGCGAAGTATCATGAATGTGATGCACTATGTTGACAGAACTACATGTAAAATGTTTTAGACCCTCAAACGAACGAAGCATCCGGCTGCAAATGGAGGTATCTGAGGATATTGATATTGGAGGAGTGAACTGGTGTGCTCTGAAGAGAATAGTCTCATAAATGCGGTAGAGGAAGGGCAGATATTCTCTGTCCACAAACTCGGTGTAAAGTGGGGAACAAGGAACTGGGTTGAGAACGAGAAGTGCAAGAAATGAAACTGACTGTAAGAACAATGTAATCTATAAATGCGGGTCATCTCAACTAATGAAAAAAATACTACTTTGAACCAAATTAACCTACTCTAAGGAAAATAGCCAAGTTCCAAACATATTTAGGTGACATTTCGCTTTACCTAGCCATGTTCTCCAAAAATGGTGCCTGACCCGCTGAGTTATTCCAGCACTTTGTGTCATTTTTTTTTTGTAAACCAGCATCTGCAGTTCCTTGTTTCTACATTTTTCCAAATACATGTTTTCCATTCAAATGTTTTAGTGTTTTTGCTAACTTTTAGCAAGTTAGTGAGTGATTGTTTTGTTTAACTCCTGTTGAAGCACTTGAATGCAATTTAGTTACATAGATGTTGTACATAATATTTTTGGAATATACAGTACATTCAGAAAGTATTCAGACCTCTTCACTTTTTCCACATTTTGTTACGTTACAGCCTTATTTTAAAATTGATTAAATTCATTTTTTTATCAATCTACACACAATACACCAGAATGTAGAAACAAAAACAGATGTTTAGAAATTTTTGCAAAGTAATTAAAAATAAATAACTGAAATATCACATTTACATAAGTATTCAGACCCTTTGCTATGACACTCAAAATTGAGGTTAGGTTCATCCTGTTTCTATTGATTATCCTTGAGATATTTCCACAACTTGAGTTCACCAGTGGTAAATCAAATTGATTGGACAATGATATGGAAAGGCACACACCTGTCTATATAAGGTCCCACAGTTGACAGTGCATGTCAGAGCAAAAACCAAACCATGAAAACGAAGGCATTGTCCGTAGACCTCCGAGACAGGATTGTATCGAGACACAGATCTGGGGAAGGGTATAAAACAATTTCTGCAGCATTGCAAGTTCCAAAGATCATACTGTCATTCTTAAATGGAAGAACTTTGAAACCACCAGGACTCTTCATAGTGCTGGCCGCCCAGCCAAACTGAGCAATCGAGGGAGAAGGGCCTTGGTCAGGGAGGTGACCAAGAACCCGATGGTCACTCTGACAGAACTCCAGAGTTCCTCTGTGGAGGTGGGAGAACCTTCCAGATGGACAACTATAACCGCAGCACTCCACCAATCAGGCCTTCATGGTCGAGTGGCAGATGGAAGCCACTCCTCAGTAAAAGGCACATGACAGCCCACTTGGAGTTTGCCAAAAGGCATGAGAAACAAGATTCTCTGGTCTGATGAAACCAAGATTGAACTCTTTGGCCTGAATGCCAAGCGTCACGTCTAGCGGAAACCAGGCACCGCTCATCACCTGGCCAATACCATATATACGGTGAAGCATGGTGGTGGCAGCATCATGCTGTGGGGATGGTTTTCAGCGGCAGGAACTGGGGGACTAGTCAGGATCCAGGGAAAGATGAATGGAGCAAAGTACAGAGAGATCCTTGATGAAAACCTGCTCCAGAGCATTCTGGACCTCAGACTGGGGCGGAGGTTCACCTTCCAACAGGACAACGGCCCTAAGCACACAGCCAAGACAACGCAGGAGTGGCTTCGTGACAAGTCTGTGAATGTCCTTGAGTGGCCCAGCCAGAGCCCAGACTTGAACCCAATCGAATATCTCTGGAGGGACCTGAAAATAGCTGTGCATCGACACTCCCCATCCATCCTGACAGGTTGAGATGATCTGCAGAGAAGAATGGGAGAAATTACCCAAATACAGGTCTGCCAAGCTTGTAGCGTCATACCCAAGAAGACTTGAGGCTGCAATCGCTGCCAAAGGTGATAAAGGGGTCTGAATACTTATGTAAATGTGATATTTCAGTTATTTCTTTTTAAATACTTAGCAAAAATTTCTAAACACCTGTTTTCGCCTTTTTATTATGTGGTGTTGTGTATAGATTGTTGATTAAAAAATGATTTGATTCCATTTTAGAATAAGGCTGTAACGTAACAAATTGTTGAAAAAGTGAAGGGGTCTGAATACTTTCTAAATGCACTGTAGTCATAATTATTTTCTAAATGTTCATTGTAAAATTATTTGCAAGGTGTACCTATATATTAAAAAAAACTCAAAATATGTTTATTTTATCAAACTGCCACAATCTTTGGTTCCACCACTGCTCCTCTTTTTCTGCTTCTGTTCTGTAGCCCTGCATTGGAGTGACGAGTAGCTTAACCTTCGCTATTAATCTGTATAAGTGCCTCCTGGGCTTTTTTCCAAGTAGTATTTCACAAATGTCAGCACTGAGACTTTCCCGTTCCCTGTTGTGGAATGCTGTCTTGTTAACTCTGAACCAGTGGGATGCAGAACAGCCATGATGTATACAAAGAGCAGTTCCTAATCATAATCCAAATTCACTCGAGGTCACAGTGGAATTCTCTAGTGTGTGTCCTGACTAGGGGGGTAGAATGATGGCTTATAAAACCTTTCATGATTACAATTTGGCTTGAGGCTGAAGAGTACTTAAGAACAATGTGTCACAGTGCAGAACCTAATTGAATTATGCTGTTTTTGGTTGACTGAGGCAGTATTGCTTGTGGTCCAACTGAAGCTAGTCTAGCCTGATGATCATTTTCTCAGTTATTTCTGGAATTTGCATTTTTTAATATTCTGTATTAATGGAAGTGCCATCACTATCTCAAAAGATACTGATAATCTCCTCTCATTTTGATGTCTTATTTATTGGTTGGTTAATTCCCGTAATATTTTGCAGTCAAATATCTTTTTTTATATTTGTCAATTGTTGATATGTGGATTATTGAAAAGTAAAACTCTTACAGTGCGATTTTGCTCCTCTGTTCTCATTAAATAATTAATGATAGACTTAAACATTCTGCAAAGTATTACATGAATGTTTCTGAATTAAATTATAGTTTGGAAAGTAACTATTTCAGCTCAAGAAATTATGATTGGGCTGTAGTAAATTGAGTTACTGAAATCTTCTAACTTTTACACTTCTCCAATTTCCAGGAAGTATGTTTTCATGTGAAAGTGCATCAGTATATAACGCAATGGTTTATTGTGTGAAAGTCAAAGTCGACCTGTATAGTTATCTTCACAGATTAAAAGGAGTTGGTTCTTTTGTGTAGGTTATGAAAAGTACAATTCTATAAGGGCAGATCCTGTATTCTGTTTCGTGGAGCGAGTAGGAATGCCTGATGCAAAGGCCATGGCTGCTGAACAGAGGGGAACAGATGTGTTGGCAGATGTTAGTGATGGGTAAGTTGTGCCTTTGAGACCCTTTACAATCTAATACTCCCCCCTCAGATAACCTGCTACACCATTCAATAAGATGAATCAAAACTATGACTTTTAATTAAAGATGTTCTTTCAGTGTTGATTTTGACAGAGAGGAGGAAGATCCAGAATATAAACCAGGCAGAATTCCATTCAAAGATGAAATGGATGTAAGTATAATTAATTATGCTCTAAGCTTCGTTAAATCTGACTTTAAATTATCTGATTTGTCCATTTTTTTATTGATGTAGTATCAAGATCTAATATTTTGAAAAAATTCCAAAAAACATTTGATTATTTTGCATTTCATAAACTTGATCTATCAGGAAATCTTAGGCCAAAAATCTTAATTCATTGCAGGATTTTGAGAATTCTCCACAAGATGACAAAGAAGAATGTATGGATACTGTGAATACAGGTGAGGCCTTATGATAAGGGAGTGGAGTTAATGGAGTTTTGTTAATGCATAGCTTCGTTTCCAGCCATTAGACTACCTGAATTGTTATCATGCACTTTAAGCTCTATTCATGCATCCGACCTAAGCATGAATTTGTAACCATTGCGTACTAATGTTCTTACCTAGTAAGTTAAGTTATAGAAACTACATAATTATATGAAATCTACAGATGAATGACAGCAGCCTCGCAGCTTAACTTGTCACTTGGAGTTACTTGATGGTGCACAAATCTAAACTACTAAAATTACATTTTCAAACAGTTGATTTTAGATTGTATGGTTGGATGATGGAGATGGTGCAATGAACAAAAGTTAAACTTCAAAATTACGCCGCAATCATTGTAAATTTATTTCCTGCCATTTTACTGGAACCGTTACATTTCTTTGAAGGAGTTTAATGTTTTAATTCAGCAAAGAGCTGAATTTGTTGCAAGCATATCAGACTTGACATCTTCTGTTTGGGTAGATTACAATCTAACGATGCGAACGTTGACTTCACTAATTTTAGGTAATCTCCAACAAACATATACCTGCCGCACCCCCCCCCCCTTTCTTCCCCCACAACTCCCACCCCTCCCTTTCCTGCCCCATACTTCACAATCCGAAACTCTCCAAAACTGTCTCACACTTATTGTTCTTATCTCTGGTCTTTGTTCCAACTATCTGCCTGTCAATAAATCCCTATCACCTGTGTTGATCTATTACCTGCCACACTTTTCACTCCTTTTCCACCTTTCTTCTCTCCCCCCTACAATCAGTCTGAAGAAGGGTCCCAATCTGAAATGTCACCTATCCATGTTCTCCAGAGATACTGCCTAACCTGCTGAGATACTCCAGCACTTTGTGTCTTTTCATTATATGCCATCCTGGTGGTAACCTCAAACTTTGAAGGCTGAAACAAATAGTAGAACAAAGAGAAGAGGAATAAAGGAGAAAAAAATAGCATGTGGGTTAAAAAAAAAAGAACTGTAAAGAAAATGAAAAACATTAATAGGCTAATTGTATAAAATAAGCATTTAGGTTAAAATAGGTAATTGACTTAACATTACACTATTATTGTTGGAGATGTACAATTTAGTGTTACTTTCATGTCCAAATACATGAGCCAAAAGCTGAATTAGTAGACCAAAATAATTAATTCTAGCAAATCAAAAAGATTGTGAACAAGTTTTCCCCTGCATTAAATGTAAGTAATGCATGATATAAAAATAGGTTTGAGTAAATATATAAATCAGAGAAATGTACAAAAAATAAATGAAATAGTAGTATGTATTCTCATGGTAGTGAAATGGAATAGTAAAACATTATTACATTTTGAAATAAGAAATAAAGGCATAGTTATGTAGCAATGTGTGTGGGATTCTATGAAAAATGTCATCAGATAGGGGTAGTGAGATGGAAACTTTTTCCCGGGATGGAAATGTTAGACTAGAGGGCATAGCTTTACAAAATTTAAAGATGTGCGGTGCAAGTATTTTAGAATGGTGGGTGCCTGGAATGTATTGCCAGGGGAGACGGTTGAGGCTGGTGTGATAGTGGCATTTATGAGGTTTTTAGATAGGTCCATGTATATGGAATGGTATGGATTGCATGCAGGCAGAGAAGGTTAGTTTAACTTAGCATCATGTTCTGCACAGACATCAGCAGGTCAATAGGCCCGTTCCCGTGCTGTACATTCCAATGCAGTTTGTAGCTACTTGCAGTAATGGGGAAAAAAGGTTAAGATATTGAAAAATGACAGGAGAGATATTTGCAGGATGGTGCAAATGCTCTGGTGCAAGATGTGTGTTTAATTTTTTTTGCCATATCCCAGTTTCATTTATTATCGTCATGTACAGAGGCACAGTGAAAAGCGCTTGTTTGCGTGCTATCCAGTCAGGGAAACTACTATATATACATGAATCCAATCAAGCCGTCCACAGTGTGCAGATAAAGGATGAATGCTGCAACACTCAGTGCAAGATTGATGCAATTGAGCACAAACATTCTATCCATTAATCAAAGTTGAACGCACGAAAATGTGTTTTATAATTTTTAATTTGCTTTGTTTTACTATTAATTTGGCCTCATTTTTTAATTTAAACTACAAATTCAGTGATTGAATCATTTGTACTTTGATATTAGTATACATTTTTGGAGTATCTAAATGTTCCAACACAAAGGCAAAATTATGCGAACAGTAATAGAACGGATTATACAAAGGATTTGGTTGTACATTTTGATACTGATAATGCAGGATTTAAGCAATCCGAAGGATTAGGCATGAGTAGTATTACTGAATATAACATTTTTACAGACAAACAACCCGATCAAGATGATGAATCAGATAAACTTTATTGGCCTAGCACATCAGTTCTCACAACACGTCTGCGCCGGCTGATCACAGCTTATCAGCGCAGCTACAAGAGGGAGCAGATGAAATTAGAAGCACTGAGCAGAAGTGACCGTCGCAGGCGCCGGCCTAGAGATGAAGTGAAAGCTCGGGAGGCAGAGAGAAACGCAGCCATATCTGAGAAGCGTCAAAGGTAATGCCATGAATTGTGCACTATACTGTAACTATTTCTAATGTATACTTTATGCTTTGGAATGCTTATCTGTCACATTGTCTTAAGTGCATATTTAAATAATGAAATGCGCTGATAGTAAATTATTTGTTAAGAAGTACCTGAACCAAAGAAGCATTCAGGTCTCTATGATCTCTAGGCCACATTTCCAGGAAAGCTATTGGATAGCTGAAAAAATCAGACCTAATAAAGAACACAAATGTATTCAGCTATCACAAAAGCAAATGATGCTGAACAGTTATAATGTAATTATGATCCAAGGTATAATGAAACCTTAGACAAAACTAAAAATAATTATACATCCCTGTGGACTTTGTAGAAATTGGTTGTGTAAACAATCAAAACAAATTAGGACAGAAAAAACAAGGCCAGCACCATTCAATGTGATCATGGCTGATCATCTCCAATCAGTACCTCGTTCCTGCCTTCTCCCCATATCCCCTGACTCCGCTATCTTTAAGAGCCCTATCTAGCTCTTGAAAGTATCCAAAGAACCGGCCTCCACTGAGGCAGAGAATTCCACAGACGCACAACTCTGAGAAAAAGTGTTTCCTCGTCTCCGTTCTAAATGGCTTCCCCTTATTCTTGAACTGTGGCCCCTGGTTCTGGACTCCCCGAACATTGAGAACATGTTTCCTGCCTTTAGTGTGTCCAAACCCTTAATAATCTTATCTGTTTCAATAAGATCCCCTCTCATCGTTCTAAACTCCACAGAGTATACAAGCCCAGCCGCTCCATTCTCTCAGCATATGACAATCCTGCCATCCCAGAAATTAACCTTGTGAACCTACGCTGCACTCCCTCAATGGCAAGAATGTCCTTCCTCAAATTAGGGGATCAAAACTGCATACAATACTCCAGATATACTCTGCTCTACAATCTACTCAAATGCTGAGAAAAATCTTTGCATCTTCTGACTCGTCCAACTTTCATTTTCTACGCCGATGTTTTAGTTAGTATCACTTCTACAGAACCGATTATGTTTTTTCTCTTGGTACATACTATTCTCTCTGGTTCTGAGTGTAAAATCTGGTTCAGTTTTAAGCCTTTGTTTAATGTTTTTGCCCTGCTGTGGGCTTTAAAACCCTTTCTTGAGGTTGTGTTGATTTTTCACATTGAATGTTGGTTTATGATTTTCAGCCTTTTTTTGTACAAGATGGAAGGTGTTACATCAGATGGTAATCTTAAAATCAAATTCAAGTTGATATTAAATCCGCACCCAGTAATGCTCTGCAGTGAATGACTAATTGTGGACAAGTGTTGGTAGTCTTGTATTGTAAACTTAAAAGGTCATCACCTTGGAGATTGGGGAAAGCACGAGTCCCAGTGATAAAATGTCTGAAAACATTTGTGTTTTGCCTTGTATAGAAAAAAAATCTGTGTACATTTTTTTATCTTGATTCTCCAAGGAGTTTTACGATTTTTTAAGTTTAACAACATTGTAGCCAAGGCCATGAAAACAGCAAGCTGATAAATGATCCAATAATGTGATTTAAGGACATAATTATATGCTCAGAGGGACTAATAGTGACCAAGAACACTCTACCCTACCTCATTACAATGTGCTCTTTTACATTAATTGAGGCGTGCAGGGCTTTTTAACATTCAAACAAGTAGTGACACCACCAACAGAGATTGAATTTAGTTTAAGCCTTGATTTATATTATCGATTCTTAAATTCACCATCTCATAATTAATATTATAGTTGTGTATTAGTTATATATGATTGAAGTTTCACAGGTCAAACTCATAATACAATCAAGGTTTTGCACTATACCAATTTAAAAGTAGTTGTGGCTCACCTTATGATATTTCTATCAACACATTGGTGTTATCTAGGTGGACCAGGAGGGAGGAGGCAGACTTCTACCGAGTTGTATCAACCTTTGGTATAGTGTTTGATCCTGTGAAGAAGCAATTTGACTGGAACCAATTTCGTGCCTTTGCTAGACTGGATAAAAAGTCTGATGATAGTTTGGAAAAGTACTTCAACTCCTTTGTGGCTATGTGTAAAAAAGTGTGTCACATGCCTCCTAATCCAGATGAAGGTAAGACGCTGCTTTATTGACCTATGGCAAGCAGATAGAAATAAGGTACAGTATAAAATAAAAATAGAAAATGCTGAAAGGCTCAAAGGATCAAGCAGCAAATGGGGGAAGAGAAATGGTTAATATTTCAGTTTGGAGATCCTTCATCAGAATTTAGTTTAAAGTTTTGAAGTTTGGGAGAGATGGAATATCTATCAGGTGAAACTCGGTCAGATGTACAGTATCAATGGGCTATGTTTAGCACTGGGTATAGTAGGGCATGGTAGGGTGTTGTGAGTTGATATTTAGCTCAAAATGTCATATTTTGGCCAACAGTTTAATATGCTTTACTCTGCTGGCTTTAAGGCATTGCATTGCTGCCTCAGCGGGTTCGATTCTGGCCCTGTGTGCTATTTATATTGAAATTGCTTTTTCGCTGTGATTGCATGAGTTTTTCCCAGGTACTGTGGGAAATATGCACCCATATTCGAAAGCAAAACTAATTGGTAAATAATTTGGGTACTTTAAATTGCCCACAGGAAATAAGTGGGGGATTGGGGTTGGTTTGCTCTGAGAATCCACATCAGGCTATAGGCCAAATGGCGGAAAATATATTAAAATCCTTTCCTCACAACTTTAAGAATCTTTAATGTCGAAAGCCAGTTAGTTTTAGTATTTGTAAATGTACATGGTTTTGTAATTATACAGGTTTCTTGCTCTAATGCAGAAGTAGAACAAGATTCATTTTTTTAAGACAAGACTTCATATGATCAAATCTTGAGCAAAAACAAACTGCTAGAGGAATTCTGAGATGTTGGTTAAGTCAAAGATAGACACAAAAATCTGGAGTAACTCAGCGGATCAGACAACATCTCTGGAGAATACGTGACGTTTCGGGTCAAGCCCCTTCAGACTGTCACCTGAAACGTCACCTATTCCTTTTCTTCACAGATGCTGTCTAATTCCACTGAATTACTCCAGATTTGTGTGTCTGTTTTTGCTTGAGGAACTCGGCAGGTCAGGCAGCATCTGTGGAGGGAAATGGATAGACTATTTGTGTCGGGACACTTCGTCACAAATGTCTTGGAATCTGAAGGATACCGGCCTGAAACGTCATCTGTTCATTTCCCTCCCCAAATGCTGCCTGACCCGCTGAGTTCCTCCAGTGCTTTTTTCTTATTTTCTCTTGAGGCTCATACTAATTTGGGGTACCGTAACTCACTAGTTTGATTTTTAGATGAAAGTTAATCCCAGTCATTTAGATATGAAACCTCAATAATCTGTAATCAGTAAAAATACATTTCCTTAATCGGCAACCTGAATCTAAGGTTACATCTGTGTTAATTTGTGTGGGAAATCACTACATTCATGATATTTCTCGATCTACGTGTGAACTGTATATAAGTTGAATCGGATGAATTGCACAACAGGAAGAAAACAATGTGGAGACTTAAATCAGTTTTGTTTTTTTATCTTAAAGAAGCAGATTCTACTATTTTCATTGAGCCCATCACGGAAGAGCGTGCTTCTCGAACCTTGTACCGAATAGAACTTCTCCGGAAAGTTCGGGAGCAAGTGTTGCTCCATGCCCAACTAGTTGAGCGACTCAAGCTTTGTCAGCCAAGCATGGACCTGCCTGAATGGTGGGAGTCTGGTAAACATGACAAAGATTTATTGGTTGGTGCTGCAAAGCATGGAGTTAGCCGGACAGACTATCATATTCTAAATGACCCTAAACTATTTTTCCTGGAGGCCCATAAAAACTTTGCACAGAGCAAAGGGGCCAGTCAGCGGACCAGTACGCCTTTCCAAAACCAGCCTATTGCCTGCGCGAGCCAAATGTCTTCTGTTGGTGTTGCTCCAGCCACACCAGTCCAAGAAGAAAAATCTTCAGAACAAGCTGATTATGATAACAGCAAAACTGAAAATGAACGGAAAAGTCCTGTACCAATAGCTCAGGATGAGCAAGTAGCAGAGCCTTCTAAGGAAGATGGGGAAACAAATTGTGCAGAGAACGCACAAATTGATTCTGATTGTCGGGATACCTTTGAGCTATTGTCTGTGAAAGTTGAGCATGATGCTAATGATACTTCAGCCATGGGTACCAAAATGCTTGCTGATTCTGAAGAAAAGGAATTCAGACCTAAATTACTATTTGAAAAAGGGTCAGAAGATGATGATGACGATGAGGATGATGACGATGATATTGATAAGTCAGAAGAATCATCTCAACCTGAAGGTACCTTGCGCAAAATGAACAATATCTGAGTTCCTAATGCTTATTTTGTTTGCTTGTGTAAATGCCTTCTGCTCTTAAGGAACTGTAATTTATTTCAATTGGGATATTTTGACCTTGCAGGCAAGTTAGGAAGGTTGGCTTCCAATAAATCTTGTGTTTTCTATATTTGTCTTTTTAAGAATGTTTAGCATGATGTTTCATACACAAAAACGAATTTTAAAATTTTGTGTTGAAACATTGAAATTTTAAAACTTTCTGACATGGAGGAAGTTAATAGAAATATGGAATGGACAATTTGGGAAAAATTGTGGGGGAATGGAGTTAATGTATGAACCAGCAATGATCAAAATGGCCTCTTCCATTATATAAAAATATGAGATAATATGAAAAATATGAACTGCAGATTTAGCTTTCAATTTTAATGTCCAGTTAATTTCACATGTATACCCCAGTAATCTTCTTCAATAACATGATTTACGGTGGTAATTCTCTTTAAACTGATTCAATGTGACTGCATTAGGGTGTAACAGTTCTTCAGATGACATGCAAGTGTAACCATCTAGTGGGAGAATTATAATTTCAAGGTGCCTTGAATAATTGTATGGTAAATTATATTTGTATTTTGCTATTGAACTTTACATAAAATTGAATAAAGGGATGTTCATCCATTCATAATTTCATGCTTCATTCAGTAACAAGATCATGGAGTTAAAGTTGTGTTCAACTTGCATAATTTTCTTTGCAGCCTGTACTATTTCTCAAGGCAAACATTTTGATGAAGAAAGCAATGCTTCTTTGAGCACAGCCCGTGATGAAACTCGTGATGGCTTTTTTATGGAAGATAGTGAGCCCACAGTAGCTCAGCTACTTCATGAAAGAACTTATTGCTTCTCATTCTGGCCCAAGGTTTGTGCGCATTCAAACCATTTTTCCAATTGTATTATTTTTTGATTTGAGAAGAATGAAATTATTTCCAATGTCTCTGGAAAATCCTTATTTGAATCCATTCAGATTTTTGTTTTTTCAATAAAACATAAAGAGGCTTGTACTTTTTTTTGTCCAAATGAGCACATCACATTCATGCAATAAAGCAAATTATTTTAATTTTAAATATATTTTTGCAGTCTCCATATTGAGCAAGTGCAGTATTTTTCATCCACTTTCCAAAATAATCTGTTCAATGCAGGCAAGCAACTAAATGATTCTCCTCAGTACAACATCAGTTGGTGCTGGAGTTATTTCTCTCAGTTTGAGCTGCTGCCTTCAATTTCCCCATTGTTGGCCCCTGCCATACCAATTCTCAGTAGACCAGAACCTAAATGTTGACATAGAAACATAGAAAATAGGTGCAGGAGGAGGCCATTCGGCCCGTCGAGCTTGCACCGCCATTCATTGTGATCATGGCTGATCGTCTCCAATCAATAACCCATGCCTGCCTTCTCCCCATATCCCTTGATTCCACCAGCCCCTAGAGCTCTATCTAACTCTCTCTTAAATCCATCCAGTGATTTGGCCTCCACTGCCCTCTGTGGTAGGGAATTCCACAATGTCACAATTCTCTGGGTAAAAAGGTTTTTTTTCACCTCAGTCTTAAATGACCTCCCTTTTATTCTAAGACTATGGCCCCTGGTTCTGGACAGTATTTACCATTGCACCATGATTGCTTAGTCTTCCTATTCAGTTCCAGAAAATGCGTATAACATTTTTAATATGCTTGCAATAATTTGCATGATTTAAATGTTATTAATTTGCCTGAATACATAGCTAGTCTCAAATAATTTATTGATATGAATATCAAAAAATCTGGTAAATTTGCATATGGCAGCTCTAAAGTATAGAGATAAACAGGTAAGAATACCGCTCCTGTGGGATTATGTTTTAACACAAGTGCATTTAATGAATGGTCTTTACTTTTGAATGCCTCGGTCTAGTGTTTAGGTAAATTCATTCCAGATACAATCATTAGACACATCAAAAATCTATATTTGTATGGATTTTTTCGTATTAAAAATGCTCATATTATACTTCATATTTTAAAAATCCTTATTTAAATACAACAAAGATACATCTGTGAATAAATTAATGTTTACCAAAATCTTCATGATTATACTGTTGCAAATTTACTTATACTTTTTAAGCAGATAAATTTTTGCCTTCCAGGATCGTGTAATGATTAATCGTTTGGATAACATTTGTGAAACAGTGATCAAGGGAAAGTGGCCCATAAACAGGCGTCAGCCATTTGATTTCCATGGTATTATCAACTATACCCCCACTTCAGTGGAAAGCCCTCTGCCAAGGAGGAGTTTTACTGAACTCTCCATTGTTGGCCAAGGGAGCTTCAGTGCCTGTGAAGATGTAGCAGGTTCTCCTCAGGTGTCGAGGGTAAGTATTTAATATTACTGCTATACGGTGTTGAATATCTTCATGCTAAGTAAAGAGGAGCAATTCTTGGCTGAGGCACAAATGAAAAATGGTTTTGTCGCCTATTTTATTAGTGCTCAAACCCCAATATTTGTGGGGGTTAAAATTTAACTGCCATTCTTGCCCTAGGTGATACATTGATACAAAAGTGGGTGGTTTTACAGATAGTGAAGGCGGGACCTTGATCAATAGGCTAAGTGGGCGTAGGAATGGTTGATGGAATTTAATGCAGTAAAATGTGAGGTCTTTTGGGAAATCTAACATAGGCAGGACCTACACAGTGAATGGTAGGGCCCTGGGTAGTGTTGTAGAGCAGAGGGATCTAGGAGTGCAAGTGCATAGTTCCCTGAAGGTGGAGTCGCAGGTAGATCGGGTGGTCAAAAAGGCTTTTGGCACATTGGCCTTCATCAACCATTGAGTATTGAAGTTGGGAGGTCATGTTGCAGTTGGTGAGGCCACATTTAGAGTATTATGTTCAGTTCTGGGCACCGTGTTATAGGAAAAATGTTGTAAAGCTGGAAAGGGTACAGAAAAGATTTACGAGGATGTTGCCAGGACTAGAGGGTCTGAGCTATAGGCAGAAGTTGAGCAGGCTGGGACTCTATTCCTTGGAGCGCAGGAGGCTGATGGGTGATCTTAGAGGGGTATAAGATCATGAGAGGGGTAGATCGGATAGAAACACAGATTCTCTTGCCCATAGTGGGTGCATCGAGCACATAGGTTTATGGTGAAGCCGAAAAGATTTAATAGGAATCTGAGAGGTAACATTTTCACACAAAGGGTGGTGGATGTATGGAACAAGCTGCCAGAGGAGGTAGTTGAGGCAGGGACTATCTCAACATTTAAGAAGTAGGTGGACAGGCACATGGATATGACAGCATTGGGGCGATATAGACCAAATGCTGGCAAGTGGGACTAGTGTAGTTGGGCCAGTGTGGGCAAGTTGGGCTGAAGGGTCTGTTTCCACACGGTATCACTCTATGGCTCTAAATCAAAGTTTTTGGTAGGGGGAGAGGAATGGCATAATTGAAAGTTAGATTGTGACTTAATTCTGGTTGAGGGTATATAATCACTTCATCAGATAGTGAACTTTATTGGTAGTGTTGCTGCCTTTAATTAGTTCATCTTTTGAAAGATATGATGCAGACTCCTCTTGTTAAAAAATAAGGGCAGGTGCCTGTTCCCTCATGCAGGCAGCAATATTGCTGCTGAACACAAAATGTGTATTTGCTTCAGGGAAGGAGCAAATTGCTTTGGGTTGTGGAGAGCTTTGTAAACTAAGACATTGTCATTCTATTTAACAGTGCATGCTCCATTCCCCAATGGCTGTGCATAGGATTATGACAGTGTTCTATAGGCTTCTAGTCTTTAATTCCTTAATATTACCTGTTTTAATTTTCAGAATCTCCTTAAATATCTAAAATTTCTAAACCCAAGCACTGCCGCATTAGTTTAAAAAAAATTACATGAATATATGCAATTTAAGTCAAAACCAATGCATCCTTTCAATTAAGACATTATGAGGACAAATATAATTGGTCCAGGATATGTGGATGTAATTCAGTCCTTTAACATTTATTTTGAAATGCACAAGATTTTCTGTTCATTATGTCAGCATTTATTCTGATACTGAATACCAAAACATGAGTTTACATCAGAGTCTGAGGAGTTAGGAGAGTAAAGCTAATAATTGGCGGAAGGAGGTAAGATTTCTGGCAAGTTTATGGGGGCACAGTAACATGGGTGTATACAGGAATTTGTGTTATAAGAGTTGCACAACAGCACAAGGTAGTAATGACAGGGCATATGACTAAGCTTTGATTCTGTTATAGTTCGAATAATGTTTTATTGGTGTCGCACTTATTCCATTGGATACATTTAAACTAATATTCTTTTCTTGAGAAATTGAGTTTCACTATCCATTATAGCCAATACCTTGTGAAACTTTGAATTTTCATTCTGTTTTCTTTTAGAATAATAATTAGCTAATGCATGAATGGAAACTAAAGAATAAAGATTATGGAGTTTTGAGCAAAAAAAAACTAATGGATTAGATATTATTCGATTAGCGGAAGGATCTCGATTCGAAACATTGACTATCTATTTCAATAGACATTAGGTGCAGGAGTAAGCCATTCGGCCCTTCGAGCCAGCGGTGGCCCCTGGTTCTGGATTCCCCCAACATCGGGAACATGTTTCCTGCCTCCAGCATGTCCAAACCCTTAACAGTCTTATAGGTTTCAATAAGATTGCCTCTCATCCTTCTAAATTCCAGAGTATACAACCCCACCTGCTCCATTCTATCAACATATGACATTCCCTCCATCCCGGAAATTTACCTCGTGAACCTACGATGCACTCCCTCAATAGCAAGAATGTCTTTCCTCAAATTTGGATACCAAAACTGCACACAATACTCCAGGTGTGGTCTCACGAGGGCCCTGAACAACTGCAGAAGGACTGCTTTGCTCCTATACTCAACTCTTCTTGTTATGAAGGCCAATATGACATCCGCTTTCTTCACTGCCTGCTGTACCTGCATGCTTACTTTCAATGACTGATGAACAAGTACCCCCCCAGATCCCGTTGTACTTCCCCTTTTCCCAACTTGACACCATTTAGATAATAATCTGCCTTTCTGTTTTTGCCACCAAAGTGGATAACCTCACATTTATCCACATTAAACTGCATCTGCCATGCATCTGCCCACTCGCCTGTCCATGTCACCCTGCATCCTCATAGCATCCTCTTCACAGTTCACACAGCCACCCAGCTCTGTGTCATCTGCAAATTTGCTAATGTTACTTTTAATCCCGTCATCTAGATAATTAATGCATTTTGTTAATAGCTGCGGTCACAGCACTGAGCCTTGCGGTACCCCATTCGTCACTGCCTTCCATTCTAAAAGGGACCCATTAATCCCTACTCTTTGTTTCCTGTCTGCCAACCAATGTTCCATCCATGTCAGCACCCTACCCCCAATACCATGTGCTCTAATTTTGTCCACTAATTTCCTATGTGGGACCTTATCAGCTGCTCCCCAGCTGCAGCCTGACACACTGAGTCCCTCCAGCAATTTGTAACTTCTATTTATTTGCTTATGTATAAAAAGGCAGATGCAGTTAGATTTTGTTTCATACTTTTCTAGTTGTTGAAACCCAAATATATAATAATTCAAAGGGCCCTTGGAATTTCAAGGTTTAAATACAAGTAATAGAATTTACTTCTGAATGGAACTAGTTTTGATTTAGTGTCTAAACCCTGTATGTTTTGTCCATTGCAGGATGATGCAATGAATTTATCAGTTCCAAGACAACGTAGGAGACGACGAAAGAAGATTGAAATAGAAGCTGAGCGAGCTGCAAGGCGAAGAAACCTGATGGAGATGGTAGCTCAGCTTCGTGAGTCCCAGGCAGCCTCAGATAGTGGACAGGAGAGAGCTGTAGATTTATCAAAAGCCTCCAGAGAGGCGAGAAGTTCTACCTCAGTCAGTAACTCTTCAGCTAATCCCAAGTATGTTTTGCCGAATGCCTCTGTGCCAGTATCGGATGCCTATAAAGCCCATGTGGAAATGCTGCAAGCAGGCCTTTCACGAACACCAACTGGACTTATGATAAATGGTTCACTAGTTGATGGGGAAATGCCAATAAAAAGGAGAAGAGGAAGGAGGAAAAATGTGGAGGGACTTGATCTCTTATTTATGAACAACAAGCGGACATCATTAAATGCTGTAAGTAACATTTAAAAGGGGAAAGCTATTTTTTAATTAATTTATGATTTCTGATCCACCCACATCTTGAGTGAAATCAGGTAGGATCTAGGCAGGATTTTTCATTTATTTGACGGTAAATATGAGAAGATCATATGCAGAAAATGATGTGGCATTATACTTAAAAGAGCATTTGTTTGGCGGCTTGAAAGGATAAAGACAAAGACAAAGTGCATCAAAGCCAATAAAGTTGTTGAGTAGTGTCGTTGCTATGGAGTCTTAGAGAACATGGCACTTTATGTGTGCAGCAAGCTCCCACAAACAGTTATTTGAAAGTCCCCAATAAATATTGGCCAAGACACAAGAAGTAATCTTTAAAGTAGTGCCATTGGTTGTTTTACCTGCATCAGGAAGCAGCGGTAGTATCTTGGTTTAAGGTTTCATTTGAAAGGAAATGGCAGAATTAACCTCACTCCATATGATGTAACTCTGCAAGACGTTCACAGCAACATCCATGGTGGTTGTGGTATTTATTACCAATCTCTTGGGCTTGCAGCTGGAAGCGACTGTGTGCAATGTTATACTGCCATCCTCCTTTGTAAATCATTTATTTTTGCATTGTAATAGATGGTTTGAAGTGGGTGTTTTGTTGAAGATGTCAGCGAGTTGGGTGATGGAAGGAGTTAGGGTTTTAGCATGCAATAGGTTACAAGTCAAATCAATGGTTTTGTACCGAAAGACATGCTTCATGAGTATTTTAGAGTATTACTCATTCAGACAAGTATAGAGTATCCCATTGTGTTCATATGTCCTTTGGAAAGTGGAAAAGATTTGAAGAGACAGCTGGCAGGTCATGCAAAATCCCACTGTTGCCATCACAGAATTTATGTATATTAGTGTAATTAATGTTCAGTCCACATTGATCATCATTGAATATCAAGAGGTCGATAGACTTGTTGGGCGTAATCATTTAACAATTCTTATTTGATATAATCCTATTTGTCTCATTAGCCCAAGCCTGAATGTTGTTCAGCTTTTGCCGCACGGGCATATTTACATATTTTCAAATCACAAAATGTAATAAATCTAATTGCTTGGTTCCAGCTTTTTCTTTCCAAATTTTATTTTCCAAAATGAATTCAAATTCTCAAACTGACATGGTGATTTAAGCTAATGTTCTCTTAAGCATGTATCCAGTAATTTTAGTGATCCATGGCCTTCTGGAGAGGATTTGTACTTTACCCCTTTAGTGTGCTTCATGATGTTTGCAGTCATTAATGTTTTAATGGAACCTAAGCCCTAGATGCAGACATGTCTGTGACTGTGTACAGGAAATTTAAATCTGAACTACTTGATTGGAATATACAATAAAGTAAAATCCCATAAACTGATTAAAACCACTGCTCTTAGCCAAATTTGTAAAAGACCAAATTTTCTATATGTCTTCAAGTTTTTGTGCACAGGGTCTATTAGTGTAGACAAGCAACTATTTGTTCAAAGTATAGTAATGATGCATTTTTACATGCAGGATGATGCAGAAGTGACCAAAGCTTTTGAGGAGAGCATGCAGACAGCATCACAACTAAGAAACATTCCATCTCCTGGTCAATTGGACCCAGAGGCGCACATCCCTGTTGTTAACTTGGAAGATGGGACCAGGCTTGTAGGCGAAGCTGCCCCTAAAAATAAAGATTTGGTGGAATGGCTGAAAATTCACCCAGCTTATACAGTGGATATGCCTAGTTATGTACCAGTAAGTACTGTAGTACAACTGTTACCTGATATTGTGTTGGAAAGACAATATCAATTTATTATTTTTTAAAAAAGTGTTGAGCCAGTAATTCATGAAGCAAGAGCTGAAACATTCAGGCTTATCCCAGTACCATAATATGGATTGAATGACCAAACACTGAAGTATACAAATTATAACTAGGCTTTGCAGTTTTTACTATATTTATAACTGATTTTGTGCTTCCTAATTTTGGATGATAAAAAAAATTAAAATGTTATGTTTTTATCTAGATAACTCCAAACATGATCTAAGAAATGATTCAGTACTTCGTTAATTTGATGGAAGTTGAAACTCTTTTTTGATTTTTGTTTCCGCTCCCCGCCAGTGTTTTTGTTGCATTCAGTCATGCTTTTTCTTCCAATGTTATCTTTATAAATCGGCTGCAAATAATAGTATTCTCCTTGGAATCACTGTCAGTTTTCAAAAGCCAGCAATAACTGATCAAATGAAAGTATTTTCAGAATCCACAGCATTTATAAATATAACACCACATATGTCAATGACATTCGGAACGAGTATAGATTGCAAAGATTTTTGACAGTACTCTGTACAATTATCATTAGACATTGGGATGGGACTTAGTTTGCTTATTGGACATGTGGTTCCAATGGATCTGACCCTACACAGGTTAAACACTTCAAAATCAGTGACCCAATTCACTTCAAAAGGAACAAGGCTTTTACTTATATTTTCTTATTTAATGTTTTTATTTCTGTGTTTTCTGTAATTTTCCTTCAATGTTCAACTTTAGTAATGTGGTTAATTCTGGACCACCCTTTGACCTCAAAGTCACCAGTTCAAGGGCTACTTAGAGAGGCATTAGAAATGCATGCCTAATCAATGAGCTCCACATCTAATGAACAAAGAACAAATTTCACCCAATTGTGATACCATTAGTGTACTCTTCACTCAAACGTTATCTAGGAGAGCCAAAAATTAGAAATCCAGAATGATAATGTGCGACCTTAGGGAAGGGCCTTGTACGAGAGTATTCTGGAAAGCTCCTTGTAAATCCTTTGGAAACACAATTCCAAAAGCAAAATTTTACATGCTAAAATTTTCAAACAGAAAAAGCTGAAAACATTCACAAGTCTCGTTGTGAAGAGACAAACTGTAATGTTGCAGATCAATGATCTTTCAATGGAACCAGGAAATATAACTAAGTTGTAGATAAGGGTGGATTGTGGAGCTGCTCTCTCCTGGACTCCTTTACCTCCACATTCTGTCATTTCTTCTGTTTAAATCATTTCAATTACAAGTCTAACATCGACGGCGCTGACACAAATGCCCTTTGTGACAGTTTCTCTACCACAGATATACAGTGCCCTCCATAATGTTTGGCACAAAGACCCATCATTTATTTATTTGCCTCTTTACTCCACAATTTGAAATTTGTAATAGAAAAAAATCACATGTGGTTAAAGTGCATATTGTCAGATTTAATTAAAGGCCATTTTTATACATTTTGAATTCACCATGTAGAAATAATAGCTGTGTTTATACATAGTCCACCCATTTCAGGGCACCATAATGTTTGGGACACATGGCTTCACAGGTGTTTGTAATTGCTCAGGTGTGTTTAATTGCCTCCTTAATGCAGATATTAGAGAGCTCTCAGCACCTAGTCTTTCCATCACCTTTGGAAACTTTTATTGCTGTTTATCAACAATAGGACCAAAGTTGTGCCAATGAAAGTCAAAGAAGCCATTATGGATCACTGAGAAACAGGAATAAAACTGTTAGAGACATCTGCCAAACCTTAGGGCTACCAAAATCAACTGTTTGGAACATCATTAAGAAGAAAGAGAGCACTTGTGAGCTTACTAATTGCAAAGGGGCTGACAGGCCAAAGGAAGACCTCCACAGCTGATGACAGAAGAATTCTCTCTATAATAAGAAACACTTTTCAGGTCAGGTGTAGATTTGTCAATGACCACTGTCCGCAGAAGACTTCATTAACAGAAATACAGTAGTTACACTGCAAGGTGTAAACCACTGGTTAGCCGCAAAAATAGGATGGCCAGGTTACAGTTTGCCATGAAGTACTTAAGAGCAACCACAGTTCTGGAAAAAGATCTTCTGGACAGATGAGACAAAGATTAACATATCAGAGTGATGGCAAGAGCAAAGTCTGGAGGAGAGATGGAACTGCCCAAGATCCAAAGCATACCACCTCATCTGTGAAACACGGTGGTGGGGTGTTATGGCCTGGGCATGTATGGCTGCTGAAGGTTCTGGCTCACTTATCTTCATTGATGATACAACTGCTGATAGTAGTAGCATAATGAATTCTGAAGTGGGTAGAGACATCCTATATGCTCAAGTTCAAATAATTGCCTCAAAACTCATTCGCCGGCGGTTCATTCTACAGCAAGACAATAATCTCAAACTTACTGCTAAAGCAACAAAGGAGTTGTTTAAAGCTAAAAAAATTGTCAATTCTTGAGTGGCCAAGTCAATCATCTGATCAGAACCCCATTGAGCATGCCTTTTATATGCTGAAGGGAAAACTGAAGGGGACTAGCCCCCAAAACAAGCATAAGCTAAAGGTGACTGCAATACTGGCCAGGCAGAGCATCACCAGAGAAGACTGGTGATGTCCATGAATCGCAGACTTCAAACAGTCATTGCATGCAAAGAATATGCAACAAAATACTAAACATGACTACTTTCATTTACGTGACATTGCTGTGTCCCAAACATTATGGTGCCCTGAAATGGGTGGACTATGTATAAACACTGCTGTAATTTCTACATGGTGAAACCAAAATGTATACAAATGGCCTTTATTAAAATCTGACAATGTGCACTTTAACCACAAGTGATTTTTTTTTTCTATTACAAATCTCAAATTGTGGAGTACAGAGGCAAATAAATAAATGATGTGTCCTTGTCCCATGCATTATGGAGGGCACTGTATATCTGGTAGAGAAACTGACATAAAGGGTTGGCGCCGTGGATGTTAGACTTGTCATTGAAGTGTTTGAACAGATCATACATGTATGAATGTGGAGGTAAAGGAGTCCAGGAGATACTTACAACTGATAAGTAAAACACTGTAGTTGCTAAAAATCTGAGGAAGGAGAAAGCTGGAAATACCTAACGGTTAAGACAAAGTCTTTGAAGAGAGGGAAAAATGAGTTCACGTTACACACTACTGATCAGTTTTGTTTCAAACCAGAAAGGCTGATTATCTGAAATTGTGAATTCCATGTTGTGCTGAGGATTCTAATGTAACTAGTCATAAGGTGAAACGCAGTTCCTCAAACTTGCTTTAGAATGGTGTCAGAGGTCAAAGACTGAGGAAGAATTGGGAATGTGATAGGGTCAACTGGGCACTTGGGTGGTGTGCAGTTAGGATGATTCGTAAAATCCAATCTGGAAAGCTCCTTTCCAGTCATCGTTAGAAATATAATTGCAAGAAATCACTCTGCGCAGGAATTTTATGCAGCATCTATCTTTGGAAAGAAGTGATCCCAATCCTAGCCAAAAAAGGGTTTTGTTCTCTCTTGTTCCCACAGGCCTCCGTCTAATTTAATAGTAGCAACTCAATTGTCTGCAGTTCCCTTCCCTTAATTATTTTAGAAAATTAAGTCAAATTATCCAAAATATACACTCCAAGGATATGTTGAGACTATGTACCTGCAGGCTGTCTTGAAGGCAGAACTTCTATATTTATGTAAATGGTAATTCGCAGAACAGAATTTGTACTCAATTGGAATGTTTGAATTTCTCATCAAATAAGTGCATGGAATAAAGCAACTATTTAAACGATTTCCAAAATGATGTATATATAGACATTTTAACCCTGTTAACCCTTTTTTTTACTGCAATATTTTGTTCAAACATGCATGTTCTAAAGTGATGTGAATATATAACTTTTTTCTCTTTCCACAGAAGAGTGGAGAAGTGCTGTTGAGCCCATTTCAGAAGCCTAAACAGAAAAGGCATCGCTGCAGAAATCCTAACAAACTGGACGTTAACACTTTGACAGGAGATGAAAGAGTACCTGTCGTTAATAAAAGAAATGGGAAAAAGGTATGACCATGTGAAAATAAAATTAGTATTTGTATGCATTACAGCCACTTTGCAATGGGTTAACTAAATCTCGTAGATGCAGGGCCTTGCAAAGTGGCTGTAATGTACGATTTTGACAAAATTGAAAATAAGTTAGTTCTATCTGACATCACGATCTTGAATTTAACAAAGCAAATTCCAAAATTATGAGACCCAAGTTCGTTGAAGTAGATTAGAAAACCACATTGAGAGGAACGAAGGTGGACAAGCAATGACTAACATTTAAATAAGTTGCAAAGACATAACCCTTTCCAACAGTAGAATTGTTCTGGCTGGGGCAATTAAAATAAATTAAATACCAAAGCAAAAGCTGTTGCTTAAAAGACCCGTACACTAGAGAGTTTTGAAGAGATTATTTTGAAGAAGCTTCCTACTCTGCAGAAGCTCCCCAACAATTTATCACCTTTGTTTTTAAACTACCACCACTTCTGTTATGTGAACTCTCTTTAAAAATATCACCTTTAATTTTGCTAAGTTCCCCTGCATCCATGTCTTTATCAATAAATATAGATGAGAAATATTCATGTAACACCTCACCCATTTCCAATGCCTTCACACATAGACACCTCTCAGCTTTTAAGGCCCCTACTCCCTCCTAGGTTACTCTACTACCCTAATATATTTATAGAACCCCTTTGGATTCTCCTTTACCTTATCTGCCAAAGGTTTCTCCTGTTCCTTTTTCCCCCTCCTGAAATTACCTCTTGTGTACACCTACTTAAACATGATATTTGCACTATAACTTCTGTATGTGCCTTAACCTTCTCATCTACCTCACCTGCTTTATCTCTTGTCTGTCTCTCTAGCTATTGAGCCTTATTTCACCATAGCTATCCCTACCCTCTTCTCCTCCCTTCCCTGCTGTGCATCAGAGCCAGTCTGGCTGCTTTCCTCTGAAGGACGATCTCTTCCCTTCATTAACGAGATAATATCCAGAGGGGTTATGATAGAGGTTTTTAGAACATTGGTTGGTCACAAATGGAATAGTTTTCTCATCAGTACTTCATAGGATGGATGAGATTGCATTAGGGTGAATGCAGAGAATGTTTTCTGAGATGGAGTGGGTTTCTTTTCCTTGGAGCAGAGGAGTGTATCGGGTAAAGTTATGGAAAATTATGAGAGGTATATATAGGGTAGATGGTAAGAAACTTCTCTCCGTAGCAAAGTTGTCAAAAACAGGTTTGGTTTTAGGGGATCTGAGGAAGATCTTTTTCACCCAGCAGATGCCTGGTTTGGATTACACTTCCAAGTGAGTGGTGGAGATGGTATACTTAAATATCTGGACAAGAATTAACTTGAATTGCTAAATAATTAAAGGCACATACCAAGTACTGGTAATTGGAATAAGTGTAGATGGGTAATGGTTGAGATGAGCATGGTAGGTGAAAAAACTCTAAATATGTGAATTTGACGACTCTAAAATTGTTACTGCAAGTTATTAATACACGTTTTGCATATTTATTAGATGGGTGGTGCCATGGCCCCACCAATGAAAGACTTACCTAGATGGCTTGAAGAAAATCCTGAGTTTGCTGTTGCACCCGACTGGGCTGAGGTAGTCAAGCAATCTGTAAGTGTCGCTTGCCTTGTCATAGTCAGCATTAATAAAATAAAATTATGTTTGAGAATCTGTGTAAAATAATGTAGGATTCAAGAATTTAGTTTCTCTTGGGGCGAAATCATGGCCACGAGTACTAAACAAAACAAAGTAACATTTATTTGTTCTGCTCTGCTTCACTTGGCTCCACTGAAGTTAAAAGGATTGAACCCCCAGAGTTCAAGTAGTATGAGTATCTATCAGTGGGTGAATTCCTATCCCTTTTGATTTTGAAAATGGAATTTATTTCTATTCAAGGTTAATAATAGGGCACCAGTTTTTTATGACAGATCAGTTAAGGTTGCATCAAGTGATGAGTTTTTGCTTTTTTGAACCATGTTGTAATTGATTACAAGTGCCTGAAGATCACTTTAAAATGTCATTATTAAATCATGTTATGTGAAACATTATCATGTTTGGTAAAAATGGAGTGGTTTATGAATGACAGTTTTCTTATGTATTCCATGTTTTCTTATTTTCGTATGTGATGATGCCCCCGATGATGGAAGGGCGTATCTGGCAGTTGTCCATCAAATCTTGACTTAATTTGGTTTTCCCTAACTGTTGGCACTGTTGTATGTTGGCAGAATTTAGACTTGAAATTGTACCTTATCTTGTTACTGCAGCATTCAACTATTTATCTCTGGATGCACAGTATTTCGAAATGTATATAGATAATGTAGACGCCTTCAATACTTTGAGTACTATTAATGTGGAATCAAAATTTGTTTTTGAAGCTGTAATTCAATGATAAAGTGTTTAGTGCAGTTTAGGGTTCTTTGCAGTGACCCTGCTGTTTTATTTTTCAGGGTTTTTTACCAGAGTCTATGTTTGACCGTGTTCTCACTGGACCAGTTGTTAGAGAGGAGGGAGCAAGTCGGAGAGGAAGGCGGCCGAAGAGCGAGATTGCCAAAGCTGCAGTGGCAGCTGCTGCTTCAGCTTCAGGTATAAACCCACTACTGATGAACAGTCTTTTTGCTGGAATGGATCTTGCAAGCCTCCAAAACTTACAAAACCTGCAAAGTCTTCAGTTAGCTGGATTGATGGGGTTCCCGTCAGGCCTTGCTGCAGCTACTACAGGAGATGCAAAAAACCCTGCTTCTTTACTACCACTGATGCTCCCAGGCATGGCAGGACTGCCCAATATGTTTGGACTAGGAAGCTTGTTAAGCAACCCCTTGACTGCGACCGCTAGTACTTCAGCAGCATCGGGTGCAAGTGAAACAGAAAGTGGTATTTCATCTAAGACAGAAAATGATAAAGAAAATGATAAAGAAAATGATGATAAGGAAATAAACAATGCGGAATCTGCTGTTGATTCTAATGGTGCAAGTTCAAGCTCTTTCACAGCTGTTGCAACTGCTGGACTATCCAACAATCCTCTTGCATTCAACCCATTCCTGCTTTCCACTATGGCTCCTGGATTATTCTACCCATCTATGTTTCTTCCTCCTGGCCTGGGAATGACCTTGTCTGGGTATCCTCACACTGCACTGGCTGGACTGCAGAGCACAGTAAGCTCAAGTGATGACAAGGAGGATAAAACTGATGGCAAAACTGAAGACAGCAGTTTTATTGAAGGAGAAGCCAACTCAGGTGACAGTGATCTTGCGGGAAGCCCTAGTAAACCATCTTCTCTTGGTGAAGATGAATTGGCACAAGCTACAGGGTTGGACTCAATTGAGGGAGAAGATGAGGAAGATGAGGATTAATTACATTTCCAGTTACTTAAGTGTTTTAAAACTCTTCAAGTCGTAGTCCTACTGTTTACATATTCATTAAATGTCCACACATAGTTTTTTAAGCTATCTCTGTAACATAGTGTAGCAAATTTCCAAGTCATGTTATGCAGATGTCAAAGATGTCTTGGTCATAAGTATTATGCAGTGCATTATTTATTATCCTAGAAGCGATATCAAGTTCAAAATTGTGTCTGAATTTAAGGAATGAAGTTAAAATAAATGCTCTGCTTTTTGTTTTTCACCAATGGTAATTTGTGATACGCAACAAACGTCAATCATGGCATGTGATTGTTAGTGACCGAAGCAATTTCTGCTGATAAAGGAATAATGAAGATGTATATTTAACATTGCTGTGAAGAGCACAGATGGACAAAAGTCATTGTAGAACATATCTTGCCTATAGATTTGACTGTATATAAGGAGTCCACACTGACAATCCCCACGATAGTGTGAAGGTCTCGCCCTGGAGGCACAGCAATAACTTGGCAGCTGTTGAATGTTTTAAAAAAAAAAATCTGGACAATAAAAAGCCTGAAGGGTGACACAATTTCTGACATAAACTACAGTTGATTTGCATTGTCTCATGATTTTTTTTTCTTGTAATGCACTGTTGTAAACAAAATTCAGGTACATTTCTCTAAAGAAAGGACTTTGTTACTTTAGCCACAAAGCTAAACAGCATTACCTCAGTTCTACTAGCATTTGAAGTTTACAAACATGACTTTGTAAATGTATGTTTTCTTTGTTGTGATGTTTTTTAAAAAAAATTGAAAACTGCTATCATGTAAGATAAGATGTAAATTGCTGCCAACTGTAGTAACGATGCTTTTAATAAAAGTGACCCATGATATGCAGTGACATGTACTGTAGAAAAGCAAAGTTCTAGAGAAACCAAATTATGATTGGTGTTCACTAGTTATATTGCTTAGTAGCAATAGAAACACATACCATATTCTGGATCCTGGAGAGTTTTTTTGGTTTATTGGTGAAGTAAATGTTTACAAATGGACAATACATGTACTTAAAATACAAAGAAATTTAGCTTTATTATTAAACCAATTCAGTATTAGGTATCCTGGTTTCATTATGTTCTGTTCTCTCTTGACCTATTAGAAATGCTGATGGTCAACTGCACAGCATCATTGTAACCATTATGTTGGTAGCAACAGAAATTAAAAGTATTTTTCGTTGAGCAAGTGCCACATTGGATAGCTGATGGAGCAACAGTGGTGTAAACTGGATGACCTAGGGTTGCAAAAACAACATTAAATGGAGTGAGGAGAATCCACACTTCATTATGTTGTAATGCCATACTTGTACATCACAACTAGTGGAATTATTCATTTCAGGTAGTGAAAAAAACACAACAATGGTATTAGCAATGTTATATTTGGCTAGCCTTAGTCAAATTTCCAACAATGCAACTCAATATCAACAATAACCTGCTTGCATAAATTATGAAATTGTAATGCAGTATTTCTTGTGTGATGTGAGTTTTTCCACAATCGGTGAATAATAAATCCAGTATTGCAGCTTTCAAGCCAAGTGTTCTGTTTGGAAGTGTGAAGTTTGGGGTTTTCACTGGAAATCTGTCCCTATGTATACTGTTAACCATTTCTTGGAAAATGTGCTGTTCAGGTATACATTAAAGGAAAACTAGAGACAATTAATTTGTTTGATATACAGCATAATTTGTTTTCCCCAGTGGTTGGCAAATCTACCCTTTTATTTACTTCACAATTTCATGCATTGAAGAACTATTGTACTGTTTGAAGTAAATACCATAAATCATTTATCATCACTTAATTTTCAGTTTTTGTCAATACTCATCGCTTTTCTTCAGCAACTTGGACACCTGAAGATTTACTACAGGTGCACAACCTTTTATCCGAAAGCCTTGGGACCAGACACTTTTCGTAATTCAGAATTTGTCGGTCTTCGGAATGGAAATTTTTTAGCGTAGATTTTAATGGCTGGCTCAGTGGTAGAGTGCTCGGCTCATATCCGCAAGGTCGCGAGTTTGCGCCTTGATCCCGGCAGTTACTCGGTCGCGAGTTTGAGTCTTCAATGTCGTTTTTTCTTGCAGAATAAATGTCTGTATGAAATGCAGTGTGTTGAATGAATTCCTGAATTTGTAAATGTGTCCGCAGCATTGAATCACCTCTTGCACTCATGTCACCCTAGCGGGGCTACATGCCCTTAGGCGGCCTAGCTCGGGGATTCTTGAATCCCCGAGCTAGGTCGCGAGTTTGCGCCTCGATCCTGGCAGTTACTCGGTCGCGAGTTTGAGTCTTCAGTGTAGTTTTTTCTTGCAGAATAAATGTTTGTATGAAATGCAGTGTAGGAGAGGTGTACTGACTGTGTGGGCAGAACTTTGGAAGTGATTGCCCACCAGTCTAAAAAGCCGCTGTGTCTCCCTGTCCCTGGGATAGCAGGGGGCGATCAAACAGCACAATACCCCCCTCCCCCTCCAACTCCAGAGGAATCCTCTCTCCGATGGGCCGCTACGGCGACAAGTGGCAGTTTGCCCACAGCCCGAGCTGCGCCACCCCAAGAACAAGACGTACCTTGCACAGCTTCTGCCCCTACGTGTTCCTCTGGAGTTGGAGCGGGGCTGGGCTGGAGTTGCTGCTGGCTGTGGTTCTCTGGGATCTCCGTGCTTGCAGTGGGCCTGCCACCCCCCGGACTGGAGCTGAGACTGGGAACTGTACCCCCTCCCTCTGCAACTACAAACAACCCCACTCTCCTGCAAGGACGGTACAGTTCCCGGAGGATAGCAGGTGGCCGGAGACGTCAGGACCGGCTTCGGTGGTCCCGATGGGGGTCGGTGTCCCGATGAGGGGGCGCAGCTCGGGGAACGGCTTCTGGTGGTCCTGACGTCTCCGGCCAGTTTGCAGTTTTCCTCTGGAGTTGGAACGGGGCTGGGCTGCTGCTGGCTGTGGGTCTCTGGGATCTCCGTGCTTGCAGTGGGCCTGGGGGTCGGTGTCCCGTTGGTCCTGACGTCTCCGGTGACTGGCACTGTGCTGCTAGCATCGCCGACGTGAAGACAGTGCAAAGCCCCCGCGCCGGTGCAATGAGCGGGGAGCTGGAGAGGGGAGGAAAGGGGTCACACACATGGCCGGGAAGCAGAGGGGTGTAGGTGGGGTGAAACTGAAGGGAGCGACAATCTGCTGCTGCCTGCACGCTGAGTTAAAAAGTTCCCACGCAAGACTCACGATACACTGTGTATCGTGAGTCTACCGTGGGAACTTTTTAACTCAGCGGGCAGGTAGCAGCATATTGTCAATTATTAACCCTCCCGCATAATATACCCTCACCTTCTCTTTTATGAATGGGGATTTAGTTCCCCTTTCTTCGAGGAGCGACCGGAGGTTCCGCTGTCACCTCTGCGGGCCGCCCTCGGTGAACGTTTTCAAGGACCTTTCTTCAAGGACCGAAAAAATGGCCGCTATTCAGAGGTTTTCGTTATTTGGATCTTCGGATAAAAGGTTGTGCACCTGTACTAAGTATTTAAAAGTTTATTCAAACTATTATTCTGGTTATGGTTAGAGGAGAACATTAAAGAAGTATTCCCGTTCAACCTCAAATGTAGTAAACAGCCCTGAAAAGAGGCACATTAATCACTAATTTATATGTTAAGTATTTACAGGCAAGTGCAGTTTCTCATGTTATTTTACCCAAACTATAAAAAATGTCTTCTGTTTCAAATAGTAAATCTAGCAATGCCTCCCCTAATGTGTTTGAGCTGCTCGGAGCCATAAAATTTTATTGCATGGTCTTGTGGCTTGGCACACTAGGGAAGAATTTCCTTTGATTTTCACAACTTGTAATTTAAAACTTAGCAGCATTTAGTTTATAGATGTTATCATGAATATTTTAAATAATTATCCTCAACTGTGGCTGTTTCTGAGAGCCAGTTTACGGCAGTTGGTGTTTTTCATTTTTTGGTTTGTATATTTGCTTGTCATTATCAGCAGTAATTGAAATGTTAATGCTGCATCAATGTATGTGAATTATTACTGGATTTCTGGTGAATAAACCATGCAGATACTTAATACCTGCTGGATTTGTTGATCAGAACCAAATGTGCTGAAGTAAGAAAAGAGCACATCAATGAAGGTGTCTATCCCTACTTGCCTTTGGCTTCCTGCTGGAATTTGTAGCCATGAGGTGACGATGGGAGCAGATGGAGCTCTGCCAACACTTTGTTCATGCTCATAATTGAAGAATGACTATTAGGTTAAGGTGATTCCTGGTGCTTTGAGAACACAGGCATTTTCAAGCATGGTCCCATTCAGTTAGATCGCTGTTGATCTATCACATGTTTCTATGTTGCATCTTGAGGTCACTTCTGTTGAATTAAAATTAAAATATTAAGTTTAGTCAAGTTGTCCTCTGAATTCGGTCCCTTTCAGCCATGGAAATGTAAAGGCTGAGAAAATGTCAATTTTGGCACCAGGGCTTACAAACCACCTATACAGTATAAATCCTAGACTTAAAGTGTTCATTGCACTAGGGATCAAAATAAACAGTTAACCCTTAATCCATCATGAATATTTTTGCAGCATTTTATAGCACTACAATTGAGTTATGATTAAATATGGCAGATTTGAAAATGTTTGTTTTTTAGCTCTCTATTTAAGAGAACAATTTTAATGTAATTGACATTAGATGGCTTGCATTGCCTTAGGGTTCAAACAAATCAATGCAAAAGATGCATCTATTATAGCTCTTCATAGGTTGGCTATCAAATAATTGTAAATGGAGATGAACACAAAGGACAGAAACAAAGAATGCTGTAGTGTTCAGCAAGTTGAGGAATATCCAAAGAGAGAAGTAGAATTTGTGTTTGGATTAGTGACAATCAGAAGTGGTAAATTGGAAAAACACACCCGCTCTAAGGTGCCGAAAGGTGAAGGAAAGAATACAGGGACTCGGATGCAAACTAGTTATCGTTGTAACAATTACTTTATATTCCACCAGCTTTAGACATGAGAAACGGAATGGATTAAAACTGAAATATCCAGAGAGAGAAACACAGAAAATAGAAACATAGAAAATAGGTGCAGGAGTAGGCCATTCGGGCCTTCGAGCCTGCACTGCCATTCAATATGATCATGGCTGATCATCCAACTCAGTATCCTGCACCTGCCTTCTCTCCATACCTCCTGACCCTTTAGCCACAGGGGCCACATCTAACTCCCTCTTAAATATAGCCAATGAACTGGCCTCTACTACTTTCTGTGGCAGCGAATTCACTGTGTGAATTTTTTTTTCTCATCTCGATCCTAAAAGACTTCTTCCTTATCCTTAAACTGTGACCCCTTGTTCTGGACTTCCCCAACATCGGGAACAATCTTCCTGCATCTAGCCTGTCCAACCCCTTAAGAATTTTGTAAGTTTCCCTCAATCTTCTAAATTCCTAGCGAGTGCAAGCCGAGTCTATCCAGTCTTTCTACGTTTGAAAGTCCTGCCATCCCAGGAATTCCAGCTAACATACCATTCGTTTTCTTCACTGGTGACATACCATTCGCTTTCTTCACTGACTGGGTGCAGGAGTAGGCCATTCGGCCTTTTGGGCCAGCGCATCCATTCAATATGATCATGGCTGATCATCCAAAACCAGTACCCCGTTCCTGCTTTCTCCCTATATCCCTTGATTCTGTAATTTACTGAGCTAAATCTAACTCTCTTTGTACACTCACTCACCCTCATCCCTTCCTTCCTCATTCATCTCACTCCAACCCTCCCTTCCTCACACCCACTTCCCCCCTCCCTCATACACACTCTCCTCCCCACTCACCCCAAGCAGCAGCAACTCCCTCACTCGCATTCACCCAGCCATCATTCACCCTCTCCACATTACCCATCCCCCCGCACACCGCCCATTAGCAGCAGTCCCCCTTCACACACACTCGCCTACCCCACTCCCCACTCTCCCCCCCCCCCACATTCACCGCTATGAGCAGCCCCCCCCCTCATTGTGACCCATTCACTCATGCTATGAGCAGCAGTCTCCCCCCCCCCCCCCCCCCCCCCCCCCACTCATGGCCATGAGCAGCAGTTTTCCCCCACACTCTCCTTCCCCCCCCCCCCCCCCCCCCACACTGTTTGCCCCCACACACACTCACCGCCACAAGCAGCAGTCTTCCCCACATTATCCCCCCCCCCACTCACGGCCAAGAGCAGCAGGTGGCTGGAGCACGAGCTGCTGCTGCTGCTGTGAGCCGTTGAGCGCTCGGCCCTTCCATCTGTTAGCCCCGCGACAGCCGACAGAAGGAAAAACAATTGTTGAATTCAATACTCAACCGTTAAAGGCTACAATGTGTCGTGAGTCCCCTCAAAATGCTGGGAGTAAGATGATGTGTCCAGTGTTGGATTTCCTAAAAATGGTGGAAATTATGAAGACATTTAAATGTGGATGTTGGTGGAGTAGAAGTTGCGGATGACAAGACCTGTCCTTGTTCGGGCTCGGGGAAGAACATGGAAGTGAAGGGAATAGAATAGATGCAGCTGAAAACCCTGTGGACTCTGGTATAGCGGAGGCCACAGATAAAGGAAAAGACTCCTAAAGGCTTTTCCAGCTTGCATATAATGGAAATGGAGAAACTGCGAGAATGGAATGGAGTCTTTGTCGAATGCAGTGTGGGAATACTTCAAAGTTGCTGTGGGCTTATAATGCAAATTTGATAACCAAATCTGGTGAATAACATGCCAAGAAATAATTAAATGGATGAGGGGAAAGTGACAGTAAGGTGGAAATAGGCATTGAATTATTTTGAATTCTTTGAAGGCTTTTAATTATTTTGAATTCTGTGTGAGTGGAGCAAGTAATACTAAAAGAAACATCAACATAATGAAGCAAGAGCTAAGAAGTATGGGCTATTGGGTTTTACTCTTCCCCTCCCCAAACATACAATACAACTAGAGCCTCAATGCTTCTGGTCTTGGTCTCCAGAGAAACTAAAACTTCAATACTTAGAGGAATTGGGGAGCAGCATTTCTTCACGAACAAGGTGCTACGAGAATAACGGAGAAACTTGAGTGTGCCACTTCAAGGCAGTCCAAGATAATTCGTTTTTAAGAAAGGAAATGGCTAAGAACAGCTGTCAGGAAAAATGACGGCATGAAGAGTGATCACTAAAAATGGCCTTGAATTTGAAGGAGAAGGCCTTTGGTCACATGGTGCTGAGCAAATCCAACATTTGTGTGGAGTGCAAGCATTTTATTTCTACGTGAAAGTTGCAATGCACCAATCACTCAATCCTCATCTTGTCTAGAAGCGGAACCAATTGAAGGAGTGGGTAGACAAAATGCTGTCAATGGGACATGCAGCATCTGAAGAAAAGGGATGGGTGACGTTTCGGGTCGAGACTCTTCAGACAGTCAGGAGGGAAACTAGAGATATGGAAGGGCAAGGTGTGAAAACAACAGATCAAAGTAGACATGATCAAGGAACTGTAGAATGGTTCTTTGTTGGCTATGGGAAAGATGACAAATAGGCATACAAACAGTAAAATTAATCAGGAGGACAGTCAAACTAGTCAGAATTAGGGAGGGGAGGGACGGAGAGTGAGGGAAAGCAAGAGTTACTTGGGAGTAAGGGAGTAGATACTTTAACCCACACCTGAGATCATGAAAGTAATCAGTAAAAGTAGCTATACATTGAATAATTCATAATTCAATAAATAATTGAAGAAAAACCCCACTTTGTAAGTAACAGATTTAATAATTAGACATTATTAATGAACAATTAGAATGATCAAAGATAGAATATGAGATGAAATCACTAAATACCATATATTCAGAACCTGTTTATTGAATTCATGGCCAATAACATATGGTCAATAGAATATTTGTATGAATGCCTTCATCACTAGTTCAGTCATGTACTTCAGCTCTCTGCTGCAATGTCCAGATGATGCTTTTGCATTGCCACATAAGCAGTAATTGGAACAGCACCTCGGTACCATATGAAATGAGCTACAGTTGTGTCCCACCCAAAATGCACGAGTACTCTTATTGACACTGAGCACCAGCAGTTAGGGTAAAGAAAACCTCAGAACATAACGTGGAACTGATCTTGGAGACATAAGAAACTGTAGATGCTAGAATCGTGTGCAGAAAAAAACATGTTGGAGGAGCTCAGCGGGTCTGGCAGTATCTGGAGAGAATGAACATAGAAATGAAAACTTCAAACCGATAGTAGGGGGGAGAAAGCTGGAAAAGAGGTGGGTAGGACAAAGCCCGGCAAGTGACAGGTGGATACAGGTGATATTTGATTGCCAGATAGGTTGAGTAAGTGATGAAGGCACGGGGTTTAAAGTAGACAAAAGGTTTTTTTTTCACTTCGAGCCTTTCTCCTTTCTCCCCTTATTAGTCTGAAGATGGGTCCCGATCCAAAACATCGTCTGTACATTCCCTCCACAGATGCTGCCTGACCCGCTGAGTTTCCCCTGCACTTTGTTTTTGCTCGGGAACTGATCTTCAATGTTTTCCAGTAAAGGTGAATTACTAGTTGGCCCATAACTGTTACTTTTTCCCTGCTATGTGGACCACTGAGTAAATATGTTTCTGGAAATGTGTGTATTTTCCATGCTCATTAAAAGGTTACCAATCTAAAGTAGATATTCATAGATATTAAATGTAAGGATTCCTCGGAAGGCTATGTACTTCATGATAAAGTAAAGCATCTATTAATCACTTGTTCATCGTTCTGTCACAATGAATGGAATGGCTGTCATATACAAGGGAAATCACTGCAATGCTAAGGCTGAAGTAGCTCAAACAATGCTGGAAAGGCTCAGCAGGTCAGGCAACATTTGTGGAAAGAGATGCATCTAATGTTTTTTAAGTTAAAGACTCTTCCTCGGTCCATTTAAGAGGGGAAGAGATTAAAGTTAAGTGGCAGCTAAAGTGCGGGAAAGTGAGTAGGGCAAGGGAATATATATAAAAGCTAAGACCAGGTTTAATAGTGCAATTAGAAAGTGATCACACGGCTTTGTGTTATGTGATAAATAACGACTATGGGATTATGCCAAGTGAGGCAGGCTGTACTAAACAGCGAAAGTTAAAATCAGAATGGGATGAAGAATTAAAGTGCCTAAAATTGTAGAGTTATTTATAGTTGATTTGTAGTAGTTGATAGGTACACGTGACATAGCTTCAGCACTTATGTTGTTTTCCACTGCCTATGTCCATGAGACCTCTCGCTGCCTGTTGCCTTTCAGCCAATATGTTGAAAGCCACTGATCTTTTGCACAAAACTCCACAGAGCTTCAAGTTCCTTTTTACAACAGCAATGGAAGCTTCAAGTTCCTTTCTCTATTGAATAATAATAGCTGCATTAAGTTAGTTTTAACTGCAATAAAACCAAATGTGATCCATTTGATGAGCTGGGCAAAATCTTATAATATTGAACATTGAATTCTCCCAATTTTGTTAGCCCTTGCTGTCTCCTCAGCCCTCGGGCTGTCTCCTCCCATCCCTCAGCCCTCGTGCTCCTCTGTTTTCCTTCCTTGTCCTCGCCACCCCCTATCAGTCTGAAGATGGGTTTCGGCCCGAAACGTTGCCTATTTCCTTCGCTCCATAGATGCTGCTGCACCCACTGAGTTTCTCCAGCTTTTTTGTGTACCTAAAATCTTATAATAGTTCCTTTCAATCATGAAACTAATTTCTGAAACTATGTAAACAACTGCATGTCAGGCATGAATTCATTAATATCTTCTTGACGTGTCAAAAGATATTGACCAAATCCAAGTGCTGGTGCAAGCAAATTGTAGCAATAATTCTGTAGGTGTCTGATTTTTCTATAATTTGTTCCCTCATCACAACAATATATTTCACCTTGGAGAGAATAGGAACTGCAGATGCTGACATTTAAAAACAAAACAAAAGTACTGGAGCAACTCAGCAGGTTAGGCAGCATCTCTGGAAAAACGTGGATAAATGGCGTTTCAGGTCAGCATCCTTTTTAATAGCTGACATTCGGATTGGGACCCAACATGTCACTTATTCAAAGGGTCCTGACCCAACATGTCACCTATTTGTGTTCTCCATAGATGCTCCCTGACCTGCTGAATTACTCCAGCACTTTGTCTCATGTTTCACCTTGCTCTGGTTCTGTATTCTCGATTTGATCACTTTGTCTTGTGTTCAGTATTTCAAATTCACCAACCCTTCAACTCTTAAATATATTACTTGTATTTTATCTGAGGAACCTAACATCTTTCTCAAGACATCCTTGGCAATCTATCTGTTACACCATTCACATTATGCCCTACCATCACTTAACAATACTCCATGTGTTGGCATAGTAAAGTTTAGTGATAGAGCATAACTGGCCCATGTAGCACCCTGGTTGATAATAGTTACAGGAACACTGCCTCATTTTGACTTTCTATTTATTCCAGGTGATGAGTTCCAAGTTTTTGTGTACATATTTTTTTAATGTATTGTTGTGTGTGTCATAAGCTAAACACGTGGCCTTTTAATACGTTTGCTGGGTAGACGTGCAGATTACCACGATCGCATCTTCAGTTCTGAAATTGGTAAAGTGGAGACAAGGACATTACTGTAAAAATTAGTTCATTCATTAAAACGTGATGAGGTATAGTTGCTAAAATAATGAATGACAGGAAAGCTACTGCAGCTTTGTGACTTCATGGGAATAAGTTCCTGGGATCAATGTGAAACTAAAACTAGAAGCTTCAAGTCTAGGTATTGTTTAAGAAATCCTGGTTCAGGTAGTAACTTATCTTGTTTGAGCAAAGCAGTAAAGATGTTTTAACCCAAAGGTAAAAGGTTAAATGGTGAAGACTGAACAAATGAAGACCAGATTGAAGCAGTGTTGTATCCCTTGCTCCTCTGCAATAATGACTTTACCTTCCATCACGTGGCCTGCAGAGAATGGTGAACTTGGCTTGGTTTATCACAGGCACAACCCTCCCCTCTATCGAAAGCATCTACAAATCAAGGATCCCCACCATGCCAAGAAGCCATGCCCTCTTCTCGCTACTGTCATCTGGCAGGAGGTAGAGAAACCTGAGTTCCCGCACCACCAGGTTCCACATAATCTACCATGTTCTTTCCCACTCACTCAGCTGGCCTGTATTCCTTTACCCTTTAGCATTCTCTTCAGTTTTCAAACCATCAGCAATCTTGGCAATGTGACATTTAGTTCCATCAGCCACGTCTTTGATCTATAGATTGTGAATAATTGAGCCTCAAGGGTCAATACCCAAAGACTCACTAATGTGAGAAAAATACATTTATGCCCATTCTTCATCTATTAACTAATTCTAAAACCAATTATTCTCCATTGATTTTGCTGTGTCTTCTTAAAAAAAACTTGCTGCATATTTAAATGCCCTGCATCCACTGAATAAACTATTTTGTTCTCCATTAACCAGGATCAAGCATGAATTGCTTACTTTTAAAAAAATAATGTAAATTAGGAAGATGCATTCTTCAGAAAGCCATACTCTCTGAAGTGTTTGTTGATAACCTGAACATTGAACAATTTGTTTAATGAATATTATTTTCCATGCTTATTCTTCACCCTCGATCATCATTTTGTATCAACATTGATGCTCATGTATCAACAATAAAATCAATAAAAAATAAAGCTGCAAAATTTCCTTCTAGCTTTTCTCTAATTAATATGTCACTTCTCTGGCTAAATAGCATTCAGATTTCCTGGGACATTCTACAGGCCACACATACTCAAACTGTACACCATTACTTTGGACAAAAGTACCAAGTACAAACTACAACTTCAGCGGGCTGAAGCCTTCAAATGCTAACATGGAAACAGGGACATAGCAAGGGACACATCCACATGTTGTTCTGCAATATGTAATTTAGAGATCTTGTTTACAAAAAAAATCTCGATTCAAAATTTAAGAGGTGCAAGTTCCCCCACAAAAAGTAGTAGATGATTTTTAAATCATGAGGTAATTGGATTATTTCATCAATAAACCATTGTCAAATGTTTACATATGGTTTTCCCCTGAAAACATGTTGACGTAGTGAAGCCCATTATAAATGCTTAAAGTTTCCATGACAAATGTTGACACAAGATGGATTACAGGAACTAATGTCTGTGGACACAGGGTGCACATGCAGAATTTTTAATAAGATATTAGGGCAAGCTCTGGTGACATTTTGCAGAGCAATATGATACGGTAACTAACAATCATACCTTGCTCTTTCCTTCATCTTTAATTCAATCTTTTACTGTTCTTCCTAATCTCTTTCTTTGTAACAATTTACATTTTGTTTTGTAATACCTCAAGATATCTTCTATATAAAGAATGCAAGTTGTGCTAAAAAGAAATTTCAATTGAAGTTTCTATATTTCATATTGGTGCAAGTGTGGTCCTATTTCAGTGGTGCCATCTTGGTTTCTTTGTCAGCCTGTAGAATACAGTAAGAAGAAGGGTCTCGACCCAAAATATCACCCATTCCTTCTCTCCAGAGATGCTGCCTGTCCCGCCCGCTGATCTACTCCAGCATTTCGTGTCTTATCTGCCTGTAGAATATTTTGATTCCCTTCTATGAAAATCCTAATTAGCCATAGGGGTATGTTTCTCCAACCGGTTAAGATGGCAGGAACACGAGACAAATGTTAAACATCCTTTGTTTAAAATTGCTGGTTATGACTACATATGGTTTCTAAAGTAAATATGCTCATATTTTGTTCTTTAACGGTCTAATGTGATATTTCATTCATCTATGTCATCCCATGGTTACCACATTTAACTGGCTGACATGATACTTAATTGTTTATTTTCGGTCATTCCATGTTTGCATTGTACTTCTGGCAATACGTAGTACTTGCTGTATGGCCCATAAATTGTTGCAGGCAACAAATGCTGAGTATGCTGTTCACAAAAATGAACATCTTCCTGTTTTCCATATGCTCATGAGGAGACAATGCCAGAGTCCAAAAAACAGCTTCAAGCAAATGTCAAACTATCTAGTGGCACAGTCCTGCCTCAGTTATCAAATTGTCCATACCAATGAAAGGAAATCTATGGTAGGTGACAGAAGTACAATCTGAGGCGTCAGCATTTTCAGCCAAAGAAACCTTGCAACTCAAAGTGCAGCTTGTTTCTTTACAATCACTGAATGCAAATATGTTTTGTAACACTTCAGCATTTCGCAATCCCATGAGTGTGCCAAGGAACCTGTAAAATTTGTGGGCCTGCTAATTTCCTGACTAAGCTACAGACCATGATGAAGAATGTATTCATTCTCCACTGGAATGCTTGCTAAAACACAATCTTCATCTTTGATTCCCTGAAAATAGCAAATGCAAGAGCCATCAATGACCCTTAATGGCCACATTTCAAATGGGACGGCTGCGGAATTGATCCAAGAAACAAATAGTCCTCCAGTAAAATGATGTCCTCATATTCCTTCTGCTGTTCAAGACTAGCAAATTGTAAGCTCATGTTCTCCATTTATGGCCTTTGTTATCTCACAATACCAGTGTAAAGGTGAAGCTCTCCCCTCAGTGAAAAATCTTCTGATGTACATGATCAGCCAATTTCTTGTCACGTGACATACTCTTCCTCTCAAATCGAAAATCATTATTGCAAACAAGCTATCATTAAGCAGTTTAACATTAAACATTATCACACCAATGGTTTTAACGACCTTGGTTACACATAGCACTAAGTGTTAATAAACCAAGTCGTATCTATAAAATCACAGATGACAATGTTCTTGACATCTTCTACATCATGCTACAGTTGCAAAAACCCTGAACTTGTTAATATACTGCCTATACTGTATACTTGTGTACTGCCTGGGTGCAGACCACTACATGATTTTACTGGGAGGTATACAAAACAAACATTTCACTATACCTAGGCACAATTAACAATAAAGTATTATTGACCACTTGAACATTCCAGGCTGCAGCTGATACCCACTGCATCTGAAGGAGAGCAGAGTGAGGTGGGCAGTCTATATCCATCTGCAGCAAGATCTTTACAACAAAATTGTTAGAGGCAAGTTTCCATTGTGCTACACAAGTGCCTAAGACTGACAACCTCCCAAATTATGAAAAGTCTACTCTGCCTCTTTTGTTCCACAGAAATCAATTCCACCCTAACCTCAGAACTAAAACCTTCCAACTCCAACCAATTCCTTGTAAAACTCCACAGGGAGATTTATGGTGTCAGGATGTTCCTTTTATGTTGTGGCAAATAGAAGCAATCACATTCACAGAGAGAGAATGAAAACAGAACATTTGTTTAAATACAGTAATCCTCAACTGATTAGCATCAGAGCATGCAGTACACTTGGTTCAGATGGGTCCCCCACATATATACTCCATTTAGTATCCTTTTAAAAATAAATAATCTCATACAATCTGTCAAGCCATTTGCACATAAAATTATCTCATAATCTTTCCATATATATGTACTATCGTTCAGCCATTGGTAAATGTAATTGACCAAGTGCTAATTCCACCATGTTAAATAATTTTCCTCAAATTCTCTTGTAGCCACATTGCATACTAATCCACCTTGCAACATTCAATCTAATAGTGTCTTATGCTTAGCCCTTCCACCTCTCAGACATCATTGCTGCAGCTAAAGGGCTTGAAATTCTTTCCTCTGGTCCAGTATATTTGAGACATCTCATTATTTTTATTTTCTGTGATGAGATTCATTTTTCTAATTTATCTGCACATTTCTTCCTCCACCTCCCACTGTTAGTTAGTCTGTTACTTGAAACTTTCTTATCTCACCTCCGTTAATTTCTGCCTTTCCGATGGCTCTTTGCCATGGTTATTTATTATCTCCAGTAGTTTCAACTATCCCAACTCCCTTTTTGCCTTCCCAATTTTCTCAAAATGAATCCAACAAAATTTAATTCAAAATTCAGATTTTTCTGTAGCCGTGCCTCAGTAATCACATATGATGGGAATGTCTCTCAGGACTATATAACATTCGTGATAACCATCTGCTCCATTCAGGTTGTATCACACAAGCAGCCACCGCCTCAATACCCGTGGCACCTGCAGTTGCACAATAAGTTACCAGCCCAGAATAAGCTGCTAATGGACCTCCATCCCAGGAGAGAGCCATCCACTCTGATTTCTCCTCCCATTTAGACCACTTAGCACACCCTGAGGGAAACCACACAGCAAAATACATTGGTGTGATTGGATCACACCCTGTTAATGGAAATAAAATTTGGGCTAAGTGATGCAACAGAATAAAGTAAATTGTGAAAAAGCTGCTGTACTCTTATCATTGGACGTTGATGTACAGATGTGGTTTGTTTGGCAAATGTATCGGGATGTATCAAGAAACTGTGCAGATGTCTGTTAAACAGTGGATCTTTCAGGCCTGAGAAGAATATACTGCCGTGTGATGAACCACTCTTGCTGGAGGTGCTATCCACTATACAGGTGCATCCTGTATGAGAGCAATCTTTATCTAGACACTATTGGTGATAAAGAGCACACAAGATGGTGATTATGGGGGCATAAGCTCAATTACTTCATCTTGTGTTTTATGCACATCCTCCTTGAAACGTGTGTTCCAAAAAATGTCAACTGGTTGATTGCCAATTAAATTGTCTGGTGGAGGCCTTTCTGGTGGATAGCCCTGGACCTAATTATCTTTAATAGTAACTAGAATATTGAAAGTTGCTTAAGTATATATCACGTTCAAACTGCTGGATGTTTGATGAAGAATTTAGAAGCATTTTGATGGATGCATTGACAAGTCTTCACCATCAATTGTATTTTGCAATGATGTGAGGACTCTGTTGATTGAATTCCTAATAGTATCAGAAGGAGAAAAGGAGTGTTAAGCAAACTGCATCAAGGATTAAGGAACCAGAATGGATGCTGTTACAATGATAGAAGGAGGAGGTCAAATCTTTATGCATTGCAGATAATGCACAGTGGCGCCGCATGTGGTACCGCTGCCTTGCAGCTCCAATAGCCCTGATTCAATACTGACCGCTAGTGTTAAATGGAGTTTGGTATTGGTTATTAACATCATGTGTATGGAGTTTGTACGTTTCCCTTGTGACCACGTGGGTTTTATCCCGGTGATCCAGTTTCCTCCCACATTCCAAAGACGTGTAAGTTTGTAGGTTGTGACATCTGTAAATTGTCTGTAGTGTGTAGGATGGAGCTAGTGTACGGTTGATCATTGCTCATCATTGCTCAGTGGGCCGAAGGGCCTGTTTCCACACAATATATCTTAACTAAACTAAAATAAAACCTAAGGATCGTGCTAGTGTATGTGGTCGGTTGGCCGAAGGGCCTGTGTCCGGGCCATATCTCTAAACTAAACATAGAAACATAGAAATTAGGTGCAGGAGTAGGCCATTCGGCCCTTCGAGCCTGCACCACCATTCAATATGATCATGGCTGATCATCCAACTCAGCTGAGCTGAACACATCTGGAACCCTGTTAAAATGGTTCAGCCACTTTAACGAGTATGGTCCTAATCTATATATATTTTGGTGTCTTAATGAAGCTGGCACGCAACATGGAACACTGGATGATGTGTGCACACATCAGACAAACAGCATGCCTCATTGCCCAATGCTAATGAATTATTGACCAAAATACCTACGAAAATCTAATTCCCAATGAACGTTTGCCTGTGTGCATAGATCTGGTGGTATGATAGTGCTTTTTCTTTTCAGAGGTACTGAAAGAATGTTATGCTTATCCAATATGTTTCTCCACTAAATGGCATGAAAGTGATCATTTTGTTGCACTGCTCCTGACTGGTCCATTCTGAACACTGTAGGTGACCCCCCAACAATGGCTTCCTCCTCTGTTCCTGCATACTCATTTCAGAAATCCTCCACGGATTAATTTTATCTTTCATTTTCCTCTCGCTGTACGAAACTCCCTGGAAGTGTCATTCCTAGGCTTCCCATATTTCCTCAAATTTTACATTTCCCTACAACGTGGGATGTGTTTGTTCAGCCCAATGAGTCTATGCTGGCTCTCAAAGCAATCTAATCAGTCCATGCATTGTCTTGTTTCTGCACCCATGTTGATGACTGCCATGGCGTTTCAGGGTCACAGAGCTATGCAGTAGGGAAACAGGCCCTTCGGCCCATCTGGTCCATGCTGACCAAGTTGCCCAACTGAACTTGTTACACTTGCCCGTGCCAAGTCCATATCCTGGTGTATTTTAAACCCTCATTATTCCATGTAATTTCCATAAATGGACCATCAACCATGTGAAGAAGTTGACCCTCGGATCCTTTTGCATTTTTCGCCTTTATCTTAAATCAATGCCATCCAGATTCAGACAAGGAAAATGATTGTGGCCTTTTCTCTGAAACTAATTTGCAAGCCTTTCCATCTCTTCTTACCTCTTCTTAAAATGTGTTCTTAGGCATCATCTGCTCAGCAAAGCTTTTGATCATTTGTTGTCTCTCGCTCCATTCACATTCTATTTTATGTTTTCCTTTATCAGTAAAGTACCTTCGATCATTTTTGAAAATGATGTACGTGTAAATTGCTTTTATTAATTGGTGTTAGCCAGCACACTGTGAATAAGTTGCTCTAATTCCTTGTAATAACATGCTGGGACAGTTTATGGACATAGTTTCCAAACATGAATATAATAGAAAAAACATAGTAAAATAATTGAGGTGCAACAGCCCTGAGAGGAAAACTATTGGGATGTGGCTAAAACTGAAACTAGTGCCACTAGTTGATTACAAGTTGCATTCTCTTTCTGACTTGCATTTTGCAGCAAATGAATGAAATGTTTCGTTTTTATTCACCCGTGGTAATTCAGACACTATCAACATGATTATCCATACTGAATTACCCATAATATAGAAGATAATGAGCAAAGGTGGGTCAATCAAACATTGCAGTTTATTTGCTTTTTTAATAAGATTACAAATGATATTTTTACCTCAGTGCCACTTTCCTACAACAGCCAAATTTACCATGATTCCCATGCCATCCAACAATCCTTCAATTCTTGTCTTGAATACACTCAGTAAACAACCCTTGAAGCAATGCGTTCCAAAGGTGGTTAAAAGCTGAGCACAACTCTGTGGTCAGGAATCATGCATTGGCCACATTGGATGAGAGTGGTGGATTTCAGTCTCTCATGGACATCAATGAACCAAAGGACAGCAATGAATTTTTGGAGAATGCCTTAATAATGATACACAATCAGAGTATGCAATTGGGCCACAACTGTTTAAATTGTTGTTCACCATGAATTGTTGGACCCATAAGTATCTTCACCCGGAAGGTAGAAGAGAGAACAATGAGTGGCCAGCATGACGGGAATCCTCAACGATACACCAGGCCTTCCTGATGCAATGCTTAGTGAAGGTGGAGTTGGAGGATAAGCAGTCGAGGTGTAGTCAGAGATTTGGGGAGAGAGTGGGGAGTCAAGGATTGATGGAATGCTCGTGGGTAATCAGGGAGCAGGGAGTGATTGAGGAGTTGGGGCAATGGAGACTGGAGTGTGATTGGCTAATCGGGCAGTGATGGGGATGTCAGGGGGTGACTGGAGAGTCAGGAGATGATGAAGTGTCAGTAGGTGGTCTGGGAGTTGGAGGGATTCGGTGTCAGGGTTTGCGGGTGCTGCGAGTCTGTGTTCCATACAAGGTCAGGTCTGCATACAAAAGTAAATAGAGGAACTTGCCTGATCTGCAATTACTTCCAACATGACAGAAACATCACCCTCTTTTCCAAATGGCACTAAAGTTCAAGGACAATGCAATGATAGCTGCTATCTGATCCTGTCCGCAGATGCTCTCTGTGTGGAGTTTGTATGTTTCCCTGTGACTGCATGAGTTTTCTCGGGGTGCTCCAGTTTCCTCCCACATTCCAAAGATGTGCAGGTTTATACTGTAGGTTAATTAACCTCTGTAAGTTACTCCATGTGTGCAAGTTGAGAAAGTGGGATAACATAGAAATAGTGTACGGGTGATCGATGGGAGAGTGTGGAATTGGTCAGCCAAAGGGCCCGTTTTCATGTTGCATCTCTGAACTAAATTAAATGAGGTCATTCTTAGCAGAAATTACTCAATTGAATTTCTGGTATTGTGCTAAAAGTGGGGGGAAAAAAAGCACTGCTGCCATTTTGTCAGTTACCAATCCATTTTAGATGTCATTATACTGAAAAAAAAATGTGTATGACAGGATCTAATATCTTGGCAAAAAAGTTTCTTTAGAAGTGACTGACTTTGGGAACCATGCATGCAGAAGCTTGATGTCCCTGCTGGAGTATAGGTGTCACAATTAATTTTTAGTGCAGTTGTCATATTACTGCCTATTATTCAATTTAATCATCTGCTTGATTAAATATGCAGGGAAATGATGAGTCCAAGGTTCAGAGATGATTAAAGAAACTAAAGCCGATAACTGATAACATCTAAAATTTCACTGCAGTTTGGAAGAATAAACAATTGGTACAATTTATAGATTTGCATTTGTGATCTTGAATTATGAATACGCATATCATGGTACGTCTTTTAAAAGCTTTGGCAGTGCACTAGGCCTAGGGTTGTACATCATCCTTAACAACTAATGACAAAGCCAACAAAATAAAAGTGCTAAATTGTGTTTGAAACTGTTTTAAAGTTTGTAAATCTAGTGCAGTTTGCGGTATGAGAATAATAGGCAAAGCAAATAAGCCAAAGGAGCTCGTGATGAGCATGACCTGACAATGGGAGTCAAGAACAAATATTTGTGCAATTGCAAATGTTGCTTGTGGTGAATTAGACATCAGAGCTCCAGGGTCACAGTGCAATTGCAACACATGACACTGACAGCAATTTCACAAAAAACAGTCAAGGAAAGTATGGTTAAGGCAAAGTTTGACATCAGGGTGTACTAAGTGTAAAGTGGCACAACAAACCTTTCACACCATTGTCAAAGATGATAACAAAATGATTGGGGAAGCACTTAGCTTTAAAGACAGCTCTGTTGCTATCAAACAGTGAACGTCAGCTCTGCCTGTTCAGCAGGCAAGCTGCATGATTCAGTTCGTATGTCCTTGGCTCACTGGTGCATGTGGACAGAGGTGGCTGGCTTGGGGGATGGGATAGCTTTGAGGGCAGGTGGTGGCAAATGGCAATTTCACATCATTCCTTGATAGCGCGCTCTGTCCATTTAAAATCAGCAGCCTGGAGTGTCACTGGCAAGTGACAGCCCCGTGATTAACTCTGTAGCAACAGGCAGAGCTTATGCTGGGTCTTTTGTTTATTATTGTGGATTCGGGGAGTCCGATCCCCACTTACTAAAGGTTAATTTGACCGAACATATGTAGAAAGGAACTGCAGATGCTGGGTTATACCGAAGATAGACACAAAGTGCTGGAGTAACTCAACGGATCAGGCAGCATCTCGAGAGATAAAGATATTTCGTGTCAGAACCCTTCTTCAGACTCTGGCTCTGACGACTTCGATCTTCAGACTTCGATTCTGAAGAAGGGTTCTGACCCGAAATGTCAACCGTCGTTTTTCTCCAGAGACGCTGCCTGACCCGCTGAGTTACTCCAGCACTTTGAGTCTATCTTCTCTTTAATTTGACCTGGAACACCGCAAAGTATTCAGGCGAAGAGGTGGTGCCATTGACGAACAAACTGTGAGCCTTTCAGTACGTGTCAGGAAAGGGCCTGTGTTGCATTGGGCTGGGGCACAGTCTGATCCCAAGCCCTTTGTCAGAGTCTGGTGTGAGGATGCCATAATCTTTGAGGCCTCTCTAATCACCCTGACACCCAACTGGGCCAGTAAATCAGGACCTTGCAAATCAGTCAGTTGAACAGTGGCAGTGAGGACATTTCTCAGGATCATTCTCTTATCTTGGATAGTGAGCTGAGAAACAATAGGCAGGGTGTCCAAATTAAAGGTTGACAAATATGCAGTAGGGATAATATACTTGATTTATGGAGGGCATTTACTGTTCTGCATGTGAGGTTTCAAACAATTGTATGGAATAAAGGGCAAATTAACCCATAGCATTCACGGATGGCTTATCGGGAGAAAGTGTGAGGTAAATCATTAAAAGACTGGTAGTAAAGATCAATGTAATTCTATAGTAGTATGTCTTTGGTCTTCCGCAGAGCACATTGTTTCTAAACATCTGGAGAAAGGCAGATTTAGTCATATCGAATTGCAGCCGTTGTTGCTGCTTGGTCAGGTTTATAATAATTACAGGGCTCCGCACGATTTAATTAGATGACGTGAGTAATGGCAGATGGTTATCCTTCAATGACACTGGGGAAAGAAAATGATTTAGGTGTGACAATTAACCCAGGTCTAAAAGATAAATTCAAAACTCCTGTTCTGGATTATCTTTTGGCGGTGGTGGTGTGGGGGGTGGTGGTGGTGGGGGGTGGGGGGGGTGTGGGAGTGTGGGGGGGGGGGGGGGGGGGGTGGGGGGTATGTACGGGTTGCAATTACAAGGTAAAGGAAATGGACGTTACGAGGATGAGGGTAAATTGGGGAGGGTTCCAAATATCCTTTGCTAAAATTAATCAAACGTAATTCCCCTGGCGGCTGGCTGGACAATGATAAAGCACTGGTTTTCAGTAACAGTATTGGTGAGGATATCATGCCCATTCCTATAAAGGGATACATTAGTAAGCAGTGGCCAGTGTCTACAGATTTACGGTAGGATATGGAAATGTGTTTCTCAATTATCTTTTACTCCTCCACATGTTTTATTAGACTGGCATCCTGTCAAGAGGCCTGTTACTAATAACGGGAAAGGAAATGCTGCCGAGCTGCTTGCCTATTGCTCAGCATATCAGCATTTGGGACAGCAAGGTGCTCCCGTGGTAGAGTTGCTGCCTTCCACCGCCAGAGACACGTGTTCGATCCTGACTACAGGTGCTGTCTGTACAGAATTTGTTTGTTCTAGCCGTGACCTGCGTGGCTTTTCTCCAGGAGCTCTGTTTTCCTCCCACACTCTAAACATGTAGAGGTTTGTTGGTTAATTGGCTTGATAAAATTGTAAATGATCCTGAGTGAGTGCAGGTCTAGTGTGCTGAGAACACTGGTCGGCATGGACTCGGTGGGGCGAAGGGACTGTTTTCACACTGCATCTCTAAACTAATTTAAACAATAGTTAAATTATAAATTGTTGCAAGGGAAAACAATGAACCGGTACCTGTTTCCATGTGCATTGGCTGTGCTACTGTATAACTTCTACATCATAGGATATCTAGGCCAATGTAACACAAAGAACTGCTGATGTGGAATCTGAAGCCAACCACAATGCACTGGAGTAACTCAGGCAGGCAGCATCTGTTGAGGAAATGGATAGTTCCTTGTTCAGTCACTGAAAGTAAGCATGCAGGTACAGCAGGCAGGGAAGAAAGTGAATGGCATGTTGACCTTCATAACAAGATGAGTTGAGTATAGGAGCAAAGAAGTCCTTCTGCAGTTGTACAGGGCCCCAGTGAGACCACACCTGGAGTATTGTGTGCAGTTTTAGTCTCCAAATTTAAGGAAGGACATTCTTGCTATTGAGGACTGTCATATGTTGATTCATATTGCATTCATAGCAAAAGGATTTGAGTGTAGGAGCAGGGAGGTTCTAATGCAGTTGTACAGGGTTTTGGTGAGACTACACCTGGAGCATTGTGTACAGTTTTGGTCTCCAAATCTGAGGAAAGACATTCTTGCCATAGAGGGAGTGCAGAGAAGATTCACCAGACTGTTTCCTGGGATGGCAGGACATTCATATGAAGAAAGGCTGGATAGACTTGGCTTGTACTCACTAGAATTTAGGAGATTGAGGGGGGATCTTATAGAAACTTACAAAAAGGGGTTGGACAGGCTAGATGCAGGAAGATTGTTCCCAATGTTGGGGGAGTCAAGAACAAGGGGTCACAGTTTAAGGATAAGGGGGAAGTCATTTAGGACCAAGATGAGAAAAACATTTTTCACACAGAGAGTGGTGAATCTGTGGAAATCTCTGACACAGAAGGTAGTTGAGGCCAGTTCATTGGCTATATTTACGAGGGAGTTAGATGTGGCCCTTGTGGCTAAAGCGATCAGGGGGTATGGAGAGAAGGCAGGTATAAGGATACTGAGTTGGATGATCAGCCATGATCATATAGAATGGGCCAAATGGCCTACTCCTGCACCTATTTTCTATGTTTCTATGATAGAATGGATTGGCTGGGCTTGTATACGTGCTAAAAGTGATACTCACTAAAACATCGGCGCAGAAAGTGAAAGTTGGACGAGTCAGAAGATGCAAAGATTTTTCTCAGCATTTGAGTAGATTGTAGAGTATATCTGGAGTATTGTGTGCAGTTTTGGTCCTTAATTTGGGGAAGGACATTCTTGCTATTGAGGGAGTGTAGCGTAGGTTTACAAGGTTAATTCCTGGGATGGTGGGACTATCATATGCTGAGAGAATGGAGCGGCTGGGCTTGTATACTCTGGAATTTGGAAGGACGAGAGGGGATCTTATTGAAACATACAAAATTATTAAGGGTTTGGACAAGCTAGAGGCAGGAAAAATGTTCCCGATGTTGGGGGAGTCCAGAACCGGAGACCACAGTTTAAGAATAAGGGGTAAGCCATTTAGAACAGAGATGAGGAAAAACCTTTTCACACAGAGGGTTGTGAATCTGTGGAATTCTCTACCTCGGAAGGCAGTGGAGGTCAATTCTCTGGATGCTTTCAAGAGAGAGTTAGAGCTCTTAAAGATAGCGGTCAGGGGATATGGGGAGAAGACAAGAAGGGGTACTGATTGTGGATGATCAGCCATCATCACATTGAATGGCGGTGCTGGCTCAAAGGGTTGAATGGCCTACTCCTGCACCTATTGTCTATTGCGATGCTTCTTGCGATGCTTGTGAACCCTTCTTCAGACTATCAGATAATTGCAAATGCATTTCCCACAATACAGGTGCACAACCTTTTATCCGGTGTTCCAGAAACCGAAAAGCTCCGAAAACCGGCCATTTTTTCCAGATGTCGTCTGCGCACCAAAGCTCGCGTTTGGCGCCAAACTTGACCCAAAATGACCCACGGTCAACCCAGGTCTGTACTACTGTAGCGGCTGCCTCCTCCCTGGAGACCGGGAGACGCTTAAACATCTGTAAATCATTGCTTAAATGTTAGTCAGTTAGTTTGGAGGGCTTTTATGTGAAGGGGGGTGAAGGGGGTAAACTTTAATTCTTAGTCCCCTACCTGGTCGGAGAGGCGGGGAGCGGTCAATGCCTTACCGGGTCGCTGTGCAGTAAGCTCCGCAGCGCTGTGGCCGGTCTGGCCGCGGGCGGCGCCGGTTGTAGCTCCGACCCCGGCAACTCTACCCCTGGCTGCGAGGCGCTCCAAATCCAGCGCGGCCCGCGGCCGGACGCCCCAGCTCCGCGAATGTCGGGAGTCGGCGGCGTCGCGAGCAATGCCTTACCGGGTCGCCGTGCGGCAAGCTCCGGAGCGCTGTGGCCGCCGACACACAACATCGCGGAGCGTCGCTGGATTTGGAGCCGCGCAGCCAGGGGTAGAGTTGCCGGGGTCGGAGCTCCAACCGGCGCCGCCCGCGGCCGGACGGAGCCCCCAGCTCCGCGAGGTTGGGAGTCGCCGACCAGGTAGGTAGGGGACTAAGAATTAAAGTTTCCCCCTTCACCCCTACACCACCACCACCACATAAAATCCCTCCAAACTAACTGACTAACATTTATGCAATGATTCTCCCGGTCTCCGGGGAGGAGGCAGCTGCTCCAGACTTTTCAAGCCGCCCGCGCTACCTACCTAATCTACGCTAAAAATCTTCCATTCTGAAATCCGAAAATGTCCGAAATCCGACAAGTGTCTGGTCCCAAGGCTTTCGGATAAAAGGTTGTGCACCTGTATAGATAGAAAGAAGGGAAAGATACAATACTGTTTTTTGTCATTTGAACCTCAAATTAAGTTTAAACGAAATTTGGTTTCTGCAGTCATACAAGAAAAAAAAAACCAAGACACACAATTTACACGAACATCCATCACAGTGAATCTCCTCCTCACTGTGATGGAAGGCAAAGTCATTGTCTCTCCCCTGTTTTCCATTCTTCTCCCGATGTTAAAGCCCCCGGCAGGCGATGACAAGTCCCGCGGCCGTTAAAGCCGTGCCAGGCAATGTAAGGCCCCGCTCCGGGTCGTTTTCAACCCGGCAATTGGGATGGGGGAAGTTGCCATTGCGGGAGCTCCGAAAAGCAGTCTCCCACCAGGGACCCGTGAGCTCCAGATGTCACTGTCCACCGGGCCTGCGGCTGGAGCCTCCGAAACTCCGAAGTTCGGTCATGGCTGCACGCCACCACAGCTCTCCACGCTCCGAAGCCGGCCAGCTCCACGATGGTGAGTTCGCAGGCTCCGCGACTGGAGCCCCCAGGTCATTCCGGATGGAGGCTGCTCCACGGTGCTAGGCCCCAATGACAACGGAAACCCGATAGGGAACAGGTCAGGTCCACCGTACAGGGAAGAGATTTAAAAGTTTCCTCCCCTGCTCCCCCCCCCCATATACACAGCTAAAAACAATGTCTAAACTATGACCAAACTATACACTCAACAGGACAAAATAATTTAAAAAAAAAGACAGACTGACTGCAGAGGCCGCTGCCGTGAGGTGTCTGAAATCATGAGGGGAATAGATAGGGTAAATGCACAGAGTTTCTTTTCCCAAGATAAGGGAATCAAGGTTTAAGGTGAGAAGGTAAGATTTAATGTGAACCCGAGAAGCAATATTTTAACACAGAGGGTAGTGGGTTTATGGATTGAGCTGCCTACTATTAGGAAGTAGTTGAGGCAGGTACAATATCAACATTTAAAATAGCAAAAGATATGTGGACAGGTACTTGGTTAAGAAATGAGAATGATCCCAGGAATGATTGGTTAACATATGATGAGCATTTGACGGCACTGGGCCTGTACTCGCTGGAATTGAAACTTACCGACTAGTGAAAGGCCTGGATAGCGTGGATGTGGAAAAGATGTTTCCACTAGTGGGAGAGTCTAGGACCAGAGGCCATTGCCTCAGAATATAAAGATGTACCTTTAGAAAGTAGATGAGGAGGAATTTCTTTAGTCAGAGGGTGGAGAACTTGTGGAATTCATAGTCACAGACGACTGTGGTAGCCAAGTCAATGGATATTTCTAAGGCGGAGATTCCTGATTAGTAAGGGTGCCAGGGTTATGGGGGGAAGGGAGGAGAATAGGGTTTAAAGGGAAAGATATTTCAGCTATGATTGAATGGCGGAGTAGACTTGATCAGCTGAATGGCCAAATTCAGCTCCAAGAACCTATGAACTTGTGAATCTTCTTGTTCATCCAGGGCTTCTGCTTGGGGAAAGACTCAGAGTGATGTTGTAGATACACATTTGTCCATGCAATTCTTTATGAAGTTGGTGATGACTGAGGCACATTCCTTTAGGTCCGCTGATGACTTCTTGAACATAGAACATAGAACATAGAACAGTGCAGCACAGGAATAAACTCTTCAGCCCACAAAAACGGTGCCAAACATGATGCTGACCAACTCTTATCCGTTTGCTCATAATCCATGTCCCTCCATTCCCTGCATATGCACATACAAAAGTTTATTAAAGGCCACTTTCATATCTGCCTCCAGCATGACTCCTAGTAACACGTTTCAGGCACTCGCCACCCTCTGTACAAAAAAACTTGCCTTCTAGACACTTCGCTAATTGGGGATTGCTGTTAGGTATAGCAATACTTTACTGTATTGGAGGTAAGAAAATTATTTCACTGCATTTTCACTTTGCACGTGTGAAATTATTGAACCGCTATTGAACTATTCCCCCTCTCACATTGAAGCTATCCCCTTTGGTATTTGGCATTTCCATCCGGGGGGAAAGGTTCTGACTGTCTACCCTATCTATGCATCATAATTTTATATACTTCTATCAGGTCTCCGCTCAACCTTCCACTATTCCAGAGAAAACAATCCAAGTCTGTCCAACCTCCCCCTGGCCCAGGCTATTGATTTGAAGCTGACGTCAAACCTGTTTCAGTAATATTTTCCAAGGAATTAATGGTAGGTAGACAAAAATGCTGGAGAAACTCAGTGGGTGAGGCAGCATCTGTGGAGCGAAGGAATAGGTGACGTTTTGGATCGAGACCCTTCTTCAGAATTAATGGTAATGAGTACCACATTGTGATTAGTGACTTGATTAGACTGAACCTTCAAAATTGCTGATGCTTCTTGCAGAAAGACCTGGCCATTGGTGTGTGGCCTTGTAAATTACCATGATAACCCTTAAAATAGCAAATGTACATTTAATTTTCCCGTTTTGGAGCCTTGATTTAGGATTGAATATCATGACAAAAAGTAGGTGGATCATCTTTCTTGGCTAAATATTATTTACTCCACAATTCCAAACCCACTTTGGGCAGAGATCTGCACTGAAGTCTCACCATCTGCTTGGCTATGATTTATTTGCTAACTGTTGTATTAACAAAAATTGAAATCTAGCCAATATAGAGCAAGGGTGTCATATGTGTCACTGGCTCACACAAACACATTTATTGGATTTGGATAATATTTTCTCAATATACTCCGTAATTTATGTGAAAATCTGGTATTTATTTGAAAATCAATCCCAAATAGCAACTACTTAATAGTTAAATTACCAGAGACTGTTACAAAACTGCAGCTGCAACATATTGGAATATTGCAGTCTTCATAATAACTGGCAAAGGATAGCATTGAGAATTAGCCTCTTATAAACTCACAGTTAAATGATCACACCAAATGCCCATTTATTTCCAAAGGCACGAAATAAACAGTGACCTTGCTACACAGGAATTCACCTTCACCATAATGGGCTCCTGTCTGTCAGAGGAAGAGCACTGGAACAAGAGGAGCAAGATGCCATTTTGTCAATAATAATTGATTGAAGTGGCTGAAGACTTTAAATCATGTTCGAGTCTTAGCACTAGAACTTGCCTGCGAGTTCAGCATTATCCGTCCTTCATATGCAGTCATCGTGCTTTCTAGGATCTAAAGTACGTTTTAAAATAATCAGATAAATTTAATCAGACTTGGAGATTAAAAAAAATAACTGTTGAATATATTCAAAATGATCTGAATGTCCCACAGGTCCACCATGCTACATTCTGATAGATCGTCAAACCTAAGGTTTGGCATTTCCAGGTTAAGCACACAAATAGCAACTTGCAAATAAATAGAACAAAGCAGCCAGGAGATGTGGTCCTTAACTCTTGCTCTCCTTTTACACATATCCAGAACTGGGTATTTCCCTGAGATTTCTGTGAGGCATCCAAAAGCCTCTAATAAAATGCAGATACCATAAGAGTGACGGGGAGTTAAGGAACCACACGAGCAAATTTACGAGAAAAGTAAAGTGCTGGAGCAACTCAGTGGGTCTGGTGGCACCACCGTGGGGAGGGATGGAGAGAGAGAGGGGGAGAGAGAGAGCAGACAAGCTTCAAGAAAAGCGATGATAAGGGCAGTTAGGGAGTGACAAAGGAGCACAAAACTTGTGGAAACTCCCACAAAGCTCAGGCCAGCACAGTGGTTGAGCAGCTGCCTCACAACGCCAGAGAACCGGGTTCATTCCTGAACTTCGGTGCTATCTGTGTGGAGTTTGCTTGTTCTCCCTGAGACAGCATAGGTTTCCTTCAGCTGCTCAGGTTTTCTCCCACATGCTAGATAATGTGTGGGTTTATAGGTCAATTGGCCTCCGGTAGGTTGTGTGTAGGGAGCAAATGCAAACATGTGATGATAACAGAGTAGCGAGCTAAAATCACTCATCCCTTGGAAAGCAGCTTAAAAATAGCGGTCAATCTGTGTTGTCCATAGCATGTCCGTAACCAGTGGAAAGCAATGTGTACCACCCACAACATTGAAAGCTTCTATTTCAATACCACCTACAGGTGTGTCTACTGCTGTGTGGCTAGGTTCAGCTCCAACTCAATAATTAAGTTTGCTGATGACACTGTGGTGGTGGGCCTGATCTCAGACAATGATGAGAGGGCCTACCGGGAGGATGTGGCTGATCTAGCACTCTGGTGCCAGGATAACAGCCTCCTCTTGAACATCAAAAAAACGAAGGAGCTGTTCATGGACTTTAGGAGGGCACATCATCCGGGGACGTACACTCCATTGAGGCTAAATAGGGATCCTGTGGATAGGGTGAACTGTTTTAAATATCTGGGAGTCCACATCTCCGAGGATATGACATGGGCATCACACGCCTCAGCACTCGTGAGTAAGGCAAGGCAGCGCCTTTACCACCTCAGGCAATTGAGGAAATTCAGAGTGTCTCCGAGGATCCTCCAGTGCTTCTACGCAGCGGCGGTGGAAAGCATCTTGTCTGGGAACATTACCATCTGGTTTGGGAATTGCTCTGCCAAGGACAAGAAGGCTCTGCAGAGAGTAGTGCGTTCGGCTGAACGTACTATGGGAACTTCACTTGCCCCCCTGCAGGAACTATACATCAGGAGGTGCAACTCCAGAGCCAACAATATCATGAGAGACCTCTTCCACCCCTGCAACAGACTGTTCCAGCTGCTACGGTCAGGCAAACGCCTCCGTTGCCATACGGTGAGAACGGAGAGGTTGAGAAGGAGTTTCCTCCCAGAGGCCATTCGGACTGTAAACGCCTATCTCACCAGGGACTAACTCTACTGAACGTTTTTCCTTCCATTATTTATTATGTAAAAGAATATGTGTGTTATGATTGTGTTTATAGTTTGTTTGGTTGTTTGTCTTTTGCACAAAAGTCCGCGAGCATTGCCACTTTCATTTCACTGCACATCTCGTATGTGTACGTGACAAAGAAACTTGACTTGACTTGATCTAGCGGTGGCTCCCAGACAGGGGAGTTGACATGAAAATCCTCAGTGAAACTGAATAACAGTTGCACTGAGGTTAATATTTGGAGTATTATGTGAAATTTTGGTAGCCCATTTACAGGAATGTGGAGGTTTTGGAAAGAGCACAGAACGATGCCTAGATTTGGGTGTATTAGCTATCAGGGTGGGGTTGAACAGACTTGGATTGATTTCTCTGGTGAGAAGGGGAAAGTTTAAAGGAGGTGATCGGGTCAAGTAGTTAACTACACGTGGATGGTGAATGTCTGAAACACGCTGCCGTGGTTTGAGGCAAATACCAAAGTGGCATTTAATAAACTTTTGTGTAGGCATATGGATATGCAGGGAACGGAGGGGTGTGAATTATGAAGTCAGATAAGACGTTGCCTTGGCATTGTGTCTGGCATGGACATTGTGGGGTGAAGGGCCTGTTCCTGTGCTGTACTGTTCTAATATAAAGCAATTGTGAATTTGAAAATCAATCCGATAATTAATCTATCAAAGCCTGCAGTGTTCCACCTTTGACATAATTAGTGTACATTGATAAAAGGGCAAACATAATACTGTAGACACGGGGTAGAATATCATGCATATCAAAATATGTGAAGATATTGGATGGGCAACAGAGAATAATATAAATGAGAGATAGAAATGAGATCTATTGAACTGAATGGGTTAACCTTCAAACCCTGATTCCCATTTCATCAAATGTGCTGAGTAGTGGGAGATCTGTTACCTATTGCGTAGGAGAAATTGTTATGTATATTAGTGAATATTGACTCGCCATTCAGCAAAGGAAAGCATTAATCATTTATGTGATAACGTCACCAGTTCAGTTGTGTTACAATACTGGTTGCTATGTTCTCTCTAAGCTAATCCCCTTCTCAATATCTAAATGTACTCAATAACCCGGTTTGATTTTAAGAAAACAATTTAAAAAAAATGTCTTCTAACTGTGTGCACCTGAACCAGTATATATATTTCTGCTCCATCCAGCAACTTGATTAACAAATTGTTAAATGCATGTAGTATAAGCAAGTAAGTAAGTAAGTAAGTTTATTGGCCAAGTATTCACATACAAGGAATTTGCCTTGGTGCTCCACCCACAAGTAACATGACATACAGTGACAGTTACGAATGACTCAGAAAAGACTAAACATTAATAATAATAAAACATGAATGAAAAAACACCATTGATCAAGCATGTGAACCAACAAAATACCAGATCAAAGGGAGGCCACAGATTTTTGGCTGTTGATTAGAGCAACTACTCGTGGATAAAAACAGTTTTTATGTCTGGCTGTGGCAGCTTTGACAGTCCAGAGTGGCCTTCCAGAGGGAAGTGATTCAAAGAGTTTATGGCCAGGGTGAGAGGGGTCAGAGATGATCTTGCCCGTTCACATCCTGGCCCTTGCAGTGTACAGTTCAACAATGGAGGGAAGATTGCAGCCAATAATCTCTGCTGATCAGACGATTTGCTGCAGGCTCCAGGTGTTATGCTTGGTGGCTGAGTCAAACCAGACCATGATGGAGAAGGTGAGAACAGACTCTACAATGGCCCTATAGAATTGGACCATCATTGCCAGTGGCAGATTGTGCTTCCTCAGCTGCCGCAGGAAGTACATCCTCTGTTGTGCCTTTTTGACTGTGGAGTCGATGGTAGCCCCCCACTTAAGGTCCTTGGAGATGATGGTTCCCAGGAACTTAAAAGACTCCACAGATGTGACTGTGGTGTTGTTGATAGTGAGTGGGTTGAGGGGAATGGGGAGCTCTCCTAAAGTCTACAATCAATTCCACTGTCTTAAGAGCATTGAGCTCTAGGTTGTTGCTACGGCACCAGGACGCCAGCTGTGACACTTCCCGTCTGTAGGCAGATTCCTCCCCATCTTGGATCAGTCCAATCAGGGTTGTGTCATCCGCAAACTTGAGAAGCTTGACAGAGGTGTCTGTGGAGGTGCAGTCGTTGGTGTAGAGAGAGTAGAGTAGAGGAGAGAGTACACAGCCTTGCGATGTTCCTATGCTGAGTGTTTGCGGGTCCAAGATGTGCTTTCCCAGCCTCACATGCTGCTTCCTGTCGGTCAGGAAGTTGGTGATCCATTGACAAAGGGGTTCAGGCACAGTCAACTCGGAAGGTTTAGAGTGTAGTAGCCCTGGCACAATGGTGTTGAATGCAGAGCTAAAATCAACAAACAGGATCTTCGCATAGGTCCCCTGGCGGTCTAGGTGCTGTGGGATGAAGTGCAGGCCCAGGTTGACTGCATCATCCACAGATCTATTCGGCTGATATGGAAACTGCAGAGGGTCCAGCAGGGAGTTTGTGATATTTTTCAGCTTGGCCAGCACAAGCCTTTTGAGTGGCTTCATGACTATAGTGGTCAGTGCGACAGGCCTGTAGTCATTAAGACAAGTAATCCTTGTCTTTTTGGATACAGGGACAATAGTGGAGACTTTGAAGCATGCAGGGACAGTACATGTTTGCAGGGACTGGTTAAAAATGTCTGTATAGATCGGTGCCAGCTGTTTGGCACAGAGCTTAGGAGTAGAGGGGGAAAGATTGTCAGGTCCTGGAGGTTTCCAGCTGTTTTGTCCTCTGAAGCCTCTCCACCTCCTCTATTTTTATTGTTGATATTGGATAAGTTATGTTGTGCAGCACAGAGGGTGTGGGTGATTGGATGTGAAGTGGTGATTGGAGAGGGGGTGGGTGTAGAAAGGCACAGTCTTTGCAGACTGAGGTCAGGCTGTGAGTGGGTGTGAAGTTTTGGTTGGGGTGGGAAATGGTCCAGTCTTTTCATACTAGAGTCTTGCCTTAAGTAGGTGTGAAGTGGTGAATGGGAAGGAGAGGGTGCAGGATCCAATCTTTGTAGACTGGGGGTACACAAAGATGCTGGAGAAACTCAGCGGGTGCAGCAGCATCTATGGAGCGAAGGAAATAGGTGACGTTTCGGGACGAAACCCTTCTTCAGACTGGCCAATCAGGGTTGTGTCATCCGCAAACTTGAGAAGCTTGACAGAGGTGTCTGTGGAGGTGCAGTCGTTGGTGTAGAGAGAGTAGAGAATACGCAGCCTTGCGGTGCTCCTATGCTGAGTGTTTGCGGGTCCGAGACTGGGGTCTGACTGTGTTGGTTGGGGAGAGGGGGAAGGGGGTACCAGGGTTATGTTTCTGATTTTCAAACCTGCAGTAAAACTCATTCAGCTCGTTGGTCAGCTGATGATTGTCCAAAGAGCGGGGGGCTTTCATCTTGTAGCTGGTAATTTCTTGCAAGCCCTTCCAAACTGAAGACGAGTCACTAGCTGAGAACTTGCTCTGCAATTTCTCAGAGTACCTTTCCTTGGCAGCTCTGATTCCTCTTCTCAGCTTGTACTTGGCCTGCCAGTAGAGGCCTGCATCCCCGCTCCTGTAGGCCTCCTCTTTAGACTGTCGAAGCTGTCTGAGTTCTGCAGTGAACCAGGGCTTGTTGTTGTTGAACCATGTCCGGGTCTTAGTGGGAATGCAACTGTCCTCGCAAAAGCTGACATATGATGATACAGTGTCCGTATACTCATCGAGGCTTGTGGTGGCTTCCCTGAACACATTCCAATCCGTGCAGTCAAAGCAGGATTGTAGGTTCTCAATGTCCTCGCTTGTCCACCTTTTCGTTGTTCTGACCACAGGCTTAACAGCTTTTAGTTTCTGCCTGTAGGTCGGAATAAGGTGAACTAGACAATGATCAGAGAGACCCAGACCCACCTGGGGAACAGAGCAATATGCGTTCTTGATTGCCGTATAACAGTGATCGAGTGTTCTCTCCCCTCTGGTGAGGCAGGTAACATGAAGTCTGTATTTTGGAAGGTCACGGCTGAGGTTAGCTTTGTTAAAGTCCCCCAAAACAATGACCATGGAGTCCGGGAAGTCACTCTCTACCCTCATGACCTGGTCAGCGAGTTGCGTTTGCGTCTCACGTACGCAGACTTGGGGGGAATGTAAACTCCAGTGAGAATAAAGGAGTTACATTCCCTCGGAGAGTAGAAGGGTTTGCAGTTTATAGAGAAGGATTCTAAGCAGGGGATCTCAAATGTCAATCAAGCTTCAATTTAAAGTTTCAGCCAGTCAGACAGCTAGTTGATCAATTTTAAATTATTAAAGTGACCAGAATGATTCAGCATGCCATTAATATTTAGAAGGACTGAAGGACAATTTTATACTTGTGTGCCTCGTTCAGTGACCTGAGGATATACCAAAGTGCTTCTTAGCCTATTATTAAACAATTTCAATGTATGTCACATTTTATTTCCTAGCGAAACACAACACAGCATTTCCTGACACACTGCAATGGGTAACGCATCAGATAAGTTTAGTTTAGTGATACAGCAAAGAAACAGGCCTTTCGGCCCACTGAGTCCACACTGAACAGCAATCCCCGCACATTAACACAATTTTTACATATGCACCAAGCCAATTAACCTACAAACCTGCACATCTTTGGAGTGTGAGAGGAAACCAAAGTTCTTGGAGAAAACCCATGCGGTCACAGGGAGAACGTACAAACTCTGTACGGACAAGTACCTGTAGCCAGGATCGAACCCGGGTCTCTAGCGCTGTAAGTGCTGTGAGGTAGCAACTCTATCGCTGCACCATCATGCCGTCCTGCTGCGCCAACGTGCCACCCTTGAATCTATTTCAGTCGTGTCTGCTGAGGGATAAATGTTGGCTATACTTCTTTTTTGCTCCTTTGTAGTTAGGAGCAATTTGAGGGATAAATTCCTCACAGCTGCAATGCAGTTTTGATGCATTGTTTGTCACAGACAACTTTCCAGTAACTCACATTGACCTCTACCTCAGTGAGACCAAGCACAGACTAGGTGATTGTTTTGCCGAGTGTCTGCATGAATCACAATTCTCACCACTGGGTTGTAAGCTGCCCAAGCAAAATGGCACCGAGTGAAATGGCACCTCATATTCAGCCTGGGTAGTGCACAACCAGGCACTGGATTCTCTAATTTTAGGTTACCTGCTACCCTTTAATCCTTTTGCTCTTTCTGATCTAACCAAGCTTTCACATACACACCCTTTATTCCCCAAACCTGCTTTTCCAAACCATCTCCGCTTATCCCTTCCCATCTGACTCCATCTACCAATCAACCTCTCAACACCTGTATTGACCTATTGCTTGCTTGCTCCGCATCTCTTTATACTATGTCCTCTTCTTGCAGATCTCATGATACTAAGACCTCTAGTTTTTCATAAACATTTCCATTATATTTCTTTGCTTTTTCTTCAGCAGTCCAAATTTTTCTTTGATAAAAGGCATGTACACCGTGCATAATCCTGGTGATTTAAAAAAAAAAAAAAAAAAAAAAAAAAAAAAAAAAATCATATGCAGCATGGAATAATCCTGGTGATTTTGATGCATTTATTTGGTTCTTGAGATAATGTGACCAAAATTAGATATAATTCTCTGGAGTGTATCTATATACTCTCAGTATGTTCTATTGGCACCCATGCAAATGTTACGTTGAGAAACGTTGAGTTACATGAGGTTAAGTAAAGATTATTACTCTTTTGAATGGTGATATTCATTTTATTTAAACCTTTCTGAAATTTCACATTTGGATCATTGGTGATCATATGTATAACAGAAACTGTATCCACATTCTGGTCCACATTATTCACTTATGCTTTGTCTGTACTGAGGTTGGAGAACGTTGTGCCATCCAATTTTCCACAAATTCTCTTGCTCATAAAATGTCACCAGGTGTAGATGCGCCATTTCGCACTTGTTATTCTGTGTCATTCACAGGGTGCACTGTAATCTTTGCACTAAGGCCGCCTGTTACACTTAGCAAGCACATGGCCTGACGTTGGAAGAATGAATCCATTGTTAAGTCTGAGTCACGGAATCTAATCAACAACAAGTGTTCCAGAAAACAAACTAACAGTTTATTGAATAAGAAAAATAACAGCTGTACCACATGAGCAAGTGCTGAATTATAAAACAAAACCAATACTAGCTTGTGACAATTCTCTGTATCTTTGCATGAAATTGACAGTGGTTTCTGCACAATTCAATTTACAATGGAATATGAATCCAATAATATTGTGAATACATTTAGAAAATATAAACAGAAATGTAAAATTACTTCTGAAAGATCCCTTTTAATCCCCGATTTAAAAAAAAAGGTCAACTACCTCCATCTGATGGGCAGCAGAGAATAAAATGATCTTTTCAATGATTGGTAAATGAGTGATGCCAAAATTTAAAATCTTGACATGATTTTTAAAAAGATAATAATGAACTTGTTGATGGTTTCCAAACACAGATTGGGAATACAGTCAGTACTGAGACATTTGGGGATCAACATATGTAGACATGCCGAAAGCTTTCATCAGTAAGATGGAACTTTTACAGTGCAGGCTCTAGATACAACCAGAAGAACAGAAATAGATAGCAGGAAGAAAAGATGATAGCTACCACAATACCAGTGAGACCGTGGCATACTGTGGATGCAGACGGTCACTTAAAACCAAACCCGAGCTGTGGAGTACTACAGCAAGTTTTCATTTATTATCTGTGCTCTTGAGATTGTAACAAGATGTAACAATCTGTATACTCGTTTTTTCTTGTAACTAATTTTCGTAGTGGTTAAAAAAAAATTGACATGTGACCAATCCTATTTCCCAAGTGCTTTTCGTTTTTCAGCTACTGAATGTGGAAACTCTTTCATCTTGCGCACATATTGCCTGACACCTCATTCCTTATGTGAAATTCTACACTCATCCACATTACAATCTATCTTCTTCCTCTCAGACCACTTACTTGGTTGATCCAGGCTTGGAAGATAATCTATTCATAACTTATCAGAGTTGAGTGCAAACAGCACGATTAATTCTGTAACTCCAGTAATTTTGTTTTAGATTATTCAGAAATATTGTGAGTGTGAAACAGTGTAGAGTAGAACTATTCATGTTCTTATCATTTATCAATGCTCTTTTGCTGCTAAAATGTTTCCCAATCCATCAAAATGAGCTGATGCTCTCATAACCGCTCACTTTCTCCAGTGGAATTCGCTGCCACAGAAGGCAGTGGAGGCTAATTCTCTGGATATTTTCAAGAGAGAGTTAGATATAGCACCGAGGCCTAACGGAGTCAAGGGATATGGGGAGCTTGCAGGAACGGGGGACTGATTTAGGATGATCTACCATGATCATATTAAATGGCGGTGCTGGCTCGAAAGACCGAATGGCCTACTTCTACACCTATTTTCTATGTTTCTATGTATAAATTTTGGTCTGGCATGGATTTGATGGGCCAAATATCCTCCATGCATGCAATAACTATTTTATTATTATTATTTATTTTCTTTTAAATCCTAATAAATTATGTACTTTGCTTACAGTTACACAATAGTTAGTTACTTCCATAAGGATTCTGATAAAGTTGTAAGACAAGAGTGGAGGTGTGGAACCTGGCAGACACGGTGAACCGGTGCTCACGTGACAACTTGTCACTAAACACCTCCAAGACTAAGGAGCTGATTATTGACTTCAGGAGGTCAAAGAAGGGGGAATATGCCCCAATCTCCATCTGCGGGGACAGTGTGGAGAGAGTGTCCAGCTTTAAGTTTCTGGGCACTTACATCTCGGAGGACCTCACATGGTCCTCCAACACCGCTGCGCTGGTCAAAAAGGCACAGCAACGACTGTTCTTTCTGAGAACATTGAAAAGGACTGGTCTGTCCAAAAAAGCTGTTGACAACCTTCTACCGCTGCACGACAGAGAGCATACTAACATATGGCATCTCTGTGTGGTATCTCAGCTGCACGGAGACGGAGAGGAGAGCTCTTCATCCACAGAGCACAGAAGATCATTAGGATACCGCTACCAGCCTTGGAGGGCATCTACCACACACGGTGCCTCAGGAAGGTCATCAGTATTCACAAAGACTCCTCACACCCTTGTAATGGACTGTTCGAACTACTTCCTTCTGGCAGACGTTACAAGGCCTTCTACATCCGCACCTCCAGACTCAGGAACAGCTTCATTCCCAGAGCTATAGTGGCTCTGAACCGGCCCTGCTGAGTGCCCCCCACCCCATGAACTCTCTCCCTCGGATGGTCACGTCGCACAGACACATCTGCACTTTAGTCTCTTTTGACTATTTTACTGTTGTAATGTTCTTTGTACGAACCATGTTCTCGAGGTATCTAAACCTACATTTTAGTAGTTATTTAAGTTATGATGTCGAATGGAAGCTGCATACCCAAATCTCATTGCACTTATGTGCAACAACTATAAAATATATTATTATTACTATTATTATTATTATTATTATTATTATGTCCTTTTGAGTCAAACAACAAAGTTGACCATTCCCTATATTTATGCTTTTTGGACATTTATTTATAACATGCCATTAAATACCTTCAAACATTTAATTCTACATTATTAAAGTAATACCATGTAGTATTAGTAGAGTTTAAGAAATAACAAGCATAATTGGAGAAAGAGGGAGACAGGGTTAACATTTCAGGTGCATGACGTTGGTTTAGGTGAAAAGTCATTAACCTGAAACCTTACCTTGTTTCTTTCTCCACAGATACTGACTGGCCTACTGAATATTCCCAGTATTTTCTGTTATTCATTTCAGATTTTCAGCGTTTTTTGGGGGGGGGGGGGGTTGACTAAAAGTATATTTTTCTTTCAGTAGAATTGAGGACTCGCTGAAGAGCAAAGTTAATTACAGAACTTGACAATGTAAATTCAGAAAATAAATTATTTTGTGATTTGAAAATAAAAGGCATGAATGGGGCACACCATCCAATGATGTGAGATAATGGGAATTGTAACATCACATCATGCATTAGATTAAACAGTGCATTCAGAAAGTATTCAGACCCCTTCACTTTTTCCATTTTGTTACGTTACAGCCTTATTCTAAAATGGATTCAATTTCATTTTTATATCATCAATCTACACACAATACCCCATAATGAAAAAGTGAAAACAGGTGTTTAGAAATTTTTTGCAAAGTAATTAAAAATAAATAACTGATATCACATTTACACAAGTATTCAGACCCTTTACTCAGTACTTTGTGGAGGCATTTTTGGCAGCGATTACAGCTTCAGGTCTTCTTGGGTATGACACTACGAGCTTGGCACACCTGTATTTGGGTAATTTCTCCCATTCTTCTCTGCAGATCCTCTCAAGCTCTGTCAGGTTGGATGGGGAGCGTCGATGCACAGCTATTTTCAGGTCCCTCCAGAGACATTCGATTGGGTTCAAGTCCGGGCTCTGGCTGGGCCACTCAAGGACATTCACAGACTTGTCACGAAGCCACTCCTGCGTTGTCTTGGCTGTGTGCTTGGGGTCATTGTCCTGTTGGAAGGTGAACCTTTGCCCCAGTCTGAGGTCCAGAATGCTCTGGAGCAGATTTTCATCAAGGATCTCTCTGTACTTTGCTCCATTCATCTTTCCCTGGATCCTGACTAGTATCCCAGTTCCTGCCGCTGAAAACCATCCCCACAGCATGATGCTGCCACTACCATGCTGCTGCCACTACCATGCTTCACCGTAGGTATGGTATTGGCCAGGTGATGAGAGGTGCCTGGTTTCCTCCAGACATGACGCTTGGCACTTGGACCAAAGAGTTCAATCTTGGTTTCATCAGACCAGAGAATCTTGTTTCTCATGCCTTTTGGCAAAACTCCAAGCGGGCTGTTGTGTGCCTTTTACTGAGGAGTGGCTTCCGTCTGGCCACTCTACCATAAAGGTCTGATTGGTGGAGTGCTGTGGTTATAGTTGTCCTTCTGGAATGTTCTCCCATCTCCACAGAGGAACTCTGGAGTTCTGTCAGAGTGACCATCGGGTTCTTGGTCACCTCCCTGATCAAGGCCCTTTTCCCCCCGATTGTTCAGTTTGGCCAGACTACCAGCTCTATGAAGAGTCCTGGCGGTTCCAAAGTTCTTCCATTTAAGAATGATTGAGGCCACTGTGCTCTTTTGGACCTGGAATGCTGCAGAAATTGTTTTATACCCTTCCCCAGATCTGTCTCGCGACATAATCCCGTCTCGGAAGTCCACGAACAAATTATTTGGCTTGGTTTTTGCTCTGCCATGCACTGTCAACTGTGGGACCTTATATAGACAGGTGTGTGCCTTTCCAAATCATGTCCAATCAATTAAATTGGCTGATTTAATTTACCACTGGTGGACTCCAATCAAGTTGTAGAAACATCCCAAGGATAATCTATGGAACCAGGAAGAACCTAAGCACAATTTTGAGTGTCATAGCAAAGGGTCTGAATACTCATGTAAATGTGATATTTCAGTTATTTCTTTATAATTACTTTGTAAAAATTTCTAAGCACTTGTTTTCGCTTCTTTATTCTGGTATATTGTGTGTAGATTGATGATTAAAAAAAAAAATGTGATCCATTTTAAAATAAGGCTGTAACATGACAAAATGTGGAAAAGTGAAGGGGTCTGAATACTTTCTGAATGTACTATAAATCTTACCCAACCTAAATCATGCCAAAGCTCAGAAAGGGAGATCAAGGATCTCAGCTCCAAATCCCCTTGAGGATCTTTGCTTTATGTGTTTGATGAGTACTGTATGTCTCAATCACTCCTTTATGTTTCTCCGGAAAAACTTTGGTACAAAAATGTCCAAAAAAGCTCCCGAGGCTCTGTTTGCTTGGGCAAAGACCGTGGGAAGATGGTGCAAGACTAGGATAATGAAATATTCAGTAAAGTTAAAATAAAGATGTTAGATACACTAAATTTGGGCACTAATCGACAGCGCAGTGATAGAGTCGCTGCCTTACAATGCCAGAGAACCAGGTTCAATCCTGACTACGAGTGCTGTCTGTACGGAGTTTGCTCCTTCTCTCTGTGACCGTGCGGGCTTTCTCTGGCTGGTTGCCTCAAACTCATTGGGTTGAAAGGCCTGTTTCCATGCTATATCTCTAAACTAAATTAAATCAATTGGATTAGAAGTCAGATGATACAATCCACTCATTTAATTACTATTTTTTCTTAACTAATATGGCACTTTTATTCTTAAAAATCCGTACTTTAATATTTTTCTCCTTAAAAAGACAAGAGGTTTGAAAATAGTGAGGAACGTGGAAAGGCGGGACATGTTATCAGATGATTGAACTTAATAGATGGAGAAACTGTTCTGTCCATGCATACGTCTCTTGGAGACATCAATAACATTATTCATCATCAGCATGAATGCAGATGGCCTGAACCTGCTGGATGCTGATGAACCAAATTTACATGCAAAATACGTGGCAAAGAGAATCGCATATTTTAAAAGAAAGTGAGTTGTATTGAGGTTCAACAACTCACTTGACTTTGACAGATTGCTTTCACTGGTGCAAATATATATTCACATTTCTCCAAAATATTCTTAAGGATAGCATTAACCCTTTCTCCTTTGAAGGACTGAAATGCAAATCCACTGAAATCTGGTTCCTTTTTCCACAACAGGATTTGTTTTGAATTGATCTGTTTTAATTTACCTGCTCAACCTTTAACCGATCCAATCTTCCGATCCTGTCTGTGTTTTCCTACTCATTCCATGTAAAATGTATTGGCAGGTGAAGCAAATGGGTGGACTTTTCAAGCTGTTTGCCAACATCACTGTAACAGAGCTGGAGCATGTACAAATTATATAAGGAGAGGCATGTGGCTATCTTACCTATACTTCTAATAATGGAAAACAGGGTCTTGAATAAACAAGGTTTTGCTTCTCTACCATCTTGGATGTCAATTTAATGGTTGATTAACCTTACGTTGGTCTGCATTTCTAACCCTGGTGTTATTACCATGTATAATATCCTGTCAATCCTTCATCACTCTCCTTGGTATCTTTCCATTGATTGATCATCTGCATGAAAGTCCTCTAGTAAAAAACATAATATGCATATGTTTTAGTGATAGGGGAATTATAATCCATATTTTGTTTAGTTGCATTCCTTGATGATATTGGAATCTGTTGGCTTTGCAGATGGCTCCAAGGGACTGAAAGCGGAAGGGGGGAAGATTGAAATTGATTAAAGCCATCTGTCAAGTGAACTAAAATGGATAAATGCATATGTGTACCATGGTTAATCTATTGCTTTGAATGAAAATAGACTCCTGTAAGTCGGAGAGACCAAGGCTAGGGTTGGCGATTGTACCTACGCTCTGTCTGCAATGGCCATCCTGAGCTCATATTTACTGTAGACTCCCCCTCTCATTCCCACGCCAACCTGTCCATCCTCAGCCTTCTCCACTGACAGGGTGAGGCCTCATGCAAAATTGTAGAACGGCCACATGAGTCGTCTAGTCTACAACCCGATTGTAAGAACATTGGATTTTTCAACTTCAGATAACCCTTAAAATGATGTGTTCCCCCGCCCCCTCTTTGAGTTGAGAGCATGGAGAACCACCGTGAGGGGACCGGCATGAGGGAGGTGGGAGGAGAACAATGGCCAATGGGGGGGAAACAAAGAACAATGGGGGCCGCTGTGGGGGAACCGCTGTGGGGGGAACCGCTGTGGGGGGGGGGGAACAAAAGGGGAAGCTGGCGTGCTTTGTAACGTTGTCAGCACCGCAGGTGGCCGCTATTTGTATACATTGTGTATGCAAGTAAAGAATTTCACTCTGTCTAGTCACATGTGACAATAAAGTATTCCTATTCCTATTCCTCTTTCTCATTCCAATCCACTAGGTCCCCCCATCCTTTTTTTCTATAATCTATCTAGTCCCCCCATGCCCAGTGTTGGCACCTACCCCACCTGGTTCCATCCATCTATCACCAACACTTTACTCCCACAGGGTTTCTATTTAAGGCAGCACAGTGGTGCAGCAGCAGAGTAGCTGCCTCTCAGCGCCAAAGAACGGGTTCAACACTGACCTTGGGTGCTGCCTGTGTGGAGTTTGCACTTTCTCCCCGTGACCACGTCGATTTCCCCTGGGTGATCCGGTTTCCTCCAACATCCCAAAGATGCACAGGTTCATAGTTTAATTGGACTCTGTAAAAAATCCACCAGTGTGTAGGGAGTGACTGCAAACATGGGATAACATGGAATTAGTGCGAAGGGGTGATCAAAGATCAGCATGAACTCTGTGAGCTGAAGGGCTGGTTTGAATGCTGTATCTCTCAATCAATCAGACAGCAAGCCATAGTGCACACTCCAAGTTTATCTTCCACAGTTGAATAGGAGGGTCAACGTGGATGCTGTCGCTGGTGATGTCCTGGAGTTTGAAGGCAAAAGTGACACTGCGAGAACAGTGCAATATGTCAGCACAAGAAGGCAGCACTCCTGACAGAGGTGGCACATTGACAGATCTTTTCATGTCAAGATGAAAAGCATCTTGCTTAAAATATATTGTGAAGAAACCGAAAGATGACTTTAAGTCGATGATGAAAGCTACACGTTTGGAACTTGGGGTGAGAAGTCTGGTGGGATAATTTGTGAATGCGTGGTTTTATGAAAGTTCTGGTGCCTGTTATGTTGGTGCATTTTTGTGTTGAGTATGTAAGACCAGACATCCAAATGTTCAGTCGATGGAGATGGCGTTGAGGAATGCTAGAGTGGCAGACTCACACGCAACTGTCAAAGCCACAGTCAGAGAACAGTAGCAAAGTTCAAGGCCATAAAATCAAGACTAAAGCATCACAAGTTCACGTTATAGGTGTAGAATTAAACCATTCGGCCCATTGAGTCCACTCTGCCATTCAATCATAGCTGATCTCTGCCTCCTAATCCCAATTTCCTGCCTTCTCTCCATAACCTTTGACTCCTGTTCTAATCAAGAATTCGTCTATCTCTGCCATAAAAATATTCACTGACTTGGCCTCTGCAGCCCTCTGTGGCAATGAGTTCCACAGATTAACAACCCTCTGACTAAAGAAGTTCCTCCTCACCTCCTTTCTAAAAGAGTATCCTTTCATTCATTCTGCTCCTAGACTCGTTACCAGTGGAAACATCCTTCCCACCCAATCTATGCCTTTCATTATTCTGTAAGTTTCAATGATGTCCCCCCTCAACAAGTAGAGTGGCAAGTAGAGGCCCAGTGCTGTCAAACGCTCATCATATTCATCGAATGAGATCAGTCCAGTCATTCACAGTCATAGCATTGGCCATCAGTCACCTCAATCTAATCGGTTCAGAACAGCCGATTGTTTCAGTTGCCAAAGGAAAGGTCAACATTTGACAGCCTGCAGATCTCAGGCTAAGACATGCAACAAAAGCAATTTCAATGGCAATTTGAAATGACACCAGATAGAGGCCTTCACGGCGAGGAACCATGATTGTACAATATCTATACAGTAACAATAGCAAACAGACAGACTCTCAACTGAAGGTTTCAAGTAGCAACCAGCGCATTGACATATGAATTGATACTGCTATAGACTGTTTGATAACAGCAGGAACACACTGCTGGCTAGCCACACGGAACAAGTACCACACGGAAATCTTAGAGTCATAAGTGATAGGAGCAGAATTAAGCCATTTGCCCCATCAAGTCTACTCTGCCATTCAATCATGGCTGATCTATCTTTCCCTCCTAACCCCATTCTCCTGCCTTCCCCCCATAACCTCTGACACCCATACTAATCAATAGTCTATCCATCTCTGCCCAATGGTCTAATGGGGTGCAGAGTGCAATGCAACAGCCATCCATCAATTTAGCTAAACATGAAAACAAAAGCATTTAATAAAGGACTGGCAGAAACAACTCAAGCTTTGCTGGAAAAACATATTTATGTGGTTAATAATTCAAAGTCACATTTTGGCATCATTTTGGAAATATTTGCAAGATTAGTTACTTGACATCAGAAATAGAAGCAAGGAGTATACTTCTCTGCACCTTATATTTATATCTTGTGTTTGCACAATCGTTCAATAAAAATCATAGCTTGCTTCAATGCTACTTTCATTGTTTATCCCATATCTTTCAATTGCCTTATATCCTAAACTCGATTCACTTACTCACTTAAACCACAGTGGGAAGCCATTTTGCCCAATGGGCCTGTCAGCAAGCAACACAACAATTAATCCCTGGGTGGAAAATGACATTTTCATCATCTCAGTTTTGAATGACTAAATCCTTCTTTTGATTGTCTGACTCTTGGTCCGAGATAATCTAGCGAGGGCAAATATTATCCCTGCATCTAGCCAATGCATGTTGCAGCAACAAATCCATTTTTATTTTCCGCACGATTCCAACAACTCTCCCCAAGATATTGCAACTTACCTACATGCTTGGGGTAATGTACAGGTCAATTGGTTTATCAACCTACACATCCTTACTATATGGGAGGCAGCCGGAGGACCTAGAGGAAACCCATGGTGTCACAGGGAGATCACACAAATTCCCCAGAGGCACAACTGGAAGTCAGGATTGAACAGGTCCTTAAAGCTGTGAGGCTGCAGCTCTATTAGATGCACGATTGTGCTGCCCCGGCTCCATATCCTTTTTGAAGCTCTCTCCATCGATCTCCCAACGCAGCATTATATGTCAATAAACTTCGATTTGTTACATTTGGTTCCTTCATCCAAATCATTTACGTAGATTCCCTATACCTGAACCTACGGCTCCAATCCCAAGGGTAACCTACTATTCACAACCTCCCAATGCAAAACTAGCTCATCTATTCCCACTCGTGTTTCTGCCCATTAATTGATCTGTATAATGAGTCTTCTCTTCTCTTATTGCCTATTATGCCCCCTGGCACGTAGGGCAGCAACGAAGGTCCTTCACTCCTGTCTGTTCTGGGCTAGCTTCTGGACACTACCCTAGGTCAGGTAGCCCTGGAAGTCCATCATGCCCAATAGTGCTGATTCCTTCAGTTGCTGTTTCCGTAACATATTTGTTTAACGAGACAGGGTTGTTAGCCCTGTGCTCAACCCCCAACCTGGAGGACCAGTGGATCGCTCTTCATCTCACCTCTACCCTTCGACCTGTACAGCATGGGAGACCCTAACAGGAGATGAATCTCCCACTGGCATAGCTCTAGGGGTCACTGAGACACACAAGCTCCCCGACCACGACAAGGTTGCAATCCAACGGGGAGTGTATAATAAGTAGAATATCCCAATTCCGTGTACTCAGAGTATAATAACCTTTTCTGAAGCTACTTGTTGACTATCATCTGAAAATCCAGATACAGATGGAGCTGAAAGGTGAGAACAACTGCATTTGACAGCAATGCTGCCTTTGACTATCACACCTTAACTGTGACCACAAAAGTAATTACCTGAACATTGCGTATTTAATGCAAATAACCGAGGATGGTCTTATACCTAATTCTTCCATATTAAACAAGAGTTTAGAATTTCATGAGTCATTATTTCATCTGCCTTTTCCTTGCCTTGGCAGTTTTCATGCCCTTTTGCTGTTTTAATTGCTTCTCATTGCCTCATTGAGATGATATTTGCATAACATCTGCCAGTTTTCATTTCTTTCCAGCTTGTTAATATACCTATTAACCCATTAACTCCCCAACTTGACAGAAACCGGGTCCTGTCACAAACCTGATTTGATCAATCTTTTCTTTCACCAACTGATTTCCATTCTGATTTCTGACATGTCACAGATGCTCACTGCTTGCAGAATTTCCAATATTTTCTGCGTTAGCCTAATAATATGACACGATGGAGTTATGTACACATTGCAGCAGTTCAGGTGATAGAAAGGTACCCTTACAGAATTCATAAATTATTACCAAAAATCTGAGATATATTATGAAAATTCACTCTTACAAATATTTTTGTGGAAAAACAGGGCATGGAGTATAAGAGTCAGGAAATCACGATGCAGCTTCATAGGACTTTGGTGAAGCCACATTTGGAGGACTGTGTGTAGTTCTGGTTGCTTCATTATTGGAAGGATGTGGAGGTTTACCAGAATTATGCTTAGATTTGAAGGGGGGGTGTTTTACAGAGGGCGATGAGTGTCTGGAATGTGCTGCTGGGGGTGGCGGTTGTTGAAGCAAATACATTTACAAGTGGCATTTACAAGAATTTTGTATAGGCATATGGATATGCAGGGAATGGAGGGATGCGGGGTATGGGCAGGTAGATAAGTGTAGGTCTTGGCATCATGTTCAGTACAGACATTGTGGACCAAAGGTAGACTAAAATGCTGGAGAAACTCAGCGGGTGAGGCAGCATCAATGGAGAGAAGGAATAGGTGACGTTTCAGGTCGAGACCCTTCTCCAGGTCTGTTCTTTGCTGTGCTCTTCTTTGTTTTATGTTACATGGTCTATTCATGCTTATGAAAGTGCCAGTGGTTTGTTGCTGATTCTTCATTGGTGAACTGTTTCAAGAATGGTACCTGAGTTTGAACTGGATATCTCTTAATGCTGGATGAGTAGTTGTGAGAAAATTCACCAAGCCCATATTTAGGAAGGAAGTAATTTCAAGCAGTTATCTAAATGAGAAGCTGTTGAGTGAGTGTGGCGTGGAACTGATGTTCGGTGTCGATCTGTCTTTAGATGTAAATCCCTTGTTAGGACAGGATGGTGGAAACATAACAGTGTTACGTGAAGTTTTGATGTTGTGGAAGTATTTAGTTTAGTTTAGAGATACGGTGCGGAAGCAGGCCCCTCGGTCCACCGGGTCCACGTCGACCAGCGATCCCCGCACATTAACACTATCTTACACACACTAGGGACAATTTTTACATTTACCAAGCCAATTAACCTACAAACCTGTACATCTTTGGAGTGTGGGAGGAAACCAAAGTCCTCAGAGAAAACCCACGCAGGTCATGGGGAGAACGTAAAACTCCGTAGTCGGGATCGAACCCGGGTCCCCGGCGCTGCAAGCTCTGTAAGGCAGCAACTCTACCTAGTAGTGTTTTAAAAGTCTTGTGTATATTTTCAGATCCTGACTGAATCCTTCTGGACTTTTTCACCTTTTCAAACATTGCAAAATATTTGACACTCCGTGATTCCCTCTCCTTTGGAAACCTCCTTCAAACCTGTGATTTATCCGTGTTTCACTTTACATGCCTGCTCTCAGAATGTGCATCATTGCTGCCGGAAAACCTGTTGGAAAATGTTACTTCAACAGTGTCATATAAATAGACCTCGCTGTGGTGTGCTGAAAATTACTGATCTTGAGAAACAACAGAATTCAGATCCAGCATTCCTGCTTCACATATCGCAACAAACTGTTTCGAGCAGATAAAAAAGGATTATCAGGACAAGGAAGTAAATTGACTTTACTATCAGTGGGAAAGGGAAGGGGTGACAGAAGTTTTAGATAGTGATAATGCAGGAAACTGAGTCAAAGCTATATTTTACACAGCTAAATACCCATGGTGTAAAGAAGGAAAGAAAGATTACAACTCAAGCTTAGGTCCTGTAGAGAAAATTAATGCACACGGCAGAATAAATCACAGGAATATGGTAGCAGTGGGACATTTGGCTGAAGAGTCAGCATTGTAAGCATAAAATGAAATCTAGAGATTGGTAGTAATCTGTATCCGTGTGCAAACAGCCTTTCTATTTAAGGTATGGCAATGGAGTAGGAATTACTCATAGGAAATACCCAGTCATTGCAATGTTTAGGACAGGCAGGGATTGTTATTCCATCTTGGTATAGCTGTCAGATCTTCCAAGGGTTTCTCATCATGATACGGAACTATATAAGCGGGCATCACTTGATTTTGTGACTGCTTCCGAGTCTGAAAAAGACAGCGAAATGGGGTTTATCTTCCTCGCCCTTATCTTCCACACCCTTCCACTGTGGGAGATGTCCCCAGATCACAAAGGCTGAAGCTGGCCGGGCAAGGCGAGGGACGATGGTTCGCTGGACGATACGGATGGAGGTGACGGCTGGAGGTCCTGTATCAACCTGGGGCTCGACTGAATCGGGCACCGTTCCACAAGACTGAGCGTGTGGACTGGACTGCACTTGGAAAATGTCGGCAAAACTTTGCTATTCATGCATCTGGTCTCAGTGGATTATTTCTATCCACCTTCTACTAATGGGGGATTGTGCTTGGGTATGGCAATACTTTACTGAACTGTATGCAGAAAAATAATTCCACTGTACATCTGTACATGTAACAATAAAAATCCATTGAACCATTAATGAGTGCAAGCTTGTACACCAGGGTTTGTACATAACTTTTTAATTGACAAAAAAAGAAACTTTATTCATTAAAAATGTATACAAGCAATTCCATACCAGTGCTTGTCTTTCTTTACATTCACTGTGCTGTCAAAATAATATATTTATTTACAATGCATCAATGCCACTCTCATTTCCGTTTTTAACAATATTCTTATAAATGGGCGGCACGTTGGCACAGAGGTAGCGTTGCTGCCCGACAGCGCAAAGACCCGGTTTGATCCTGACTACGGGTGCTGTCCGTATGCAGTTTCTACGTTCTCCCCATGACTGGATAGGTTTTCCACAGTGGGCTGAAGGGCATGTTTCCACGCTGTTTCCCTAAATTCTAAAAATGTAAGTGCTGTATCTCTAAACTGAAACTAAGCTAAAAGTGCATGAAAGGCTGTTGCACAGGGCCCCGTGTCTTGGTGTCTATTGGTAGCAGAACTCCTAAAGGATAAGGCTGAGAGGGGATCTTATATAAACATATAAAATTCCTAAGGGATTGGACAGGCTAGATGCAGGAAAAATGTTCCCCATGTTCGGGGAGTCCAGAACCAGGGGTCACAGTTTAAGAATAAGCGGTATGCCATTTACATAGAAACATAGAAACATAGACAAACAGGTGCAGGAGTAGGCCATTCGGCCCTTCGAGCCTGCACCGCCATTCGATATGATCATAGCTGATCATCCAACTCAGTATCCCATCCTTGCCTTCACTCCATACCCCCTGATCCCTTTAGCCACAAGGGCCACATCTAACTCCCTCTTTAATATAGCCAATGAACTGGCCTCAACCACCTTCTGTGGCAGAGAATTCCACAGATTCACCACTCTCTGTGTAAAAAATAATTTTCTCATCTCGGTCCTAAAAGACTTCCCTCTTACCCTTAAACTGTTACCCCTAGTTCTGGACTTCCCCAACATCGGGAATAATCTTCCTGCATCTAGCCTGTCCAACCCCTTAAGAATTTTGTAAGTTTCTATAAGATCCCCCCTCAATCTTCTAAATTCTAGCGTGTACAAGCCGAGTCTATCCAGTCTTTCTTCATATGAAAGTCCTGACATCCCAGGAATCAGTCTGGTGAACCTTCTCTGTACTCCCTCTATGGCAAGAATGTCTTTCCTCAGATTAGGAGACCAAAACTGTACGCAATACTCCAGGTGTGGTCTCACCAAGACCCTGTACAACTGCAGTAGAACCTCCCTGCTCCTATACTCAAATCCTTTTGCTGAGGTTGAGGACTGAGATGAGGAAAAACTTTTTCACCCAGAGAGTTGTAAATCTGTGGAATTCCCTGCCACAGAAGGTAGTGAAGGCTAATTCACTGGATGTTTTCAAGAGAGAGTTAGATATAGTTCGTGGGGCTAAAGGAATCAAGGGATATGTGAAAAAAGCAGGAACGGGGTACTGATTTTAGATGATCAACCATGATCGTATTTGAATGACAGTGCTGGCTCGAAGGGCCAAATGGCCAACTCCTGCACCTATTTTCTATGTAACTGTAGATTGTAGTCGTTCCTCACAAATCCTTTGTGGTGGCCGCACCAAACCTCCTGCAATGATCTATTCTACATTTTCCTTGAACTACATCCCTTTTGTCTTGTTTTCACACCTTGCATTTTCTTATCTCTGTATCTCCCTCTCCTCTGATTCAGTTTGAAGAAGGGTCTCGACCCGAAACGTCACCCATTCCTTCTATCCAGAGATGCCGTCTGTCCCACTGAGTTACTCCAGGATTTTGTGTCTATTTTCGGTTTAAACCAGCACCTGCAGTTCCTTCCTACAACATAATTGAAAGCTCATGTGAGTGAGAGTGTGGGGTGCAGTACATAGTCATAGAGTCATAGTGTAATACGGTGTCGAAACAGGCCCTTCGTCCCAACTTGGCCACACCGGCCAACATGTCCCGGCTAAACTAGTCCCACCTGCCGTGCTTGGTCCATATCCCTCCAAACCTGTCCTATCCATGTACCTCTCTAACAGTTTCTTAAATGATGGGATAGTCTCAGCCTCAACTACCTCCTCTGCCAGCTTGTTCCATACACTCACCACCGTTTGTGTGTAAAAGTTACTTCTCGGATTCCTATTAAATCTTTTCCCCTTCACCTTGAACCTATGTCCTCTGGTCCTTGATTCCCCTACTCTGGGCACGAGACTCTGTGCATCTACCCAATCTATTCCTCTCATTATTTTGTACACCTCTACAAGAAGTGTACAAAATGGAATAGAGACCCAGCCTAATCAACCACTATTAGCTCAGACCCTCTAGCCCTGACAACATCCTCATAAATCTCCTCTGAACCCTTTCAAGCTTGACAATATCTTTCCTATAACATGGTGCCCAGAACTGAACACAATATTCTAAATGCGGTCTCACCAACGTCTTATACAACTTCTGTACTCAATACTGTGACTGAGGAAGGCCAAAGTGCCAAAAGCCTTTTTGACCACCTTATCTACCTGCGACTCGATCTTTTTTTTCTTTTTTTAAATCTACCTGCGACTCGACCTTGAAGGAACCATGCACCTGTACTCCTATAGCCCTCTGCTCTACGACACTATCCAGTGGCCTACCATTCACTGTGTAGGTCCTGCCCTTGTTCAACGTCCCAAATGCAACACCTTACACTTCTCTGTATTAAATTCCATCAGCCATTCCTCCGCCCATCTGGCCAATCGATCCAGATCCTGCTGAATTTTTTTATAGCCATCTTCACTATCTGCAAAAACAACAAACTTTTGTTTTGTTTGTTTGTTTGTTTATCCTTTAATAATAGTTTACAGGAAATTACAGTGCCACTGTATCATCAGCAAATTTGCTAATCTTGCCCTGTATGTTCTCATCCCAATCATTGATGTGGATGACAAACAGCAATGGGACCAACACCGTACACTGAGGCACACCACTATTCACAGGCCTCCAGTCTGAGAAGCAACCTTCCACCTTCCTCTGCTTCCTTCCATGGAGCCAATTTGCTATCCATTCAGCTGTCTCTCCTTGGATCCTCAAGCGATCTAACCTTCCAGGGCAGCCGACCATGCGGAACCTTGTCGAACGCCTTACTGAAATCCATGTACACAACATCTACAGCTCTGCCCCCAGCAATATTTTTGGTCACGTCTTCAAAAAAAATCAATCAGATTTGTGAGACAAGACCTCCCACATACAAAACTATGCTGACTATCCCTAATCAGCCCTTACCCATCCAAATACCTGTATAATCTATCCCTCAGAATACTCTCAAGTAACTTTCCAACTACAGATGTTAAACTCACCGGCCTATAGTTCCCAGCATTTTCACTGCAGCCCTTCTTGAACAGAGGCACAACATTTGCCACCCTCCAGTCCTTCGGCACCTCTCATGTATTGAAGGACGACTCATAAATTTCAACCAGGGCACCCGCAATTTCCTCTCTGGTTTCCCACAATGTCCTTGGATATATCTGATCAGGTCCTGGAGATTTGTCGACCTTCATACATGATAGTACCTTCAGTACTTTTTCGACGGTAACACTGACTACTCTCTGGACACTTTCATTAACTGTCCCAAGTTCCTCCATCCTACTGTCTTTCGCCTTGGTAAATACAGAGGAGAAATACTCATTGAGGACCTTGCCCATCTCCTGTGGCTTCACACAGAGGTGACCGCTTTGATTCATGAGAGGTCCCACTCTCTCTCCAGTTATCCTTTCCCTCCTTATGTATTTATAAAGTATTTTGGGACTTTCCACAAACACTTCATTAAATTGCCCTTCCCAATTTCCAATACTAGATCCAGCGGTGCCCTCTCACATGTAGGGGCCTTTCCTGAACACTTTTGAGGAATTGTGCCCCATTTAAACCCTTCACACTATGATTTTCCCTGTAAATATTGGGAAAGTTAAAATCCCCTACTACAACAACCTTATTTGACCTGCAGCTGTCTGCAATCTCCTGGCGTATCTGTTTTTCTAATTCTCATTGACTATTCGGTGGTCTGTAGTACACCCCCAACAAGGCGATCAACCCTTTCTATCGAAGGTAGACAAAAATGCTGGAGAAACTCAGCGGGTGAGGCAGCATCTATAGAGCGAAGGAATAGGTGACGTTTTGGGTCGAGACCCTTCTTCAGAGTGATGTGGGGGTCGGGGGGGGGGGGGGGGGGGGTGGGGAGAAAGCAAGGATTAAAGCAAGGGAAGAAAAGAAGAGGCAGAGACAGTGGGCCGTGGGAGAGCTGGGAAGGGGAGGGGAAAGAGGGAGAAAGCAAGGACTATCTGAAATTGGAGAAGTCAATGTTCATACCACTGGGGTGTAAACTACCCAAGCAAAATATGAGGCTTGGTCTCACCAATATAGAGCAGTTGACACCCTGAGCAGCGGATGCAATAGATGAGGTTGGAGGAGGTGCAGGTTAACCTCTGCCTCACCTGGAAAGACTGCTTAGATCCTTGGATGGAGTTGAGGGGGGAGGTAAAGCGACAAGTGTAGCATTTCCTGTGGTTGCAGGGGAAAGTACCAGGGGAGGAGGTGGTTTGGGTGAGAAGGGACAAATTGACCAGGGAGTTACGGAGGGAGCGGTCTCTGCGGAAAGCTGAAAGGGGAGGAGATGGGAAGATGTGGCCAGTAGTGGAATCCCGTTGGAGGTGACAAAAATGTTGGAGGATTATCTGTTGTATGTGATGGCTGGTCGGGTGGAAGGTGAGGAGAAGGGGACTTGTTATGGGTGGGGGATGGGGATTGAGAGCAGAGCTACGGGACATAGAGGAGACCCTGGTGAGAGCCTCATCTATAGTCAAAGCGGGAAACCCCCATTTCCTAAAGAATGAGGACATCTCTGATGCCCTGGTTTGGAACACCTCATCCTGGGTGCAGATGCGGCATAGACGGAGGAATTGAGCGTAGGGGATAGAGTCCTTACAGGAAGCAGGGTGGGAAGAAGTGTAGTCCAGATAGCCATGGGAGTCAGTGGGTTTGTAGTAGATGTCAGTCAGTAGTCTGTTACCTGCAATGGAGATAGTGAGGTATAGAAATGATAGGGAGATGTGGGAAATGGTCCAGGTGAATTTGAGTACCGGATGGAAGTTAGTGGTGAAATGGATGAAGTCAGTGAGTTCTGCATGGGTGCAGGAGGTAGCGCCAATGCAGTTGTCAATGTAGTGGAGGTAGAGTTCGGGGATAGGGCCAGGGTACACCTCGAACAAGGATTGTTCTACGTACCCTACAAAGAGGCAGGCTTGGCTGGGGCCCGTGCACGTGCCCATCGCTACGCCTTGGATTTGGAGGAAATGGGAGGAGTCAAAGGAAAAGTTGTTGATCCCTTTCTTGTTTCTCAGCTCCACCCATATAGCCTCACATTACGAACCGTCCGTAATGTCTCCTCTGATCACAGCCGTGACGTCCTCCTTAACCAACAATGCAACATCTGAAATTGGAATAAGGTGCAACCACTACATAATTAATTGAGAAAGAGGCACAAGATTCTATGAAGATTATATGTTAATTGCAAACTGTTAGTTATTAAATTAGCAAAATAAAAAAAATAATAAATAGGTAACAGCTAATTTGATAAATATGATGCATTTTACAAGCTGAAATTATTAGATGTTTCTTTATATTGATCATCATTTTACCCTTCAAGAAGCTTAGACATTTCTTCTCATTTGATGCACTGATCTCCAATCTTAACCATGCAAAGCTGATGCTGTGATTACCTTCAGAGAAAGTTCCAACCCAGGAACGCTTCCCTCTCTGATCGGGTCGGGCAAGAAACAAATCTGAGTTTGTTGAAGTGTTGAACTGTTTGTGGAATTTTGCTTCTTGATATCCACTGATTATTTTACTAAAAATATACAAAAGTATGTAGCTTTCTTGTTGCAATTTTTGAAGTCTACTTTGTTCACCATAATTAATGCTATTTAACTCTACAATCTAATTAACAACTCATTTCAGCTCCAAAATATCAAAGGATTCACATGTTGATTCCAAGTATTTAAAACATATAGCAAGCTGATTGATTAATTCAAGATGGAAGACTGCAAGCTACGACAATTGTTACAAGGGATTTTTCCTTCCAGCATTAAGAATTTTGTTTGCGTTCTCTTTCTACGTACTAACTTTATTTCTGAGTAACTGACCCTACACTTCTCTCTGCCAGCTATTTGTGGAAAGGCCAAGCCAGGCGGCATGGTGGCGCAGCGGTAGAGTTGCTGCCTTACAGCGCCGGAGACCCGGGTTCGATCCTGACTATGGGTGCTGTCTGTAAGGAGTTTGGGTGTTCTCCCCGTGACCATGTGGGTTTTCTTCGGGAGCTCCGGTTTCTTCCCACACTATAAAGACCTACAGGATTCTAGGTCTTATCACTTATGACCTTATGACCAATTCTTGATCCAGAAGGTCACGGTTTTCCTGCTCATGTACCTTCTTCCCATTGGTTATAGTGAGATAAGATTATGGCCAGGGTGGTGTGGGTCTTTCACATTAGCTGCCTGTTTGAGGCCGAGACTCCTGTAGATCCCTTTAATGCTGGGGAAGTCAGTACTGAGGCTCTGTCTACCAATTTATCAATGGATATTTTTCAACATATTCATAATCAATATCAATAGATATTTTTAAGGCAGAGATAGATAGATTCTTGATTAGTATGGGTTCAGGGGTTATGGGGAGACTGCAGGAGAATGGAGATCAGAGGAAGAGATAAACCTGCCATGATTGAATGGCGGATAGACTTGATAGCCATCCCCCCCATTACCCTCAACACCAGCTCCCCACAGGGATGTGTCCTGAGCCCCCTGCTGTACACTCTTCTCACTTTTGACTGTTCAGCCAAACACCCGAACAGTCATATTGTGAAATTTGCAGATGACACGGCCTTGGTGGGATCAATCTCCCACAATGACCAGTCGGACTACAGACAGGAGGTGGGAGAACTTGGTGTCTGGTGTAAAGCAAACAACCTCTACATCAACGTGGGGAAGACAAAGGAGGTGATTGTGGACTTCAGAAAAGGTGGCTACACCCCCCTCCCCTCTTCATCGGAGGAGAAGCTGTGGAGATGGTGTCCAGTTTTAAATATCTGGGGGTGCACATTTCTATCGACCTCACCTGGACCTGCAACACGGCTAGCATCATTAAAAAAGCCCACCAACGCCTTTACTTCTTGAAGAAGCTGAAGCGTGCTGGCCTCAGCACCCCAGTCCTGACATCATTTTACAGATGTGTGGTGGAGAGCGTCCTCACATCGTGTATCACAGTGTGGTACGGAAACTGCTCTGCTGCTGACAGGAAGGCGTTGCAGAGCGTGGTCAAATCTGCCCCAAAAATATCACAAATAACTGCCTCCCTGCCATTGAGGACATTTACACCAGCAGGTGCAAGAGCAAATCCTCAAACATCAGGAAGGACCCCACCCACCTGGCAAATGGACTCTTTGCCCCCCTCCCCTCAGGGAGAAGGCTGCACAACATAAAGGCCAGGACAACAAGGCTTAAAGCCAGCTTCTTTCCTGAGGCCGTGAGATCTTTAAACTCCCTACCTCACAGACAGAACCCTCACTACCTCAATGAACTGTCTGCTGCTACTGTTGCTGCTATAGGCATTATTATGCTGCTGTCTTTTAACCATGCTGCTTTTTTACTTTTTACTTTTTATTCATAAGCTCATTATTATTTAGATTTTATTGTGGAAGCATTTTATATGTTAGAATTTATTGATGTCTTTACTGCACTTTATTGATCTTACTGCACTATTACATTGCTTGCATCTTCCCAGTGGATCAAGCTCCCGTTCAATCAAGACCGTGTAGCCCATGTCAAATAATTCACACACCGGCACCGTCCTCTCCTCAGGAACAGAGTGGAAGCATGCCGTCCTCGATCCAAGGGATGAGAAGAAACATTGTTAATGAAGGGTGACTTAACACCAAAGAATACAAATGCAGCCAAAAACTCAGGCACAGCTGTTCATGTCCTTTGGAGAGATTCCGATGATAGTGAAATGATTTGACTCGCTGACCAACTGAGAATTGACCAAATCTCTCGCATTCTTACCTTTTCTGAATGGCGATTGAGATTAAGATCCGATTGAAGTGTAATGTTTTAACTAGTTGAATTCACAATGGTTGATTGGCTGCCCCCCATTGCCCAAAGCACCACCTCTACCACCCAGTAATAGGCTCAATCATCTTTATAAATCAATTGATAAAAAGCATTTACCTCTGATGAAGTGGCATTACGATTTCAGATAGATTTACACTAACAAACTGACATTTTCTGCACAGACTTGCAATTTTAAAAAGGCCGCCAGGCAGAATACTACAGTACCTAACATTTTAAAAACAAACCATTTTGATCTTGTTTTGGGATCGCAAAGATTCTCTCTTATGCTAAGGAATCGCTAAACTAACCATTTGTAGTTTTGCAGTGAATGAAAATCGTCAGGCTGCACTCAGGATGGATGTAACTGTCTCCAAGGACCATTATGAAGTTATACGATAAGGCTACAGTCACACAAAACAGGTCAATCATGGAAAAGGAGGTGGAACCAGGGTGTCAGGGGGCTGAACAATCCTGTCAGTTGTCTCTGGGAGTGGGGGTGGGGATGGAGGGGAGGGGACTGCTGAATTCCTGTCTGCATTCCGACAAAAACTGCACAATAATGGGGAGCTTCCATTCTCCTCGTTTGATTTATCGCAAGTCTCCAGGAGAAATAATTGTAACAGCTAACTGTTCTCAGTAAAGAAAAATCTTTAATGAATTGCATTGATATCCTGTTGCAACCCTCGAGAGATTTTTGTATTTCTTTCCATGTACATCCTGGAAAGAATAAAAAAAAGTGCGATATGTTTGTTTGGAATCAATACTAATCCATAAAGGATAAACTCCTTATTTATCCCCCGGATTGTGGAGAACTCAATCATTCAGCAAGCGGCAAGGCTTTCACGAGACGTTTCAGGCGCACAAAATCTATGAGCTGTCAATAGCTGTCCAGACAAAGCCCTCTGCATCTTCCTCCCCCTCCCCCACGCCATTCTACGTCCCTTGCCACTCCTGGCAGTGACTCAAGCAGGAAAACATTTCCACTGGTGCTGGCGACGCTCCAAGATCACGCCACAGCCACCACTTTTTGTGTGCGAGTCCAGTGCTTTATTTATCTGCTGGCGGGACACAGCTGAGCTTTATCCCATCTTCCAAGGGCAGGAATTTTCCCTGCAGGCCCCGGCACTGCTTAAACAGTGATCGAGGCAGGGGCCGTGGCTCCCTGCCTCGGGGATTTATCAATGACTTCAGCCAGCTTCCTGGGATAAGCTCTGTTTCAAGAGCTCAGACAATGGGGATCTTGTTTTGGGATAGTTCACAGCAGTAGGCCTTCTCCAGTACCTCCAACAGCCTAAGGCAGGACTTCAAGTCTCAAGGCCATACCTACAGGACAATGGGATTACTTTTTTTTTTTAATTTCACCCCAGGTCAAACGACCAACAAGTAATTATTGGTCCTTTGGGAGGGAGTTATGTTGCAGCTCTTGCTCTGCTGGATGCCAGGAATGCACTGGTGTTCCTCCCATCCGGTGCTAAGAGAAAACATACATTGCATGGTATCTTTATCTGTCTGACTCTCTGTGTTTCCAGTTGGAAGTTCAGTGTAAAACTAGAAGAAGATCAGCCCTCAGACAGGCCCAATCCACCAGAAGTCACCTTCAAATAGGACAGCTCGCTACATTTTCTCTTCACTCTGCTTTGGCATTTTGAGTCCAACTGTAACTCCTCTGTTGGCACCTCGAGCTAAGTTCAGCTAATTTAAAGCAGACCAGAGGTCAGGAGTGAAACTTCCTTATTCCACATGTGTCTCAGTGCATGTGTGCTTGGGGAAGCTTTTAACACTGTCTAGCACCTACAAGAATTTCTTAATAACTGCGCCACACATTTACAACGACTAAAGGAAAATCGATCGACGTGGCACAGCTTCCGAAAGAGTTTTGTTTCTTATGGTATTTCAGCTTCTTATCAGTATTCACCATCACAACAGAAAGCTGCTGGCAAACACAAGAACAGATAACTAAGGAAATTGATCCAACTGTTTGTTCTGAGCCCAGAATATGCCCGGCGAATAGACAAATATTTTCACAGCTAGTTTCAAGAAGTTCTACACGACGCGAAACCTGGAAATATCGGGTGAATATAAAATGAAAAGTGCTTGTTTACAATTTGAAATAAGAATACTACCCGACAAGAGGGAGATCAGAACCTGCAATTTTTGAAAATATAACCCTCTCTCAGAGGGTTAGAGCTCTCAAGAGGGTTTCTTTCTTTCAAACTGACAGTTCACAGCACACTGTGACACTAATCTGCTTTCCAAAGAGAAGAACAAAAACAAGCTGTCGTCACCCTGTTCCTTTGACCTAAGGTTATACTTTCACCTTTTGACCTCTCGAGGAAACCTTCAACAACGGGCTACTTGAAAAACACAATTATTAATAATGCATCTGGCACTTACTGTGCCGCTGCAGGACCCACAATGCACTAGCTTCATGGCTCTTGTTTGTGACGGTCAAAGTCAAAATTTATGATGTTAACATTTTCATTGCCGGTTTAAAATTCAGTCGCAGAATGGGTTCTTTTTTTTATTTGTTCATAGGAAAACAAGATAGTGGTCCTTGACTATTGTACAGGCTTCATAGTCACAGCTGTGCTCTTTGTTCGTCTGAAATTAATCCTAGAGCCACATCACAGCTGTTGAAACCTCTTCTCCCACAACCCCCCTTCTCTCTCTCGTGACAATAATCCCTTCTTTGTAACGTGCAACATTTTGCACAATTTAGAATTGGGTAGACCGTTCTGGATCTGTGATTTTGAATACATTAACACATAATTAAAAATAAGTTTGTGCTACCTTATGATGAATTATACTGCTTCAATAATGTTAAAATTATATCAGCATCCACATCGAAATGTAATGAGTCATGCAATAATAAACTAAGCTTGGATTGTGAAATATATAAATAATTCGATCTTCTCTTTACTGTAGGATATTAATAAAATAAAGAAAGATGTTTTGGTTTTAGGGGTACAGAGTACAATTATCTCAAAACTTCTGTTTATGTTTTGCAAAATCTACAATAAATTTGTAGTTGGGACCTGGCATAATGACGCAGCAGTAGAGTTGCTGCCTTACAGCGCAAAATAATCGGGTTCAATCTTGACTATGGATGCTGTCTGTACGGAGTTTGGACATTGTCCCTGTGACCGCATGTGTTTTCTCCGGGTGCTCCGGTTTCCTCCCACACTCCAAACACATACAGGTTTGTAGGTTAATTGGCTTTGGTAAAAATTGTAAATTATTCCTTTGTGTCGGATAGTGTTAGTGTATATAGGACGGCACAGACCCAGTTGGCTGTTTCCACGCTGTATCTCCAAAACCTAAACAGGTGCTGAAAAGTCCCTTGCCAGAAGTTATCTGGTTAGGGGAATCCTGTGGATCTTGTTATGAAGTCAATTTGCAATAGACATTTGATAGGTTTGTACATGAGATGATTAGAAAAGCGGATTAGCTTTAGGTAGTGCAGAGAAAGCAGGGACTCTGCAGAAGGATTTGGACAGGTTGGGAGAGGGGGCAGAGAAGTGGCAGATGGATTATAGTGTAGCAAAGTGTGAAGTCATGCATTTTGGCAGTAAAGGTGTAGACTATTTTCTAAATGGGAAGAGAATCCAGAAATCAAAGGTGTAAAGGGATTTGGTAGTGCTGGTGCAGGATTTCCAAAAAGTTAATTTGTAAATCGAATCGGTAGTAAGGAAGGCAAACACATGCTTTTTTATTTATTTCATTTCAAGAGGGCTAGAATACAAATACAGGGATGTAATGCTGAGGCTCTATAAGGGGCAGGTTAGGCTGCATTTGGAGTATTGTGATCAAATTTGTGCACCATATCTGAGGAGTGATGTGCTGGCTCTCGAGAGGGTTCAGAGGAGGTGTACACAAATTATCCCAGGAATGAGTGGGTTAACATATGATGAGCATTTGCCAACAGTGGGCCTGTACTCGCTGGAGTTTAGAAGAATAAAGGGGGACCTCATTGAAATGTATCGAATAATGAAAGGCTTGGATAGAGTAGATGTGGAGGGGATGTTTCCACTAGTGAGAGAATCTTGGACTAGAGGTCATAGCCTCAGAATTAAAGGACGTTCCTTTAGGAAGGAGATGAGGAGGAATCTCTTTAGTCAGAAGGTGGTGAATCTGTGGAATTCATTGCCGCAGAAGGCTGTGGAGGCAGAGGCAGTGGATATTTTTAAGACAGAGATAGATAGATTAGTATGGGAGTCAGGGATTATAGGGAGAAGGCAAGAGAATGGGATTAGGATGGAGAGATATATCAGCCATGATTGAATGGCAGAGTAGACTTGATGGGCTGAATGGCCTAATTCTGCTCCTATCACTTTATGACCTTATGACCTTATGACCTAAAATTGGAAAAGATAACCTTTAGATACGGCTGGGAGTTAGGAGACAGTGTGCAGGGATAAAGGGATTGTTTTCTGATTGGCAAGATGTGATAAGTAGTATTCCCAAGAGATATGTATATTCCCAAGTGTACGGCCACTTAAGTTCTCACCATCTATTTGTTGCAAGGGAATGTAGTGGCTGATAGCTGACTGTTCTGTAGAGAACCATCAACTATGGGCTGTTTATACCACTGCCTGTGACTTCCATGCATCATGTGAAGTCATAGGCAGAGGTATAAACAGCCAATAGTTGATGGCTATTGATGACCTCCATTTTCCATGGCGGTGCACGGTAAAATGGAGGTGGCTTCATTTTACTGGGCCCCAATGGCAGCCCAGTGGTTGTAGCTGTGATCCTTGAAGTGAGAGGCCTGATGGACTTTCCAAGTGTTGATTTGCATCTTTTGCCCCCACACACACTGCGTCATCCATTGAGTTATTCCAATATTCTTTTTTGTTCCAGATTCCAGCATCTGTAGTCTTGTTTGTCATTATCAATATATTGGTTAGGTGTAAAAAAGTTAATTCATAGAAATGAGGCAATGCATTGGGTAGATAGAACACAGCAAGAGAATATACACTACTGTACAATCCCAAGAAGACTAAAAAAACAGTGCGCACAGCAAATTAAGAATCCACTGAGCACTTCTACAAATCAGAAACAGAAACGACGAAACAAAGTGCTGGAGTAAAATAGCGGATCACGCAGCATCAGGAGAACATGGATAGGTGATATTTCGGGTCGGGACCTTTCTTAAGCTGCCTAATTTCTGCACGTCGTATTTACTTACACATACTTTCTGGAGAGGTTAGAAGAAAAAATAATCTATGTTTCAAGGATTGCATTGTGAGATTAGGTTTCATGAACACTATTCAAATGGCAGTCTTACTCTTCAGCATGCTGCCCATAAATCCCAGTGCAATAAATTAATTAAAGGTATAGGCTAGAAGATAGACAAAAAGCTGGAGTAACACAGCGGGTCTATCTTCGGTTTAAACCAGCAACTACATTTCCTTCTTACACAAAGGAGAGAAGATGCTGTGCAGTATCCTAATTGTATTCTAATTGACACCAATTATGGGTGTCATGGCGCTGTTGAAAAATGTGAGTCCTGAATTGTTGGTGGGAGTTCCGTGGTCCTGACGGATTTATCCCATGTAAAATTCCTCCACATGGATTCAATAGTCGTATATTGTGCAAAGACTTTCAACCACACTAGTCTGAACCTGAGTATTGTGTTTTTCCGGCCTGTTATGCTGTTGCAGGTAACATAGGAACATAGAAAATAGGTGCAGGAGTAGGCCATTCAGCCCATTGAGCCAGCACCGCCATTCAATATGATCATGGCTGATCGTCCAAAATCAGTACCCCGTACCTGCTTTCTCCCCATATCCCTTAATTCCGTTAGCCCTGAGCTAACGGAATCAATGTCATTATTCAATTTTCGGTCCACATGACTATTAAACATTCTCTTGACTCTTGTTTCTTGAGCACGGTCAAACCCCCCTCCGAACATCTACTCACAGAACAACCAGCTTTTACTCTGTGTACCGTGAAACTCTGCTACTCAAATATGCAATACTCAAGTTGCATTATTTGTCCTGACTGAGGCGTGTGACCTGCTTTGACCTCAATAAATGTGCCTTGAATGTTTTGCCTCATTCCCAGCTTCCTAGCCTCAGGGACACACCAGGCTGCTGCTGCTGATCCCTTCCAAGTTTTATAGTTTGCTGCTCACTGCAACATTGGGGAGGACAAGTAAACTCCACTTTGAAGTTTAGGGGGGCTTCATTGACTTTTCCTTCAGCCTTCAGCAGGCAGAGTGAGTGCGAGGGACTGGTTTGCATTGCATGGTGTCCCAGCTTGCAGACATAATAAAATGTATGTGTTCTTTTAAAACCCTGGCAATATCCATCTGTGAGACTTGATGCTCTCCTTTAAGGGTGGCACGTTGGCAGAGCGGTGGAGTTGCTGCCTTACAGCGCTTGCAGCGCTGGAGACCCGGGTTCGATCCTGACCTCGGGTGCTGTCTGTACGGAGTTGTTTGTTCTCCCCATGACTGCATGGGTTTTCTCCGAGATCTTCGGTTTCCTCCAACACTTCAGAGATGTACAGGTGCATAGGTAAATTGGCTTGGTAAATGTAAAAAATGTCCCTTGTGTGTGTAGTATGGTGTTAGTATGTGGGGATCGCTGGTCGGCATGGACCCGGAAGGCCGAAGGGCCTGTTTCTACGCTGTCTCTCCAAACTAAATTAAACTAAACCTCCTGGTCCAGCTTCTCTGAAACTCCGAGAGCACTCTCCTTGCTACCTCCCTTTGTCACAGCACCCAACCCAACCTTGGTGGTTGAGCTACAGTGGTCTAGATGATGCTAGTCTTTACAGACACTTGGCCAAGCTCCAAGCCATCTTTATTCATTGAACCATACAAGAGGTTAGATCTCGCAACTGGACAACTACAAGACAAACATCCTCTTCTAAGCAGCCCTACTGCAGTGCACTGCTTTCTGCTTGACAGTAAAGATTAACAGCAAGCTCCTGAACAAGGTGGACCTCTTCTCATATTCCGCAGATACTTTTGTTGGGCATGCCTGACCACAGGTTCCCAAACAGACACTTTATTTCAAAATGTAGAAACAAGAAACTGCAGATGCTGGTTTATACCAAAGATAGACACAAAGTGTTGAAATAACTCAGTGGGTCTGGCTGTGTCTCTGGAGAAAAAGGATGGTTGATCTTTTCAGTCACCACCTTTCTTCTTCTCCAGAGATGATGCCTGACCCATTGAGTTACACCAGCACATTTTGTCTAGCACACTATTTCGAACCCTGGCATGGGAAAACAGTTAAGAATGTTCTCTTCCAAGTTTTCCAAGTCTCCTTGGAAAAACTACAGTATTTTCACTGCTCTTGGGAATCCCTAGCTCAGGTCAAAATGGACCTGATTTTGAAATGGACGGGATTTTGCATTAGAAGCATATATAAGTCCTGTGTAACTGATGGAAGTTGCTCATCACCTTACAAACTACTCTCCAGACACACTTTGTGTTTTACTTCAGAGTCACATGAGTGATTCCGTGAAGAACCCGTTCAGCACGCATGCGCGGCATTACGTCCAGCAGAGCAACAGCAGCACAGCGGGAGTCAGGCGCTCCCGCTATGGAGGTGAAAGAACGGACCGTCAGGTAAGCTGACGTCGGGTTTTTCTTTCACAGGGAGCCTTCTGCTGTCCGGCAGAGAAGAAAGGCTCTGCAACAGACCTGTCCCCCGCTCGACTCCATGGAGGAGCGTTCCATCAGGGGGGGGCAGCATCAAGGCGGTAGGATCGCTTACCCGACGCTCCGCTATCCCGACACCGTGCCGAGCCCAGCCCGCAAGCGCCTAAGCAGCGGGCTGGAAGTACCGCCACGGAGGCGTCCGGCTGGTGGCTCCGACTTACTGGACGGGACGTCTTTCCCCCCGCATGGGCCTGAATAGACCTGCCCCCCGCTCGACTCCACGGAGGAGCGTTCCATCTCGCGGGGGCAGCAACAAGACGGTAGGACCGCTTACTGGCGGTCCGCTACCCCGACACCGCGCCGAGCCCAGCCCGCTAGCGCCTGAGCAGCGGGCTGGATGTAAAGCCGAGGTTACATTAGCTACCCTGCGATACTCTGGGATACAGCCTATCTGGCCCTGGGGATTTATCGGCGTTTAATCCATTCAATTTACCTAACACCACTTCCTGACTAACCTGGATTTCACTCAGTTCCTGCATCTCATTTGACCCCCGCCCCCCTGCTATTTCCGGCAGATTATTTATGTCTTCCTTAGTGAAGACAGAACCAAAGTAGTTATTCAATTGGTCTGCCATGTCCTCGTTCCCTATGATCAATTCACCTGTTTCTGACTGCAAGGGACCTATATTTGTTTTAACTAATCTTTTTCTCTTCGCATATCTATAAAAACTTCTGCAGTCAGTTTTTATGTTCCCTACCAGTTTTCTTCCATAATCTATTTTCCCTTTCCTAATTAAGAACGTTGTTCTCCTCTGCTGGTCCTCTGGTAGGCTGCTTTTTCTGTCTAATTTATATGCTTCATCTTTTGTTTTGATACTTTCCCTGATTTCCCTTGTTATCCACGGATGCACTACCTTCCCTGATTTATTCTTTTGCCAAACTGGGATGAACAATTGTTGTAGTTCATCCAAGCAGTCTTTAAATGCCTTCCATTACATATCCACCGTCAACCATTTAAGAATCAATTGCCAGTCTATCTTGGCCAATTCACGTTTCATACCCTCAAAGTTACCTTTCTTTAATTTCAGAATCCTTGTTTCTGACTTAACTATGTCACTCTCCATCCTAATGAAGAACTCAACCATATTATTGTCACTCTTGCCCAAGGGGCCATGCACAACAATGCTGCTAACTAACCCTTCCTCATTACTCAATACCCAGTCTAGAATAGCCTGCTCTCTCGTTGGTTCCTCTACATGTTGGTTTAGAAAACTATTCCGCATTCATTCCAAGAAATCCTCTTCCTCAGCACCCCTGTCAATTTGATTCACCCAATCTATATGTAGATTGAAATCACCCATTATAACTGTTTTACCTTTGTTGCACGCGTTTCTAATTTTCTATTTGATGCCATCCCCAACTGTATTTTGGTACACGTGACAATAAACTAAACTAAGCTAGAACAGGCCCTTCGGCCCTTAGCCTGTGCTGATCACAATGCCAAGACCCTTATCTGCTTGCACACAATTCATATCCCTCCATTCCCTGTATATTCATGTGCCTATCCAAAAGTCTCTTAAAAGTCATTATCATATCTGCCTTAACGACCATCCCGGCAGCATGATGCAGGCACTCACCACCTTATGTGTAAAATAAAATCTTGCCCCACACATTTCCTTTAAACTTTGCACCTCTCACCTTAAGGTGTAGAGCTGGCAGACTGTCTGAACACGGTTAACATCATAATGGCTGCCCACTCTCTTTGCACTTTATCACTAAAACACACCTCCACTACAGATCTCTCAGGCAAAGGATTACAGGGATTCATGACCCTCCCCCCACACCTCTCCCACTGAGTCAACAAAATTCCTCCACATCTTTGTCCTGAATGGGGTGCTCTTTATCCTGAAGTTTGGCTCCTAGCTTCGATTCCGTCAGCACCTAAAATCTTGGATGTTTCAGAATCAGCTTGCGTTCTTCTGAACTCCATTTAGTAGACATAACCTGCTTTGTCTTTACTCCTACTGGAAGTCAACCCTTACACTCCAGTAATTAACAGTGAACTTTTTCTGAAATGACTTCAATGCGAAGTGAATTCCTCTTTAAATAACGAGAGGAGAACTTAATGCAGTCCATGAGGAGGGATCTCCCTAATGCCTTGCACAGTTAGAAGATTGCCAAAACTTGTGCACCATTCCCTTTGCAATTAAGGCCAACATTCCTTTCTAATCTGTTGCTAACTTTCTGTTTTATATATGAATGGACCCAAGTCCTTTAATTTAGGTTTAGTTTAGAGATACAGTGTGCAAATAGGCCCTTCGGCCCACCGTGTCCGTACCAACTGGCGATCCCCGCACATTAACATTATCCTACACACACTGGGGACAATTTTACACTTTTTTACACCAAGGCAATTTACCTACAAACCTGCACGTCTTTGGAGTGTGGGAGGAAACTGAAGATCTCAGATAAAACCATGTGGTCGCGAAGAGAACGTGCAAACTCCGACAGACAGCACCCGTAGTCGTGATTGAACCCGGGTCTCCGGCGCTGCAAGCGCTGTAAGGCAACAACTCTATCTCTGCACCACCGTACAACCCGCATACTGTATTCTGCATAACAACATTCAATAGCAACATTCTGTAATTCCCATGTTTTCTTCATCCCAGCAAAATGGATAATCTTATTACCCACATTGTCCTCCATCTTCCAATTTCATCCCACACAATTAACGTCTTTAAGGGGCTGTCCAACTTGGGTAACATAATTGGCGAGTTTAGAAGAGTTTGAAAAAATGACATGTTGAAGACCTCCTTCGACCTCCTTCGACTATGTTGAATACCAGCTTCGACGAGCTTAGACTAGCTATGACTAACCAGGAAAATTGGACACCTAGTAGTAGAGAGTGAAGACGACCTCCTTCGATCTCCTTCGACCTCCCTTTGACTATGATGAAGACTATCTACGACTACCTTCGACTACCCTCGATTACCCATGACTAACATGCCGACCTACTACGACCTACTACGACTAAACCTACGAGTAAAAAAATTATGGATTTTTTCCATGGTGGTCTTTTTTACTCGCGGGCATTTTTAACATATTGAAAAAAACGCCGCGACCAAGCTGAGGCCTCAAGTACGTGGAGACCACTCCCGAGCATGAAGGAGAGTTACGAAGACCTACGACCTCGTGTCGACCATGCTGCGAGTATGGGTCAAGGGCAAACTCGCTAGAACTTGCGGATTAGGTCGCCCAAGTGGGACAGGCCCTTTATCTTTCTGCAGACTTTGTTTCCCACCTACCTGTGTGTTGCCAGCAAGTTCCCACCATGTGAGATCAGTTTTTTTAAGGAAAGAAATTAATAGTGGTGTGAATATTATTGTCTCACCGCTCCCTTTATTATATTACTATTTACTTCTACTGGCTGAGATTTATGTCATCGTTAAATAAGGGTGAGATGCAGGAAAACTGGAGGGTGGCAGATCTTCAGAAGGGTTGCAGGGCAAAGCTTGGGAACTACAAGTCAGTGAGTCTGGCATCGGTGTTCGGAAAGTTTATAGAGAGTATTTTGAGGTATAAGATATAGATGCATTTGGATGGACAGTGTCTGATTAGGGATAGTCAGCATAGTTTTGTATTTGGGAGTTCCAAGGAGAGCTCGCTGACTGGATAGAAAATTGGCTTCATGGAAGGAAGCAGAGGGTGATGGTGGAAGGTTGTTTATTGAACTGTGGGCCTGTGTCTAGTGATGTGCCTCAGGGTTCAGTGCTGGGACCATTGCTATTTGGCATCTATATCAATGATTTGGAGGAGAACGTACACAGCATGATCAGTAAGTTTGCAGATGGCTCTAAAGTGGGTGGTATTGTAGGTTGTGAAGACAGTTGCCAAAAATCGTAGCATGATCTTGATTGGTTGGGCAGGTGGGCTAAGGAATTAATAAAGGAGTTTAATACAGAGAAGTGTGAGGTGTTGCATTTTGGGAAGTCAAACCAGGACAGGATCTACACAGTGAATGGCAGGATTCTGAGAGTGTTGTAGGGCAGAGGGATCTAGGGGTACAATTACATAGTTCCTTGAAAGTGGCATCACAAGTAGATAGGGTGGTCAAGTAGGCTTTCAGCACATTGGCCTTCATCAGTCAGAGGATTGAGTATAGAAGTTAGGAGGTCATGTTGCAGTTGCACAGACTTTGGTGAGGCCACACATATTGTGTTCAGTTTTGGTCAGTTTTGATCACCCTGTTATAGGAAAGATGTTGTTGAAAGCGGAAAGTGTGCAGAAATTATTTAGAGAATGTTGTGAGTACTCGAGGGCCTGAGCTTGAGGGAGAAGTTGAACATTATAGGACCTCATTCCTTGGAGTGCAAGAGGATGAGGAGTGATCTTATAGAGGAGTACAAAATAATGAGAGGAATAAAATGGGTAAATGCACTCGGAGTAGAGGAATCAAGAATAGGATCTTGGGAGGCAACATATTTTACACAACTGGTGGTGGGTATATGGAATGAGTTGCCGGAGGAGGTAGTTTTAAGGCAGGTACTATCACAATATTTATATTAATAGGATGCTATATAGAGTGCATCTGTAGAAATTGGTATGAATGGTTGGAGACATGCCAAATCTTCATGGTCTTCTGAGGAAGTAGAGATGTTGGTGTCATGAAGATTGAAATGGTGATACAACTCCATTATGTGTCATACCTATTGACATTCTTTCACTTATAATTTCTGCATTCTGTTGAGCAGTGTATTTATAATTGGCATCGATTTAATATAAGAACTTTCTTCAAGCTCCAGGACATTATGATAACCTTGAATGACTGGAATTGAAATATAGGTTAATAGGCCACTGTACATTGATTAATTAATAGATTTTAATAATTGATCTAACAAAAATGCTTCAGGAAAACTAACAGTGGCATTTGTAGAGATTGATTACATAATTAAATAGTTCTCAATTGCATGTCATGAAAAGCTCACCAATTTCCATTTATGCATCGACTTTAAAGAAGCAAAATGTTCCATGGTATTTCACTGCAAGGTTATCTACAAAAGATGGCACTGAGCCAGTTAGAACAGATGACAATAGTCATGTCAAATGCTAGGGTTTAAGGAGGCTCTGGAAAGAGGAAAGCAAGGTTGGCTGGTGGACTGGTTACGATTGGGAGGTTTAAGCCTTAAGGGTCTGTCCCACCAGCATGCCACTGCATGCGGCAAGCGCGACCTAACGTGGTCGCTTGAGCCGTACGGTCTCGCGGGGCCGGTCCCACTTCGATCGCCAGAGCCGTATGGAGTGGTGCGGAGCTGGTCCCGACATCGCGCGGGGCTCCGAAAAACTGACATTGTCCAAAAATTCCACGGGGCAACGGCCTGCCGGCCCACAGCCGCATTGAGGCCGTACGCACCGCCTCGACGGGCGTGCACATCGTCTTGATGCCGTACGCAGCGTCTTGACGCCGTACGCAGAGTCTTGATGGCGTACGCCTAGCGCAAACTTTCCATGGACTTCGCTCGAACTTCACGTCAACTCGTATGGGATCACTCGACCTCCGCGCGGCCCCCGCTTACAGTTTGGTCGCGCTCGCCGCATGCAGTCGCATGCTGGTGGGACAGGTCCTGTACGGGGATCACTCGACCTCCGCGCGGCCCCCGCTTACAGTTTGGTCGCGCTTGCCGCATGCAGTCACATGCTCGTGGGACAGGCCCTTTAGGGCTTGGCATTTGATGGTATGGTCATCAAATGTGGAGCAATTTGCATAATTATCCCTTAGATTGAGAATACGAAATAGCTCATGAGACTGAAGGGCAGTCTTAAGAAGGGTCCCAACCCAAAACATCACCCATCCTTTATCTGCAGAGATGCTGCCTGACCCTCTGGGTTACTCCACCACAGATGCTGGTTTACATCTTCAGTGTAAACCAGCATCTGCAGTTCCTTTCTACACACTGTGAATGTTTCAAGGCTGCTGAGCTAACTTGCTCGATTTTAAAGAAATTCAGAAGAACAACATGAAAATGGTTATGACAAGCTGAGAAGATATGTTATCAGTAAACCACAGAGAGCAGTTGAATTACACTGGAAGAGGTCGAAGGAATCTGGCTGAGAGAGAGGAACAAGTAAAAAGCACAGAGGAAAGGACATCAGAGATCCGGTTGAAGCTGCATGAACTTCATCATGTGGCCCTGTGATTTATACCTGGGGACTCGGGGCTTGGATAGACTGGATGTGGAGAAGATGTTTCCACTAGTGGAAGAGTCTAGGACTAGAGGTCGCTATGAGGTTGCTTTGGCAAGTAAGGTGAAAGTAAAGCCTAAGGGTTTCTACAGCTATATTAATAGCAAAAGGATAACGAGGGATAAAATTGGTCCATTAGAGAGTCAGAGTGGACAGCTATCTGCAGAGCCAAAAGAGATGGGGAAGATTATTGAACAATTTCTTTTCTTCGGTATTCACCAAGGAGAAGGATATTGAATTATGTGAGGTAAGGGGAACAAGTAGAGTAGCTATGGAAACTATGAGGATCAAAGAAGAGGAAGTACTGACACTTTTGAGAAATATAAAAGTGGATAAGTCTCCAGGTCCGGACAGGATATTCCCTAGGACATTGAAGGAAGTTAGTATAGAAATAGCAGGGGCTATGACAGAAATATTTCAAATGTCATTAGAAACGGGAATAGTGCCGGAGGATTGCGCATGTTGTTCCATTGTTTAAAAAGGGTTCTAAGAGTAAGCCTAGCAATTATAGACCTGTTAGTTTGACGTCAGTGGTGGGCAAATTAATGGAAAGGATACTTAGAGATAATATATATAAGCATCTGGATAAACAGGGTCTAATTAGGAACAGTCAACATGGATTTGTGCCTGGAAGGTCATGTTTGACTAATCTTCTTGAAATTTTTGAAGAGGTTACTCGGGAAATTGATGAGGGTAAAGCAGTGGATGTTGTATACATGGACTTCAGTAAGGCCTTTGACAAGGTTCCGCACGGAAGGTTGGTTAAGAAGGTTCAATGGTTGGGGATTAATGGAGGAGTAGCAAGATGGATTCAACAGTGGCTGAATGGGAGATGCCAGAGAGTAATGGTGGATGGTTGTTTGTCAGGTTGGAGGCCAGTGACTAGTGGGGTGCCACAGGGATCTGTGTTGGGTCCACTGTTGTTTGTCATGTACATCAATGATCTGGATGATAGTGTGGTAAATTGTATTAGTAAGTATGCAGATGATACTAAGATAGGTGGGGTTGTGGATAATGGAGTAGATTTTCAAAGTCTACAGAGAGATTTATGCCAGTTGGAAGATGTACATGATGGAGTTTAATGCTGATAAGTGTGAGGTGCTACATCTTGGCAGGACAAATCAAAATAGGACGTACATGGTAAATGGTAGGGAATTGAAGAATACAGTTGAACAGATGGATCTGGGAATAACTGTGCACAGTTCCCTGAAAGTGGAATCTCATGTAGATAGGGTGGTAAAGAAAGCTTTTGGTGTGCTGGCCTTTATAAATCAGAGCATTGAGTATAGATGTTGGGATGTAATGTTAAAATTGTACAAGGCATTGGTGAGGCCAATTCTGGAGTATGGTGTACAAATTTGGTCGCCTAATTATAGGAAGGATGTCAACAAAATAGAGAGAGGACAGAGGAGATTTACTAGAATGTTGCCTGGGTTTCAGCAACTAAGTTACAGCGAAAGGTTGAACAAGTTAGGGCTTTATTCTTTGGAGCGCAGAAGGTTAAGGGGGGACTTGATAGAGGTTTTTAAAATGATGAGAGGGATAGACAGAGTTGACATGGATAAGCTTTTCCCACTGAGAGTAGGGAAGATTCAAACAAGGGGACATGACTTGAGAATTAAGGGACAGAAGTTTAGGGGTAACATGAGGGGGAACTTCTTTACTCAGAGAGTGGTGGCTGCGTGGAATGAGCTTCCAGTGAAGGTGGTGGAGGCAGTTTCGTTTTTAGCATTTAAAAATAAATTGGATAGTTATATGGATGGGAAAGGTATGGAGGGTTATGGTCTGAATGCAGGTATATGGGACTAGGGGAGATTATGTGTTCGGCACGGACTAGAAGGGTCGAGATGGCCTGTTTCCGTGCTGTAATTGTTATATGGTTATATGGTTATAGAGGTCATAGTCTCAGAATTAAGGGACATTCTTTTACGAAGGAGATGAGGAGAAATTTATTTAGTCAGTGTGTGGTGAATCTGTGGAATTCTTTGTCATAGAAGGCTGTGGGGGAAAAGTCAGTGGATATTTTTAAAGCAGAGATAGATAGATTCGTGATGAGTACGGGTGTCAGTGGTTATGAGGAGAAGGCAGGAGAATGTGGTTAGGAGGGAGAGATAGATCAGCCATGATTGAATGGCGGAGTAGATGATGAGCCTAAATGGCTTAATTCTACTCCTATCACTTATGATTTGTTGACCAAGAATTGAATTAACAATTCCTCAGCACATTGCTTTAAGTCCTCTATAACTTTTAAATATATTAAAAAAAAGGCAGATTAAACTAACAAAAGGCATATTGACCCTCGGTGTTGATCTTAGTTATTCTGGTGCTATGGATGTTTGACAGCATGGTGTTGTCATGAGATTGATCTTGGAAGCTCTTGTTTCAGAGCTTCTGAGCCTCTCGAGGGCTTGACATTAGACTGTTTTTCTATGAAGGAGGAATCTTATAACCTGACAACAATGTGAACAGACATCTGAGAAGGCCAATAGAAGGCGTAATATGAATGGTTATTACTGTCATAGGGGCAAGGGGGTCCATCATTGGCCAGATTTGTATCTGAAAAACCTCAACCACTTTCCATGGATCCTGTCCAAAACCATGTTGGAGGAGTTATGCGGGGGTGTGGGAAGGGGAGGGGTTTGGAGAAGTGACGTGCGAGGTTGTTTGAAGAAAAGGATAAATCCAGATGCATATATTAGTTACGGGCTCTGAAAATATATCAGTGTTTATGGCGACACACTAAATTGAGGCTGTGTTTATGAAGTGACCACAGCCTGTCCCACTTATTGTTTTGGCGACTGCCGGCGACTGTCATAGTCTTGGCAGGTCGCTGAAAATCCGGCGACTGGACCCCCTACAACAATGTCTACAACAACCTACCACCTAGTCGACGTCAAGCTACGGCAAGCTACCGACAACCGGCGACCTATTAGGACGTCCACCTATGATCACACCTACAACAACCTATATCCACCCACGACAAGCTACGGCAAGGTAAGACAATTCAGTCCCGGTATCTGTTGCCGGTTGACATAGGTTGACGGAGGTAGTTGTCAATGGAATTCACTGAAGTCAACACCGGCGACAACCTACGTCATCCTGATGACAACCTACGACAGCACCTACGTCAGGAGACATCAAGCTACGCTCATTGGCTTCAAGCCAACTGTCGCTGATATCGCTGATGCTGAAGTTTTGAACATTTCAAAATCCAGCAGCAACCAGAAAAACGCTACGATTCTTTGGGTGACTGAAGAGGCTACTCACAACCATACAGGCGACACCCATCTATCATGTGGCGATAGCCTAGTTGCCTGTAGTCGCCTAAATGGGACAGGGGCATCAGACATCTTAAAGATCTAGGGGCTACTAACACATAAAGGCCCACTCAAGCACATCACTGGTCGGTCAGGCTTGGCAAGGACTGAAAAGTCTTCAGCTAACAGATAGAAAGTGTACAACTGCAGGTGTACAGTGGAGAGCATATTGACTGGTTGCATCATGGCCTGGTTTGGAAAATATAAAGCCCAGGAACGAAGAAGATTGCAAAAAGTGGTAAACGCTGCCCAGCCCATCACGGATACTGACCTCCCATCTTCGAAGCGATCTACAGAGTCACTGGCTCAAAAAGGCAACCAGAATCATCAGAGACCCACAACACCCTGGCCACACTCTCATTTCACTCCTGCCTTTGGGAATAAGGTATAGGAGCCTGAAAACAGTAATGTACAGGTTCAGGAGCAGCTTTTTCCCCCAACAACTATCAGGCTATTAAACACTACAATCTCCAACTAAGCTTTGAACTGCATAGACTGTTTTTGGCTTTGCATTATTATTCTTTGTGTTTTATATACACGGCCTAGGCGGACGGTTCTTGTACCATTCGACTCATTTCAGAGGCTGTGACCTCTGTTGGTCTGGCAAAATGAATAATCCAGCAAGGGTCTTGAACGGAAGGTGCTGGAAAATCAGTGGTGGAACTGTATTTAGCAATGTACCAAATGCAATACACAATCTTGCCTCCTATAGATATTGATAAGAGCTATTCACCTCAGTGTTGATTTATGTGGACAGTTTAGTGTGTTTGGTGATGCTAGACTTTGTGTACTTGGTTCTTTTTAGGTCTTGGACAGGTTAGGAGAGTGGGCAGAGAAGTGTCTGATGGAATATAATGCAGTAAAGTATGGAGTCATGCATTTTGGTCGTAGGAACAAAGGCATAGACTATTTCCTAAATGGGGAGAGAATCCAGAAATCGGAGGTGCAAGTGGAAGTGGGAGAGCTGGTGTAGGAATCCCAAAAAGTTAATTTGTAAGTTGAATTGGTAGTAAGGAAGGTGAACGCAATGGTAACATATATTTCAAGAGGGCTACAACAGGGATGTAATGCTAAGGTCTATAAGGTGCTGGTCAGGTCGCATTTGGAGTATTGTGAGCAATTTCAGGCACCATATGTGAGGAAGGATGTACTGGATGTGGAGAGTGTCCAGAGGAGGTTTGCAAGAATGATCCCAGGAATGAGTGGGTTAACATATGATGAGGGTTTGACGGAACTGGGCCAGTAGTCGCTGGAGTTTAGAAGGATGAGGGGGAACCTCATTGAAACTTGCTGAATAGTGAAAGGCTTGGATAGGGTGGATGTGGAGAGGATGTTTCCACTAGTGGGAAAGTTTAGGACCAGAGGGCACAGCCTCAGAATTAAAGGACGTTCCTTTCGGAAGGAGATGAGGGGGAATTTCTTTAGGTGGTGAATCTGTGGAATCGGTGGGCTGAAGAGCCTATTCTCATGCTGTATCTTTCAATCAATCAATATTTGTTTTACTCTTGCAACTTCCTACCTGGCTGCACTTGTCATGACTTCACCTGACACTTTGCTGTGCATCAAGAACATGTTCCCCAATAACCTCCAAGGTACTTAGGGATAATCATTGAATGCTAACCTGTCAGAAGCACTGGCAATCCATGACTGAATTAAAGTCAAAATAAATAATCTTTCTTTCTGCTGTATATGAAATTTCAGATAGGTCTTGAAACATTAATTCTGATTCTCTTTCCACAGATATTGCCTGATCCACTGAGTATTTCCAGCTTTTTCTGTTTCTATCCCTTATATTTCTTATTTGTAGGAACTGGAAAATTAATCAGCGTGCAAAGGAGGTCACACACTATTTTTTCATTAGTAAACTTATGGTATATCTGTTTTGATATCTGCCCCCAAAATTGAATCTGAATCTTTTGGGGGCAGAAACTATTCTGAACTTCAATCTTAAAATTATATCTATGTAACTTTATTTTCATAATGTAGAACATTAGCTAGATTTGCAGGAGGAAATGCGATTCCTCCTAATGGATAAATCAGACCAATTCATAACGAGTTGGTCTCCATTTGTCGTCTTTTTGGAATCATATGGTGCAACACAATTGTAAAAGCTAACTGTTTCAGGACTGGCCGAGGGATGGTTAAGATTATAAACAATGATCTCCTTACTTCTTTTCTTTATGTTTTATTCTCTTTTTCCTATTTTGTTTTCTTCAACTTTCTTCATTCATTCTTCTTTTTTCTTCTTAATCACACATTATATATCTCAAGTCTTTCTATCCTTTACTATCTAATTTCTTTTTCTTATTCTTATTCTTCTTTATTATAACAAAAAAAAAAGAAGCTGTACATAAAATGTATTATGAAAATATATATTAGGTACTTTGGTGCCATATGATTGTACTTCTAAAAAAATAAAATATTTTAAAAAAAAACTAAGCTAGATTTGCAGGAAGCTACTGAGGTATCTAAAACATTGCAGGTAAAATCATTAAAGTCTGTTATTTTTAACTCATGTTCCCAACCTCTGCTCACTAAGTAAGGTTGTTTTAAGTAAACATTGTCATAACCAGACCATTATTTTTAAATCCTGTCATACATCATATATATTTGTTTGTGACGATAATTTAAGTTCCACATGATTTTCCACAAAATTAGGGGTGCAAGTTCGTGAGCCATCTTAGCTAATATTGTCCTTTCAACCAATGAAGGAAGTAAAATATTGTAGGTAATACTCTAAATGATTTTGTAGAACTACAATGAGTGTTCTGTTTCATCTAAATCCCTCGATGTATTTTGACACTTGAAAATCCTCGATGGCAACAGCTTTACATTCTCTAGACCTAATAAATAACCAAATAATATCTTCCCGACTCATTTCTTGTCAACACTGAAAGCAATTCATAGGTTTCAATGCCTCATACTGCTGCAGTGTGCATTACCTCACAGTTAGCCACACTACTTTGGATTAACTGCTAAATTTATACATATCCTTTTGAAAGCCAGCACATTACACCAGTTATTTGGTTACATAACTTGATATCATCTTTATATATCATTGATGACTAATGTAACCAAGGGGACACATTAAGAACCAGGATGCATTTGATGGAATCCATCACCGCTGTGTCAGAATGAAATATCTTGTATAGATAACATTACATTCAACAGTTGTTGAAGTAATCATTTCTTCCTGGAGTATAGAAGGAACTTTGATGTAGTTTGACACTGGTTTTTAACTATCACCAAATTAAATTACAGGTCTCTTGCAAATAGGTTTAATTTTCTATCATTCATCCATTTCTGCAGGGCAAGATCATAAATGTCTGACTGTTATAATAGTTAAAGGTGGCAGGACACAGCAGGCGGTTAAAAATAAATAATTCTTAGAAAATAATTTCAACGTATTGTTCTCACCATTGGTCTCTTTACCATCTCAGATACTTCTTTCCCATGCATTCACTTCTGGCAGAGAATTAATAAATCAAATGGATTAATGTTGGTGTGTAGTGAAACATTACCCATATAAAAGCATGTTTAGCGTCAGGAAATATTTCCGATGTTGAAGCTAATCACACAGAATTGAATTGAATTTGATTTTCTCAAGAATATTTAAGGTTGTTAATTTGTAAGTAGTTAATGAAATGATTAGGCAAACTGAAGTAGCCGAAAATGAAGGTAAAATGATGATAGTTTTTGAATGAAAAGTATACACTTGTTAATTGAAGGAAGCACCAGCGTTTTTTAAGTAAGTAAACTGTTGTGTTGAAGGAAATTATCTAATATATAATTTTATGGAATATAAAATTAATATATTATCCATGTTAGGCTAAATAAATAACTACAGCATAATTCATAATTTTATTAGGCTATGTTAGTCTCCTTTAGCCCATGTTAAGCTAAATAAATAACTACGGCATAATTCATAATTCTAACCATGGGAGCTAATTTACCAGGGAATTTCACCCAGAAGAAATCAATTTAACTATAAGCAATGGATTGCCCTACCATTCTATTAACGTACTGATTCATCTGTTCCTTCCAGTTATTTCATAAGGAATTTCAATGTGACATTTAATGAGCAGCTAATTGGCCACTGCTAATTTATATCATGATCCAGACCTGGGGTCATTGCCGAGGAAGGAAGACTATGTATAGTCATTAGTGAGAAGGGGATGAGGTTTCAAATTAATGAACCAAGATCCAAGATGGCACCCAAGCCAGGCGACTCTTTGTGTGCTGGTCACAGAAGTGGATCTGCAATCATGCATTACATTCGCTCCATTCTTTTAAATGTCTACTCCACCAACAACATTTCTTACTTTTCTTCCCTTTATCATGTATCTGTACACTGTGGATGGCTCAATTGCAATCATGTATTGTCTTTCCACTGACTGGTTAGCACGCAACAAAAGCTTTTCACTGTACCTCGGTATATGTGACAATAAACTAAACACAGACTCAAACTTAATATAAGTGAAGCGGGAGGAGGTAGGTAGAAACAAAGTGGTTGAATGATTATGTGATAGTGGAGTAGGTTATCATTTCAGAGAGACCATTGATGTCCAATGATGCAGATTCTCACAAGACTGTGGATGGGCAGTTGTGGGGAAATCTAGTGTGTATGGGATGCAAGCAGTGCAAGAAGACCCTGCTCTCCTCATTCTCCTCCCGATGTCAAAGTCAAAGCCCCCGGCGGGCAATGGTAAATCAAGGCCATGCCGGGCGATGCAAGGCCGCGCTCCGGGTCTTGATGTTAAAGCCCCCGGCGGGCACTAGCAAGTCCCGCAGCCATTAAAGCCATGCCGGGCGATGTAAGGCCCCACTCCAGGTCATTTTCAACCCCGCAACTCGTGGGGGGGGGGGGGGAGTGTTGCCGTTGCGGAAGCTCCAAAAAGCGGTTTCCCACCAGGGACCCGCGAGCTCCCGATGTCACCGTCCACCGGGCCGGCGGCTGGAGCCTCTGAATCTCCGAATCTCCGGGGTTGGGCCGCAGCACCGTGCCACCACTCCTCCCGTTCTGAACTCGGCCAGCTCCGCGATGGTGAGTAGTCCGCTGGCTCCGCGACTGGAGCCCCAGGTCGTTCCAGTTGGAGACCGCTCCACGGTGCTAGGCCCCAATGACAACGGAGACCACACAGGGTAAAGGTCGGGTCCTCTGTACAGGGAAAAGATTTAAAAAGTTTCCCCACCACCCTGCCTACCCTCCCCCCCCCAAACATACCCAGTTAAAAAAACCCACTATAACTACACTCAAACGACACAAGAAAATTAAAAAAAGACAGACAGACTGCAGAGGCCGCTGCAACATGGGTCGTGCCGCCCACCCTTGCACCAAAACTTCCCAACGTTTTTACTCCCTACCCCTTACAATGAACATGTTAGATTATCACTTGGTAGCTTTGGGAAACATGATGCTTTACTTTGGTCTGTCTGTGTGGGATAGGTTTGTTTAAGGGTCGCCTACAATCCAATTGGTCTTGGTATTGGTTCAGTATTGTCAAGTATACTGAGATACCGTGGAATCTCATGTTTGTACGCTATTCAGTCAAATCATATAATGACTACAATCGTTCCATACTCAAATACAATAGGTAGTGCAAAGAGAAAAATGCCCAGAATGTCAAATATATTGTCATAGCTGCAGAGAAAATACATATACAAATTGCAAGGGCACAATGAGGTAGGTTGGGAGATTTGAACTACACCCTTAGTTTATGAGTAGCCCTTTCCATTATCTGATCACAATGGGGAAGAAGTTGTTCCTGAAACTGAGGATATTTGTTTTCAAGCTTTTGAATCTTCCGTTTGATGGGAGAGGGGACAAGAGGAATGAAGTGGGTGGAAGTGGTCCTTGATTATGTTGGCTGCTTTCCAGAGGGAGCCTGCAGTGTAAATGAAGTTGATGTGGGAGGGGACAGTGGGGTTGGGGTGGACGAGGCTGCAACCACAACTCTATGGAATTTATTGCCATCTTTGTGTGGCAGATGCCAATCCAAGCTGCACTAGATAGAATGCCTTCTATGGTGCAACTGCTGAAATTATTAAGATTAATGTTGCAGTTGTACTTGCAGTTAATAATAATAATAATAATAATAAGTTTATTTATATAGCACATTTATAGTCAATTTTCATTGACCCCAAAGTGCTTTACATAATTTAAAAATCAGTTAAATACAAAGCATAAAGATGGGATAACAAAATAATAAAATGCATAAACAGGACACAACATGTAACATAAACATCCACCACAGCATTCATCACTGTGGTGGAAGGCACAAAAAATTTTGGCCAATTGCAGTTGCAATTGTATAAGAAGTTAGTGAGAACGCATTTAGAGTATTGTGGTCAGTTCTGGACACCATGTTATAGGAAAGATATTGTCAAGCTTGAAAGGGTTCAGAGAAGATTTTCGAGGATGTTGCCAGGACTAGAGGGTCTGAGTTATGAGAGGTTGACAATAGAGAAAAGGCAATTCTGGATTTAGTGTTGTCCGATGAACCAGATATGATAAGAGAACTCGAGGTAAATGAACCGCTTGGAGGTAGTGATCATAATATGATTAGTTTTAATCTGCAATTTGAGAATGAGAACGTTAAATCAGAAGTGTCAGTGATGCAGTTGAACAAAGGGGACTATGAAGGCATCAGAGGGGAGCTGGCCAAAGTAGACTGGAAAGGGATCCTAACAGGAATGACGGTGGAACAGCAATGGCAGGAATTTCTGGGCATAATCCGGAAGACGCAGGGTAATTTCATTCCAAAAAGGAAGAAAGATTCTAAGGGGAGTAGAAGGCAACCGTGGCTGACAAGAGAAGTTAGGAATAGAATTAAACTAAAATAAAAGATGTATAACACAGCAAAGAGTATCCGGAAGCCAGTGGATTGGGAAAATTTCATAGGACAACAGAAGGAAACAAAACGGGCAATGCTTGACTAATATTCTGGAATTTTTTGAGGACGTGACAAGTAAAATGGATGAAGGGGAGCCAGTGGATGTAATGTATCTAGACTTTCAGAAAGCCTTTGATAAGGTCCCACACGGGAGATTGGTGACTAAAATTAGAGCACATGGTATTGGGGGTAGGGTGTTGACATAGATAGAAAATTGGTTGGCAGACAGGAAGCAAAGAGTAGGAGTGAACGGGTCCTTTTCAGAATGGCAGGCAGTGGCGAGTGGAGTGCCGCAAGGCTTGGTGTTGGGGCCGCAACTGTTTACCATATATATTAATGATTTGGAAGATGGAATTAGGAGCAACACTAGCAAGTTTGTGGATGACACAAAGCTGGGTGGCAGTGTGATCTGTGAAGAGCATGTTAGGAGGTTGCAGGGTGACTTGGACAGGTTGAGTGAGAGGGCAGATGCGTGGCAGATGGAGTATAATATAGATAAATGTGAGGTTATCCACTTTGGTGGCAAAAACAAGGGGGCAGATTATTATCTCAATGGGGGGTTAGGTAAGGGGGAGGTACAGCGAGACCTGGGTGTCCTTGTACACCGGTCACTGAAAGTTGGCGTGCAGGTACAGCAGGCAGTGAAGTAAACTAATGGAATGTTGGCCTTCATAACAAGAGGATTTCAGTAAAGGAGTAACGAGGTTCTTCTGCAGTTGTATAGGGCTCTGGTAAGACCACATCTGGAGTATTGTGTACAGTTTTGGTCTCCTAATTTGAGGAAGGACATCCTTGTGATTGAGGTAGTGCAGCATAGGTTCACGAGATTGATCCCTGGGATGGCGGGACTGTCATATGAGGAAAGATTGAAAAGACTAGGCTTGTATTCACTGGAGTTTAGAAGGATGAGGGGAGGAATCTTATAGAAACATATACAATTATTAAAGGACTGAACAGGCTGGATGCAGGAAAAATGTTCCCAATGTTGGGCGAGTCCAGAACCAGGGGCCACAGTCTTAGAATAAAGGGGTGGTCATTTAGGACTGAGGTGAGAAAAAACTTTTTCACCCAGAGCGTTGTGAATTTGTGGAATTCCCTGCCACAGAGGGCAGTGGAGGTCAAATCACTGGATGGATTTAAGAGAGAGTTAGATAGAGCTCTAGGGGCTTGTGGAATCAAGGGATATGGGAAGAAGGCAGGCACTGGTTATTGATTGAGGATGATCAGACATGATCACAATGAATGGCGGTGCTGGCGCGAAGGGCCGAATGGCCTCCTCCCACACCTATTTTCTATGTTTCTATGTTTCTATGTTTATTTGTTTCTAACACAGACAGTTTGTTAGGTTGGAGAGAGATCAAAATTCATTCTGGTTGTTAAACGTTTAACTTTTCAAAGTATTATTAACATAGTTTCATATTTTTTAAAGGAAGAATGCATTTATGGTATATACTGCATAAATAAGTGTGATATGACTGCATGATATTTTGACCATGTGTATATAATTGTGTATATTATCGTGAGCATGTGTAAAATCAGAGAACCTTGAATTAACCAGATATCTCTCAGGCTCTCTATGCTTCCTATATTACTTTGCACACTCCTCATTACCTCTCTTGAGATTAGAAACCTACGGAGGCATAGGTATTAAAACCTGATTCCAAAGTTTCATGCGCAAGAACAGCTAAATCCTTCTGCATTCCATGGTAGGTGCCAGTCCACAACACTCTTTGGGTAGTTCTTTACATTGGAAGCCCATGTAATTTCAGACAGATCTGGGACAACTTTCACTGAGTTGATAATCTTCCATCAGTGGTCTTCCATCAGTCGGTCTTTTCCTCAGTGTTTGTGGCTGGAGGCGGCCCAGAGTCCTCTCATCCTCATATGACTGGGATGAAGATCAACATGCAATAAGAACACGGCTTCTCTTTCCAGACCACTCCATCTCTGGTACACCCTAATTCCAGAAATGGATGAGTGATGATCTCATCCCTAACATATCAAGCAATGTGAATAGCACTCGGAAATGCATAATACAATTTTATCTCTGAATTGATTTCACATTCAAATTAATTTCAGAGCAAAATACTCTGGATAAAATCAAAATTAGATTGTGTATCACCTAAATATCAGGTGCCTTATTATTGCATTTCTAGGCTCCCATATCTCCAATCTCCACTAGCTATGTTCCTTCGAACATAATGTTGATCCCTACCAGTGACCTATCACCAATCATTTTGATTTAGACACAAAAAGCTGGAGTAACTCTGTGGGTCAGGCAGCATCTCTGGAGAAAAACAATAGGTGACATTCCAGAAGTTCTGGCCTTCTCTCCTCTAGTTTCTTTCCCCTCCCTCCTTACCTCTTCTTTCAGTCTGAAGAAGGACTCCAACCAGAAACGTCACCTATTCTTTTTCTTCAGAGATGCTCCCTGACCCGTTGAGTTACTCCAGCATTTTGTGTCTATGTTTGGTATTAACCAACATCTGCAGTTTATTTCTACTTATTTTGTTTTAGATGTCTCAGTAGACTATCTGGAACTTGCTTGCTAAATCTTGCCACGTTTGTCTGTTTATTAAAGATCTCCTTTTAACCTATCACCTTCAGTTAGCCTTCCTGTTGTGAAAGGGGCGCAGCAGCAGAAGAAGCTGGGAGTATGGGTGCACGTATCTTAAATTGCAGGGCAGGTCAAGAAAGCAGTTAATAAGACATACATGGTTTCTTTAATATAGGCATAGATTATAAAATTGAGACATTCTGCTGACCATTTAGATACTGTAACACTGGTACAATGACAGCTGGAATTTGTGTCCATTTTGTTCACCACAATTCTAGGAAGGACATGTATATTATATTAGTATATTAGAGTATATTAGAGATAGTCCAAAAAAGATGGTTATAAGGTCATCAGGTCATAAGGAATAGGAGAAGAATTAGGCCATTCGGCCCATCAAATCTACTTCGCCATTCAATCATGGCTGATCTATCTCTCCCTCCTAACCCCAAATCCCCTGCCTTCTCCCCATAACCTCTGACACATGTACTAATCAAGTATCTATCTATCTCTGCCTTAAAAATATCCACTGACTTGGCCTCCACAACCTCTGTGGCAATCAATTGCACAGATTCACCACCCTCTGACTAAAGAAATTCCTCCACACCTCCTTCCAAAAGGAACGTCCTTTATTTCTGAGGCTATGACCTCTAGTCCTTGACTCTCCCACTTGTGGGAGTGGAAACATCCTCTCAATATCCACTCTATCCAAGCCTTTCACTAATCTGTATGTTTCAATGAGGTCCCCCCTCATTCTTCTAAATGAAGAGGCGATAAACGCTCATCATGGATTAACCAACTCATTCCTGGCTCTTTTTTTGTCAATAATGGTGCCTGGGATCAGTGACTACATTTACAACAATATAGAAGAAATGCTTCTTCAGAAAACGGACAGCCGAGAGGAGATTTGATAGAAGTATTTAAAATGATGAGATGTTTGGACAGAGTGGATAGTGCAAGGCTGAGCTTGTTAATGGAGTGTCGAGGACCAAAGGTCACAGTCATGAAACAAAGAGCAGGAAATATGAGTGATACGGGGAATAAGGTTCTTTATGCAGTTTGTGGAAACCATTTGTAGTGTGATAGAGTCTCTGGTTTTATGGTGGCCTTCAAGATGGAATGACAAAAGAGTCACGAGAGGGTCATGGGTGTTTTATTGTCATATGTCCAGAAACAGAACAATTAAATTCTTACTTGAAGCAACAGCATAACAGGTTGTAAACACAGTACTCAATAGATAATATATTAAAAAAAGATATTTATGAAATAGAATTACGTAAATATACGGTAGAGAATTATTTACAAGGCAATGGGTAAAGGGAAATGGGAACTGTATGAGAGCATGCACAGACTTGAACTGAATCTGTATGTTTCAATGAGGGAGTTTGTGCTCTCACTATTCTATGACTATATGATTCTGTAGTTCCCAATCTTTATCTTCCTGACTTTGCATTTGTTTTGATTATGATTGTCTTAGGAGGTGCATTGAAATGTCTTTATTATTCCCTTTATCATGTATCTGTAATCGTGTATTTTCTTTCCACTGACTGGTTAGCACGCAACAAAAGCTTTACACTGTATTATACACACAAATTATACACACAGGACAAAAAACTAAACTAAACTAAACTAAAATCACTATTAAGTAATTACGATGTATTAGTTATCCAATGAGGACTTTGGTTGCTGTGTAGTTCTGGCCATTCCTAAGTTCAGTTCAATTGTATCCAGGTTTAAATTATATTGTATTCTTTGTTTAACTACATCTCATCTTTCAGCTTGGCATGCTGCATAGCTCTCTCCACAGATGCTGCCTGAAATGGTAGATATTTCCAGCATTCCCTTTCATTTCCGATTTCTTACAACTGCAATGTTTTGTGTCTCACAGTTACAGCAGCTCTTCTCGCTGGAAGATGGACACAAAATGATGGAGTAACTCAGCGGGACAGGCATCCAGTGTCACCCATTCCTTCTTTCCAGAGTCACCGATTCCTTCTTTCCAGAGATGCTGCTTGGCGCGCTGAGTTACTCCAGCATTCCGTAGCTATCTTCGGTGTAAACCAACAGCTGCAGTTCCTTCCTACACAATTCTTCCCTCTCCCTTATTTTCATTCATCTCTATCTATTTGATTTTCCTCCAGACAAGAGCAGCAGCAGTTAACAGGTCTTCACTGCCCTCAGCCTCCCGCTGTCCACACCAACACTATCTATGTCTTTCATATTTCCTTGGTCTCCACCCTATCACTGACATTCCCTTTGTTGTTCCCCTTTGCTCCCACTGTTTCCCTCCAGCTTAAAATGTTTTAGATTTTTTTTTTGTTCTAATGCAAGGTTCTGGAGTGTAACTTAGTTCTGTCCACACAAGTTTTACTTGACCTACAGAATATCTCCAACATTCTCTGCTTTATTTTTCCTCTGTTTTGCCTGCCTCCCATGAGTTGACTAGTGACACGAATTAGGACTGTAATTTTGTATCATTTATATCTAGCAGACACAGGGTGGTCCCACTTCTATAAGAGAAATCAATTACAATCTTGCATGAGAAAGATTTACATTCTTCTAACCATGGCTTTTTATTTATTTACACACACTATGGTTTCCTTCTGGCTACAGATAAGAACATGTTTGCTTTGAACTGTGCAGGTTACCATGCTGAAAACCGGAGATGTAACTGTTTTTGACCCTTCCCACAATCTCCGACAATATCAATTTCCTCTGTAAAATCAAAAGAGATTTTTTTTTAAATCCAGTCATGGTTGTAAATTTGATCATATAAACAATATTTCAGTATCCAACGTTAGAAGTGAAAGGGTGAAGTTGAGAATTGAGACAAACAGTTGAATAGAAGTGTGCTTTGATACTTGTCAGCTCTGAAAGTATCTCGCAGTGGGGATGTGTGCTCAGAAAATCATATCGTGCATGTCCATACCGGCAACCTGTTTGATCATCCATGTTACAGTTCATTATTTTAGGTAAGCCACTGTTCAGATTTGATGTCCATTGTTTTTGTTAACTTTAAATAGACTATTGCCAAAGTAACATCAAATTGCTCAAAAATAACTGATTGATATTGTAATTAAAATTAACTAAAATATCCAATTTCTCAAATATTTAAGATGAATGATAATATTGCTAAATAATTCCTCGCTAATGGATCAATAGTAATGTATTTAAATGGGCAGAACGGTGGCGCAGTGGTAGAGCTGCTGCCTTACAGCACTTGCAGCATCAGAGATCCGGGTTCAGACCCGATTACAGGTGCTGTCTCGTCGGAGTTTGTACGTTCTCCCCGTGACCACCTGAGTTTTCTCATCTTATGTTTCCTCCCACCCTCCAAGGATGTACAGGTTAGTAGATTAATTGGCTTGGGTTTGTATACTTGGTATAAGTGTAAATTGTCCCTAGTGTGTGTAGGCTTGTGTTAATGTGCAGGGACCGCTGGTCGGTGCAGACTAGGTGGGCTGAAGGGCCTGTTTCCGTGCTGTATCTCTAAACTAAACTAAACTAAATTACATGTCTTTGTCATCTAAACACCCATTCCCAATTGTTACCACATAAATGAAAATGTCACCTTGGTTCAGAAAAATGACTCACTCATCTGAAATATTAACCCTATTTCACTGCAAATATGCAGCCTACTCTGCAGAGTCTCGATGCTTGCTAGTTTTACCTCAGATTTCCTGTACCTGCAGTTTTTTGGAGCCTTTCAATCAAGTCACCAATGATTGTGTATTCAATGATTGTGGATTCATGTCCCATATTGGCCATTGAAGAATGATGTTTGAGGTTGATGCTGGTGAAGTGCTGAGAAGCACTAGAGCTGGTGGTTGGCTTGTCTTTTGAAACCGCTGATAAACCAAGGTCTTGCTTGCTGAACAGTGAGTTCAAAATTACAAAGGAAATAAGAGAGGCAAACAGAAAGCATGTGAAAAGGCTAGGAGCAAATATAAAAGGAAATCCATAAATATTCTAGAGGAAAAGGAACAGGAAAAGTGCTGCAAGGGAGAGGTGGGGCTGAAAGAAGGTTAAAAAACAATTAAGAATGATCCTTAGACTGTGATGGACTGGTCAACATCTGCAATTTCTTGTGGTCTTGGGCAGAGCTATGCCCAAACCAAGCTGTGATACAAACATGACCATCCACTTTCTACCTGCATCTAAAGAGGTTTGTAAGTCTCTGGAGACATGCTGAATTTCCACAATCTCCTCAGGAAGTAGAGGTGTTGGCTTCTTGGCTGTCAGGCTATTGAGGTAATCTTATTGGTAATATTAACGGCAAGGAACTTGAAACTCTCAACCACTTCCACTTCTGCACCTTTGATGCTGTCACGTTCTTGTTTATGAGATTGAGCTGTGTTTAAACTTGTTGGCCTAATTCCTATATTACAACAATGACTATAAATGGAACAGGACTTCTGGGCTGTAAAATACTATTGGATGCGCTGAGGACGTGAAAATGCTGCCTAGATGCACATCCTTGCTTCGCACAACATGAGGAAAAATTATTTCAACAATCCCACCTAAAAATACAAACAACTGAGGTAAAATAATAATTTAAATAGTGTTGCACCTATCCTCAGTCAACTTTCTATCTATCTAGATTAGGTAAACAAGGTACAACCAGCAAAAGTAGTTTTGTGTCACAGTGACTTATCATGGTGGAGGTATTTAGTTAAGACATTGTCCCAGAGAATGAGAATGAGAAGAAATACGAGTGAATACAGTCTCTTCCTTATCTCAAGCATGGTGGTCCTCTGCACCCCTATGGCCATATCAACTTTCTTGACAGTCACCTACATTTCATCAATCAAATCGTCCCAGTAATTGGTTTAGTTTAGTTTGGTGTAGAGATTTAGTTTAGTTTAGATACAGCATAGAAACAGGATCTTTGGCCCACCAAGTCTGCACCGAGCAGCGAACCCCATTACATTAGCACACACTGCATACTAGGGACAATTTACAATTTTTACTGAAGCCAATTAACCAACAAACCTGTAGGCCTTTGGAGTGTGGGGGGAAACCGGAGAACCCGAGCACCTGGAGAAAACCCACATGGTCACGAGAAGAACGTACAGACTCCGTACAGACAGCACCCGTAGTCAGGATCGAACCCAGGTCTCTGGCATTGTAAGACAGCAACTCTACCACAGCGGCACCGCATCACCCTGGTAGACTAAACTAAATTTAAACTAAACCAAACTAAACTAAACTATTCCTTAAGTTAATTTGAAATAAATGCCTTGAATTCAAAGTTCTCACATGCATTCTGAGCTTCTGATAGATCAGATTTAGTTGAGTACGAAAGGATTCAGATGATCCACTGAGTGCAGAGATGTGATATCTGGGGCATCAGGAGACCATAAGGTTTTGTTGATAGGAAAACAATAATAATGAATGGAAAAATGACTCCTCTATATTTGATACTATTGCCGGTTTTAAGTTCCTCCCTTATAATCATTTACCCTTGTTTTCTGTCACCATCTCCTTCGAGTACTGTTGGCTGATTTGTAGTTTGATATTCAAGGTCACCTCCCAGCCTATAGGATGGGCACGTGTGAGCTCTGTCATCCCACTCATTATGGAGTTGTATCCCGGAGCTGCAGTGAAAGGTTATTAACCTTTTTCAGATTTTTTTTTTTTTGGCTGATTTGCAATGAATTATAACCTTGAGTCTGCTTTCTCTCGTTTTTACATCTGAGCTTGTAATTAGTTTAACTAAAACAGAAATCTTTTAAATTCAGTTTTCCTGTTTTGTTTCCCAACTGGAGCAGCATTGTGAACCACATCTTTGATGTCAATTTACACTTCCTCCAAGGATTATCAATTTTGTGAGTGTGTAAATAGCATCAAGTCAATGAGGTAATGAAGGTCAGTGGATAAAACACAGGAAAGCTGCTGCTACAGTATGCACTTGCAGGGATTGATTAATGACTTTCAGTTTTTCTCACTGTACTATCTACATCAAAGCATCCAGCAGCAACGCTAAGAATTCACAGAGAAGAACAAAGCATAAAAGAACACATACATCATGCTGACATATATAAAGCTGTATGAGAAAGAGTAAAAATAGAGACCTCTATTGTATATCTAGTAAAGTACAAAAAACTATGGGCCTTCTAGGTCAGAATTAACCTTATGCATCATAATTTATTCAATTTTGCATCCAGCTTAGCAGCTGAGTTCATTACAGACAATACTGTCTAAAGAAATATCCCAGATGGTTTCTATTAATTATCTTCATAATTGAATAGATTAGTTATATATGAATATATTATAATGAAGCATTTTCACTCTCTGTGGAAAACCAGTTGTCTTTTATCAGTTGTGTAAATGTGCATTGAGTGTGGGACTGCAGTGAATTAATTCAGAAATGTACTATTTTTTGGATCCCATACAATATAACTCAACAAGCAATGATGCATTTTCTTTGCTGCATTTTGTGATCCTGGTCAGGGCCAGCGTGATATCCTCATCTATTTGTATGACCAAGAAGGTGAACATGTTTCTCCTAGTTTTACCTCCCAAAAGTCTCAATCTCAGGAATTGGCTTAGGTTGTTAATTCAAAAGCAAAATATCCCAAATGCGAATGGGATTTTATCATTTTTATTTCACCTTTCTCAGGCTATTAAATGGCCGCGTAGAGAAGTGAGTTGTAGTGAGTTGTATTGTAGTGCAGAAGAAATCACAATTACACATCAAATGCTGAATGGTCCCAACCTCTACTCTGACTGGTGTTAGTTTATTGCTGTCACATACACTAAGATACAGTGAAAATCTTTTGCCAGTTATCCAGACAAATCATAATATATGGGTACAACAGGTTGTGCAAAATGAGAAAGGAAACAGAGTGGAGACTATAATGTTATAGTTACAGTGAAAGTACAGATTTCAAAAAAAGTGCAAGGGCTGCAATGAGGTAGATTGGGAGATTAGTATTGGTTTATTATTATCACGTGTCCCGAACTACAATGAAAAACAATGCGTATGTGCTATCCAGTCAAATTGTACAATACATGAGTATAATCAAGCCTTTCACAAGTGCAACAGGTAGTGCAAATAGAAGAATATGAGAGTGCAGAATATACAGTTACAGAGAGGGTATACATCTTTATTATTACTTTTTAACCAGGATTTTTCCCCATATTGGTAGAGCTGCTGCCACGGAGACCCAGGTTTGATCCTAACTTTCGGGCGCTTGTCTGTACGGAGTTTGTATGTTCTCTGCGTTACCTGCATGGATTTTCTCTGAAAACTTTGGTTTCCTCCCACACTCCAAAGACACATGTTTGTAGGTTAATTGGCTTGGTATAAATGTAAAATTATCCATAGTGTGTGTAGGATCGTGTTAATGTGCAGAGATCGCGGGTCGGTGCGGACTCAGTGGGCAGAAGGGCCTAATTGCGCACTGTATCTCTAAACTAAAAAAACTAAATTAAGAACATTTATATCAGAAGAAATATCAAATTGTTTCTGCATATCTTTGCAGCATACCATCTGTATTGGTTTTGTAAAACTAACACCTTTGCACGGCTGAATAAAGAATGCTTGTAAAACTCGCAGCACACATTGTATGGATTTAATAATCATTTATTTCCAGTTCAGTGCAAGAGTCAATAAACTGACTGTCTTTTTTTACAATAGCCTTGATAAATGGATTTATAGGACTTTCCTGATTTTGCGTCTATTGCCAGTGAAGGAAGTATATCATTGCCATGTCTGTTGGTTGAGTAATCAGTGGGTGATATTAACTGTCATCTCCAGGATATACTGTATATGCATAACGCCAACTAGCTACTAAACTTATGCAGCTGAATATTTGAATGCACCAAGGATATACTAAATGTGCAATGCTGGTATCTATCTTTTGTTCAGATATGCAGTTTTTCTTTTGAACTTTTCATATGTCTTATTATGGACATCTTTTAACATGGGAGGTACTGCAGATGCTGGTTTACACCGAAGATAGACACAAAATGCTGGAGTAACTCAGCGCGCCAGGCGGCATCTCTGGAGAAAAGGAATAGGTGACGTTCAGGTCGAGACCCTTCTCAGTCTGATGAAGGGTCTCGACCCGAAACGTCTTCAGTCTGAAGAAGGGTCTCGGCCCAAAATGTCACCTATTCCTTTTCTCCAGAGATGCTGCCTGACCTGACAACTTTTAACATGATTACTCTAACTAGTAGTGCAGACTTCTTGTTTACCATTCTGTAAATTATAAGAAGCACACTATTCAGGTGTCATATTTATCGCTTCTAAGCCACGACACAGCAGCATACATTTTCTGTTAAGTTTGTACTAAGCTAGGTGAGAAATGGGCAAAGCAGGATGTATTTTCCAATATCCCGACTAAAACTGATTGTTATGCCCAGAACCATCCACCTCTGCATGACCAGTATCTTAGTTTGTGTGTTGGTGGCAATGACTTCTTAATAGAAGCTCTCTTAGGCATGTGTTTGGCATGGAGTTAAAGGCTTGGGGGAAAAGCAATTCACTGGGTGGCACAGTGGCACAACTGTTAGAGCTGCTACCTCACAGTGATAGAAACTCCGGGTTTGATCCTGACCTTGGGTGCTGTCTCTTTGGAGTTTGCACATTCTCCCTGTGATCGCGTAGATTTCCCTCGGCTGCCCTGGATTCCTCCCACATTCCAAAGACGTGTGGGTTTGTGGGTTAATTGACCTATGTAAATTGCCCCCAGAATGTAGAGTGCATGAGGAAGTGGGGTAACTTATAACTAGTGTGAATGGGTGATCAACAGTCAGTGTGAACTTGGTGGGCTGTAGGGCCTGCTTCCATACTGTATCTCTAAACTAATCTTTATAGGATTTGGACAAAGGTTTCATTCTATGTGATGTCACCATTACACTTGTACATTAAAGGCAATTGAAACCCAAAGGGATTGAAGGAAAAAATATTGAAAACATGTGCTAAAAGGAGACGTGCAGCCAATGAGTAAGTACCCCAAAGTTGAGTTTGTTATTGTCTTTTCTTTAGGGTAGTGTGTATAATATGGAAGGGTGTGCCATATGCGTTTGTGGAGAAGTCTATTGAAGCTTGTTGCAATCCACTGGTGAAATGTATGCCTTGGGGAGAATCAAAGATGAAAAATGATGTAAGGCCAAAAATATATCATCAGGATGGTGTCCTTGGCTCCGCCATTTTGAGTAACTTAATTGAAGATCTTCCCTCCTTCATAAGGTCAGAGAGGGGATGTTCCCTAGTGATTGCTTGATGTTTGATTACATTCATGTTATCAAGCAGTCCATGACTCTATGCAGCAAGATAGGAACTATCTCCTGTGATGGGGATAGCTTGTTTCCACTCCGATTTCATGGTGTGTGAGGTGGCAAATGAGGCGAATGTGGAAACTGCAGACTCTTCCACATGGAGACACAATAGACTGCAGATGCTGGTATATTGAGAAAAATACAAAGTACTGGAGGAACACTGTGGGTCAGGAACCATCTGGGGAGATGACCTTTCAGGTCGGGACCCTTCAGACTCTTCCACATATTGGGCAGACCCGGTTGACAGTGCAGGCAAATGAGTAGTTTGTGAGGCAGCATCCTCCACCCCTTATTCAGGGCTTCTATTTGCTCCACTGGTTGCTCTCGAAGTTCCAAATACAATTCTGAATGCTTCTTCTCCAATTTGAGCCAGAGCAGTAAGCGGAGACTTTGCACTTCAAGGAAGCTTCGAGCATATCCTTGAAACTTTTCTTTCTGTTCAGCTGGTAATCTCAGAGAGCTTGGAATAAAGTGTCTGTTTCAGTTTTTAGATGATGGCCATGAGAGTGACGTGGCTTGCCCAACATAGCCTGCTGATTCTAACCAGATCCTCAATATTAGGGACCGGGTTCTGACATCGTTTTGCTTATTCTGCTATAAATTTGCAGCATTTTATGGGGATTGTGGTGGTATTATTCCAGTGCCTTGAGATGTCTGCTGCAGATAGTCCAAATCTTGGACATTTATAGGAGGGCAGGATCACTGCTGCCTGACAGATCATGGGTTTTGTATTGTTGTAGTGTATTGTATTGTATATCTTTATTGTCATTTCCTGAGTATTCACATACCCAGAGGAAACAAAAAAACGTTGCTCAACCAGTGTCCATTCAGTGTGCATTAAAAATAAATAGAAATAAAAAAAATACATGTATCATGAACAAATTTAACACTCTACTAAACATTCAACAGGCGTTCCGATCGGCAGCGGCACAACAGTGGCTCTGCTGCAGTGTGTCCAGGTTGGGGGTTTGTGCGCGATACTTGGCAGGGGGCAAAGTCCATTTAGCAGTCTTATAGCCTGTGGGAAGAAGCTGAGGAGCATCCTGCTGGTTTTGCAGCTAATGCTCCTGTACCTCTTCCCAGGTTGATCCAGGTTGTTCCAGGTTTGAGGTCTTGATTTTCAAATACCATTTTCCTCAACTGCATTTGCAGTATTTCGTGAAGTTCTGGTCGTCCCTTTACACGAAGCTTGTGGAGACTTTTGCAATGGTGCAGAAGAGATTTATCAGAAAGCTGCCTGAATTAGAGGGTCTTAGCCGTTAAGGGGGTTTATTACAATCTTGGATTATTTTGTCTAGAGACTGGATATAAGTATGTAAAGTTATGAGAGGCTATGAGATAGGATAGACAATCGGAACATGTTTTTCCCTGGGTGGAAATATCAAAGACGAGAAGGCAACTGTACATTTTGGTTGGCATGGCCAAGTTAGGCTGAAGGGCCTGTTTAAGTGTGGTATAGCTCTATGACACCATCTTCATTGATGTGAAGCAAACCATGTAGTTCCAACAATTCATGAACGTCATTATTTTCAACTTTATTGAAGCCCGCTTCCCTTGCCAGTTGTACAGTGTCTCCATGATCTGTGGCAGAATGAGAACCAACCTTGTCGGAGCCAGTAAAAGAACACACAGTAAACTGTCATTCACCAACTATTCACAAAATAATTCATCCCAGGAATAATCAATCAATGTTACAGTATTATAAATATTGAACTGTTTCCAAAATTCCTGAACAGCGTGTTTTGGGTGCCATCTGTGCCCGTAATTAACGGGGAATAATATTTCTCAAATATGCGAATAACAGCCTGATTCATAGGTTGCAAAGGAGATGTTGCTCTTGATGGAAAGGCATTTAGTTCAGGATACAGGCCTTCAAAATCCACATCATAGGCTGTCACCATGTCTAATACAAGAGGAATTCTGAAGGTTAAAATATTGTCATATCCAGCAGAAAAAAAATCCATAAACTGCTCATAAAAATCTGCCACATTACCCAAGCCTTAGGATGGGATGATCAAGTTACAGGAAGATGAAATTTCATAATGTTTTCTGAGCTTTTTGCACAGCAAGGAGCAAGGGAAGATAGTTGTATAAAATTACATTTATCTCAATGCTAGAGGCATGACAGGTATGGCAGATGAACTCAAGGCATGGATAGGTGTATGCGACTGGGATGTTACAGCCACTACAGAAACCTGGGTAAGGCAGGAACAGGACTGTCAGCTTAATGTTCTTGGGTACAGATGCTATGGGCAAGATAGAGGTCAGGATGAAAGAGGAGGGGGAGTCATTTTATTGCTCAAGGAGAACATCATGGCAGTAGTCTGAGATGACAGCACGGCAGCATTGTTCAATGAAGATATATGACATAGACCCACTATATCCACGCCATCCATTATAGAAAGTAGATATGATATGATTACATAGGTTTATATTGGATAATTCTAAGACTGTACCTAACAGTTAGTATTAGACGGGCGTAAGAGATTTGACTGACTTGACAATAGCGGGCACATAATTTGCGGTGAAGTGCGGAAAATTGTGTGCTTAAAATGTCTTCAGTTTGTCGAAGATGTATGTGTGAAACTACGTTTACCAGGCCGATAAATAATGAACACAGAATTGTCCAATACAAACCTATGTAATCATATCATATCTACATTCTATAATGGATATCGTGGATAGAGCGGGTCTAAAGGCATGCTTCTACGTTGTACGTTTCTATGCTACAAAGATTCTATGCATAATATAATTGGAATCAAGTATTTTACTGCTTTTATTAGCCATCCATTAATCAGCCTATTTTTTGTGTAATTGTATAATAGTAGTCGTATATTGTATTTTTCCATTTTATCTTCTGTTCTGCAGATGTAATGTTGGTTCTCCTCCCAAGAATGTGCCTGCCCCAATCTTCATTTGAACTGAAATACCAGTTTTTTGAAGGAAAATAATTTCCATGCCGATAGGAAAAAAAGGCATGATTAGATTGTTCTCTCAAAGGAGCAGCAGAAAGAGACATAATGAGATGAATCCTCTGATGTTCTGTGATATTCCACAAATAAATAATTATTTCACAGAAGCCTGACAAAAAATAATGTGTAGATGAAAATCAGCTTCGTCAAGGGTTAAAATACTTGATTCCAATTATATAAAAACATTCTGCGCATGTTTCTGGGTGATGAACATCCATCAGGAAACTCATCTGACTTTCCCACTACATTTTTCATGTATCTCAGCATCTTTTTACTGGCATAAAATTGCCCTAAATATTATCAAACATAAAGCAACATGGAAATTCATCTGCAATGTGATTTTCAACATCAATGGTCTGGAAAACAATAGTTGTTAACTACTCGCAGAGTAACCTTGCGATGGTGCTATTTAAAGGACCGATGGGCACACAACGTTATTTGTAGTCAATGAGGTCTATGACCTTGAACAACACTAAATACAAACTCAGACATGTGTTTAGGATGTTCTACAATTGGAGATCAGTGCTGTGCTCTCAGCTTCGTAACCTCAGGATCATAGGAACAATGAACATGGAAAGTAGGTGGAGGAGTAGACTATTCGGCCCTTCGAGCCAGAACCGCCATTCAATATGATCATGGCTGATCATCTACCCTGTTCCTGCTTTTTCCACATATCCCTTGATTCCGTTAACCCCAAGAGCTATATCTAACTCTCTCTTGAATACATCCAGTAAATTGGCTTCCACTGCCTTCTGTGGCAGAGAATTCCACAGATTCACAACTCTCTGGCTGAAAATGTTTTTCCTCATCTCAGTCCTAAATGGCCTATCCTTTATTCTTAAACTGTGACCCCTCAACATTAGGAACATTTTTCCTGCATTTAGCCTGTCCAATCTCTTAAGTTTTATGTTTCTATAAGAATCCCTCTCATCCTTCTAAATTCCAGAGTATAAAAGCCCAGTTGCTCCATTCTATCAACATATGACAGTCCTGTCATCCTGGGAATTACCCTGGTGAACCTGCGCTGCACTTCCTCAATAGCAAGAATGTCCTTCCTCAAATTAGGAGACCATAACTGCACACATTACTCCAGGTGCCATCTCACCAGGGCCCTGTACAACTGCAGTAGGACCTCCTTGCTCCTATGCTCAAATCCTCTCGCTATTAAGGCCAACATGCCATTTGCTTTCTTCACTGCTTGCTGTACCTGCATGCTTACTGTACTTTCAGTGACTGATGTACAAGGACACCAGGTCTCGTTGCATCTCCCCTTTTCCTAATCTAAGGGGATCAGAGGGTATGGAGAAAAGGCAGGTACGGGATACTGAGTTGGATGATCAGCCATGATCATATTAAATGGCGGTGCAGGCTCGAAGGGCCGAATGGCCTACTCCTGCACCTAATTTCTATGTTTCTATGTTTCTATTCAGATAATAATCTGCCTTCTTGTTCTTGCCACCAAACTGGATAACCTCACATTTATCCACATTATGCTGCACCTACATCATTCCAGGTTGTTGCTGCTGGTTTCTTAGTTTGCTCTCACAGTTTGCTTCTTATGACTACTTTAATGAGGTTTCCCGGCCATTCTGCGCATTCAGGGAGAAGTCAAGTCAAGAGAAGTCAAGTCAAGTCAAGTCAAGTCAAGTTTATTCGTCACATACACATACGAGATGTGCAGTGAAATGAAAAGTGGCAATGCATGCGGACTTTGTGCAAAAAGACAAACAAACAAACAACCAAACAAACTACAAACAGAATGGAACAGAATCACATATTCTTTTACATATTAAATATTGTGGGCGGAAGGAAAAAGGGAAAAAAACAGCAATTAAAAAAAAAAAGAGTTCCACTAGTTTTCCTTCAGTCCAGAGGAGCAGGCAGATTGACACAGGTCATCACCTGCATCGCAGGTTTCCCCAAAGTACAGGCATCGTGTACATTTTTACAAAGACCTCCCCGGCAAAGCTCTGACAGTTGCACCTGACTAGTTCCAGAGGGTTTCCGTGGCTCCCGTGCACAAATGATATGCCTGTGTGGACACTATTATTTATTTGCCTTCTTGGATCTCTTGGGAGCTTTCTCCCACTATGCTCCCATTCCACCAATCTTCATTTGTTCATTCAGTAGCAACACTTCCCTGTGACTGTAAGACTGTTACCCTTATCATGGTATATCACTCTGAGAGTTGGTTGCAAAGATTGAATTAGCTGAGTTATCAGGGCTTACAACAGGTTAGTGGGGAAGATCACATTGATATGATCAGCTTCAGCACAACGTTACAGAGAAGAGTTGACATTCCTGTGCTGTAAAATTTGCTATTGACATTTTCTCTCTTTATGTTGCTGTTACAAATAATTGTACAGTATGGTGACCCATGACACTGTTTTAACACCAAAACTCAGTGGGACACGATAATTGCGATGCTGTTTTCCCTAAAAACTTCACTGTTTTAGTTTGTAACCTTTCTTACATCATCAACTATTTGGCAACATGGAATATTAGGGCTGACTAACAACGTTTTCTCAATTATCTAAACCTTGGTCAGTGAAGGGGGATGGCAAGGTATTTCAAAGTTTAGTTTATTTAATTTGGTTTAGAGATACAGCACGGAAACAGGCCCTTCGGCCCACCGAGTCCGCACAGATCAGGAACCCTACACATTAACACTATCCTATACTAGGGTCAATTTTTACATTCATACCAAGCCAAGCCAAGCCTACAAACCTGTACGTCTTTGGAGTGTGGGAGGATATTGAAGTTCTCGGAGAAAACCCACACAGGTCACAGAATGTACAAACTCTGTACAGACAAGAACCCCTAGCCAGAATTGAACCCAGGTCTCTGGTGCTGTAGGCACTGTAAGGCAGCAACTCTGCACCACCATGCGCCCTTGAAGGAAGTGAGAGTATTTAAGTTCTTAATATTGGGGTCTTTGGTGCAATTTCTTCCCGCACTTTCTGTCCTGAAATTTGCTTACAGCAGCTCTTCCTCAAGAAGACTCTATCTGGTCGCCCAATAACAAGTACTTGATATCTGAAAGGTCCATGAATATGTAAATACATGTATGGTCACAGATAGCTTACTGTACTAACCTTGGCTATTAATTCTCTTATAATGCATATGATAATTGTTTAATTAATTAACACAAGCTATTACTTTCCTTTAGCTTATTAATATTCACCTAAACACACAGCCAATGACAACCTTATAGCACGCAAGGGACCTATCTACTGCATGTAGAACATGTCATTATGCTTGTTCATTGCATAATGCATTAATCTTTATTTATTATAACTTTGCATTGACATTGGTGCCAGCTCAACGGCAATGATTTAATCCTTTTCTATCTTGCTGACACTGAAACCTATTCCATTTATCTTCAGTTAGTTATATTTAACATTGAATTCCACCTGTGCAGCCCGGCTGTAATCTGACAATGGACCTAATGGAAACTTACCTGCTGTTCGAAAAAATTAACTGGAACATTACAATAAAGATGTATCCAATGGCTAATCCAATGATCGCCATTTGTGGTGGTGTCAACAGAAAATTCTTTTGATGGATGCCATGTTTTGTGTAAAACCATGCTCAACATTTATACTGATATCCTGCATGCTCCTTGTCATCACAAAACTGACAATTCACCAGGTATTTCATTCTCTTTACCGATCAGCCTTCTGCTGTAGGTGATACCGATGCCCTGATCTGAACTGTGCAGCAGAACTCATATAAGATCTTGCCCTCCCAGAGCTGGAACCTGCACTATAGTTCCATTGCATTTGCTTCATGCCTAATGAATCACCATTCGTGTGTGACACCTCTCAACTATTCTCGAAAGTACACTGAATGTTTGTATCTGAGCAGATTCAGGAAGTGTGGAACTAGTGACATTGTGAGTTTATATTCACTCTCTTTCGATTCCCTATCTCTGTGTGGCCAGTTTGCAGATTACACCTTCTGAAAGGGAAAAGGCATAATGAGTGCATTTTTTAAACTTTACTTTAGTTTAGTTTAGTTTATTGTCACATGTACCGAGGTATAGTGAAAAGATTTATTTGTGTGATAACCAGTCAATGGAAAGACAATACATGGTTACAATCGAGCCATCTACAGTGTTCAGATACATGATGAAGGGAATAACGTGAATAGAAATGTTGGTGTCAGAGTAGAGATTTAAAAGAGTGGAGCGATTGTAATACATGATTTCAGATCGACTTCTGTGACTAGCACACAACACCTGTGTGGGTGCCATCTTGGATCAAGTTTGATCAAAGTTAGTCTGAGGGTCTCCAATGAGGTAGATGGTAGCTGAGGGGAGGGGCTAAAATTAGAGCTGCATATTTGCACCATCTGCAACTCATATATTGGAAAGGAGAGGGGAGGAACATAGGACTTGAGATGGATGATTAGGTAAGGGAACAGATCTGGCTTCAATGCTTTCTTTTCTGAACTTTGTAATGTCTGTGCCAAAATAACTGGGACAAAGGCACTCTCATGGTTAATCTCAATCACAAAGCCATCAGCATCAATGACTGGTGGGATTTTAACTCGGAGGTGTTCAGTTATAATCCCACAGATGATAACTTCACACCATTGGCTCTTCTGCCAAGAACATGCACCAAATGTCTGAATCTACAGTTCCTGGTGGACGGAGCTTGAATACTGTTATTCAGCATTGTTTCCTCTGTGGGCTAAGATGATACGCCATAATTGTCCTCGGCCAAGTGGCCCTGTTGTCTTTGGCTGTACATCACCTTGTCCTGCAGTCTAGAAGGAGTGCAATCTCTCAGGTGATATGCTGGACATGGTTGGATAGCTTGCAGTGTGTTCATGAGATTGCAGTTCTAGCAGCAGGACCTCAGAATGGAGGCTATGATCAGCATGAGGAATCTTCAGGTGACCAAGGAACCTGATTCTGAATGCACCTGTTATCAACAAAATATGCAATTGCAGGGGTTATGTAGGATTGGTAGCCCTGGTTGGTCTTCTTCTCCATGGCAATCTGTTGGCAGCCTGCCCATTCCAATCATTGATGTTGTGTTTGAGGATGACCTGGAGACTGTCTAGGTACCGTGGCTGGCTTTGAGGGTGAGACGTTCATTTCTCACACATCCAAATACAGTGACTGATCGAATTTCTTCCTTAAGAGGACGGTTTTGTGACTGGCGGAAGTAATTTCATGGAGGATGCGCACATTGGTCTATTGTTCTTCCCATTTGAATTTGACACGAGCACCGCTTGTGGAAGCCCAAAATTGTAAATATGGTGTTGATGGATGCTTCAGATTTTACTGCTGTAGTAGAGGAGAGTAGAATGCATGGCAGCCCTTCAAATCAGGACCTTTGACAACATCCAAAAGTCCGTGTTTTCAAAGGCACCGCTATCACAGTTTGAAGGAAGCGTTTAATTCAGTTTAGTTTAGTTTAGAGGTTTATTCGGTGTCAGCCAGAGAAAGGATCAGTTTGTCAGGGCTTGGTTCCAGTAGTGGTGAAGAGCTGAGAGAATAGCTGGAGAGATAAAATGGGGCATCATTAGGTTAAAAGAGAGAGATGAATCCTAGTCAGCAGAAGATGAAACTAAGGGGCAACAGGTGGACAAGTAATGGTAGGTTGCAATGATGGATAAGATTCAATGTTGGCAATGATGGATAAGATTCCAAAGAAATGGGGAAGGAAAGAAAAACATGACGGCAGATACTAATGATAATCTTTGGTGGCTAACTCCGCATTTTTCATTTCATTAATTCAGTTCACTCCACATGATATCAAAAAAATGTCTGAGATAATGCAAATGCTGGCATCCCAGCAAGAGCACCTTAGGTTGTGCTCCATAACAAGTTCTGCCTCTAGCACACAGTTTGCTGTATAACTATAACACTGGAAGCTATCCAGTAGAGTGGAAAACTCTCAGTTATCACCTGTTCACAAACGGGAGGGAAAATCCATTCTATCAGTAGATTCTCAATCATCAAAGAGTGCTGGAACATGTTACTGACAGATAAGATTCCAATGGGGAAGGAAAGAAAAACATGACGGCAGATACTAATTTTAACCTTTGGTGGCTAACTCCACATTTTTCATTTCATTAATTCAGTTCACTCCATATGAAATCAAAACATGTCTGAGAGCACTGTTTAGTTTAGATTCGAGATACAGCACGGAAACAGGCCCTTCGACTCACCGTGTCCGCGCTGACCAACGATCCCTGCACACTATCCTACACAGACTATGGGCAATTTACAATTATACAAGCCAATTTAACATAGAAACATAGAAACTAGGTGCAGGAGTAGGCCATTCGGCCCTTCGAGCCTGCACCGCCATTTGATATGACCATGGCTGATCGTCCAACTCAGTATCCCATCCCTGCCTTCTCTCCATACCACCTAATCCCTTTAGCCACAAAGGCCACATCTAACTCCCTCTTAAATATAGCCAATGAACTGGCCTCAACTACCTTCTGTGGCAGAGAATTCCACAGATTCACCACTCTCTGTGTAAAAAATGATTTCCTCATCTCGGTCCTAAAAGTCTTCCCTCTTATCCTTAAACTGTGATCCCTAGTTCTGAACTTCCCCAACATCGGGAATAATCTTCCTGCATCTAGCCTGTCCAACCCCTTAAGAATTTTGTAAGTTTCTATAAGATCCCCCCTCAGTCTTCTGACTTCCAATGTGTACAAGCCGAGTCTATCCAGTCTTTATTCATATGAAAGTCCTGCCATCCCAGGAATCAGTCTGGTGAACCTTGTCTGTACTCCCTCTATGGCAAGAATGTCTTTCCTCAGATTTGGAGACCAAAACTGTACGCAATACTCCAGGTGTGGTCTCACCAAGACCCTGTACAACTGCAGTAGAACCTCCCTGCTCCTATACTCAAATCCTTTTGCTATGAATGCTACAAACTTACAAACCTGTGTGTCTTTGGACTGTGGGAGGAAACCGGAGATCCCGGAGAAAACCCATACAGGGCGACGGGGTTTTCTGCTGACTGGATAGCATGCAACAAAAGCTTTTCACTGTACCTCGGTACACATGACAATAAACTAGACTGAACTGAACTGAGAACGTACAAACTCCATACAGACAGCACCCATAGTCAGGATCGAACTCGGGTCTCTGGCGCTGTAAGGCAACAACTCTACCACTGCACCACTGTGCCCTTATGATGGAGTTGACATGGTGGATGTTGGGCTGTCAGAAGAGTTGACTGCTGGGATATGAAATGGGCTCCAAAGAATCCAATGCCACCCAATGGATGGTGGGTAGGTGTTCAGCTAGGCTGGGTGACAATCAGTGGAACATCTTCTCATACAAGGGTTCTCCTACAAAGCACTGAAGCGATGTAACGTTGGTTGCAGTACTCTGCAGAGTAGGCCACCATGAACCAGATCTCTGTAAGCTGAAGATCTCAGACATTCTTGGGGCTTAGTCTGATATCGGCTGGAAGAGATCAGGATTAAAATGTTTCCTGTCCAGTTGACACTGGATACTAATGCTAGGTGTTGGTGGATTGACTGTACTGAGATGGACAACAAGTTTCAGTTAGATGGTGAATAAGCACAGTGATCACATGCTTGAGCCCAGTCCGGGTGCAATAGGCATCTCTGATCATTGCTGGTCCTCTCATCATGCTGCCATCAGAGTGACAAACATCAGCTCCACAGAGCCGCACAGTTTAAAGAATTGATTATCTTGGACGAGTCACGTAAGTTCAGTTTAGTTTATTGTCACGTGTACTGTGAAAAGTTTTTGTTGCATGCTATCCAGTTAGCAGAAAGACAATACATGATTACAATCAAGGTATTTACAGTGTATATATACATGATAAGGGAATAACGTTTAGTGCCCGATCAAGGATAATTCGAGGGTCACCAAAGAGGTAGATAGTAGTTCCGCATTGCTCTCTGGTTGTAATCAGATGATTCAGTTGCCTGATAACAGCTGGGAAGAAACTGTCCCTGGTGGTGTGCGTTTTCACACTTCTATACCTTTTGCCTGATGAGAGAGTGGAGAAGAGAGAGTGGCCAGGCTGTGACTCGTCCTTGATTATGCTGCTGGCCTTGCCGAGGCAGCCTGAGGTATAAATGGAGTCAATTGAAGGGAAGTTGGTTTGTGTGATGGTCCGAGTTCTTAATTTTGATTTGGTCATTTTACTGGGGTCTGCCTGGCATTAAAGATCATGTTTACCACCCCAGAGTGGATGAAAGCTACAGTACATTGTGCTTCAGAGAGGATCTTTCCAGCAATAGGCCAAAAGCATTTGAGGAGGGTGTGGCTCAGAACCTTACCCACATTGTACAGGTAGGCACCCACCCCCCCACCCACCCCCCCACTCCCCTGCAGATTTGTTCCCTTTCATGGTCATGTTTAGTTTAATTCGTTTAGAGATACAGCGCAGACAGGCCCTTCAGCCCACCACATACGCGCCAATCAGCAATCCACTAAACACTAACACTATCCTACACACTAAATACAATTTACTATTTTTACCAAAGCCAATTAACCTACAAACCTGTACGTCTTTGGAGCATGGGGGAAACTGGAGCACCCGGAGAAAACCCACTTGGTCATGGGGAAAACGTATAAACTCCGTACAAGACAGCACCCGTAGTCAGGATCACACCCGGGTCTCTGGTGCTGTGAGGCACAACTCTACCAAAGATGAATTGGTACTGTGATAAAAGTTACCAGCACAGGAGGTATACCAGTTACAGGCTTCATTGATTTCACCTGATGCTTCATCTCTCAGATGGTCAATGGATTGACAGTGAACTGCTCCACAGGGTTTTGTAGATGGTCTGAAGGACCTTGACCACTTCTTCCATTTTCACAGCCACTGATGTCTCAACATTTCTTTGCCTGCCTCGCCCATGAGGACATTCCAGATCAGAGCTAAAGCTCCACAGGTGTCACTGGGACATACATGTGTCTCTACCCTGGCAAGGTGATGATCCCGTGGGAGGAATGAATGTGTGAAGCTGAATACAGTCTATGGATGTGAGGATGGTTGATTGAGATTTTGGGCCATTGAGTGATTGGCACGAAACAAGAAACAGAATGCTGGGTTAATGGTGCAATGGGCAGGATGTGGTATTTGGAGACACACTCTCTGAAATTAATTGTGTGTGTGTGGGTATGTGAGGTTGTAGTACTGGCCCAGTGCCATGGGGCTTGACACCTGCCTTTGACTGCCACAGCTGACTGCTCTCACTTTCTTTGGTGGAAGTGCCTCGAGGGGCTCCTGGTCCCCAGTGAATGCAGGACATCTCTCCAACTCACCACCTCCTGCACCGTCAGTACAGCTCTCCCTTGTAGCGCCTTTATTGAATGTCTCCCACATCAGCTTCAGCTCTTTAGACAGCTTTAATTGATTCCAGTCACTCGTGAATCTGACTCTGCTGCTGAAGTGATAAACCACAGGCTAAATTCAACACGTTAGTGCGGTTCCCACATCAGATGCACAGGCACAGGTTGATCCCACATCGAGATCTTTGCATCTTTTTTCTGGGGACTTCCCAATTTAGCATCCGAGCCATTTGCAGCATTCTTTGCAACTCACTCTGTGGTGACTTCACAGTTCAGATTTCATGAGCAGTAGGTAATCTTGACAAAGGTGACCTTTTAAAACACTTGCAGGCTCTGGCACGCTTACATCAGCATGGGCCAGAATCATTTCCTCCTCGCCTGCTGGATGGATGTGGTCATCCCTTTTAAGCTGCTCACTATTGCAAACTTGGGTGTCCCATCCAAACAGAACTCTTTTCTACTCAGGAATCAGAAATTACAGCTGCTGAGCGACTCTGCCTCCAACCATTTTTGGCAGCATTAAAAGTTGTACACTCTGAAATCCACCCGCGACTGGAAGTGCCGGACGTGCTACGTAAGAGGATGCTACATGCTCTATGATGCATATTGATACTCTACATCACTCCCAAAATTAAGTGCTGCAGACTTCAATGGAACTGATTTTCGGAAAATGAGCAAGACCTTCCTTGTTCTTAGTTCAGCAAGTTCTGAAGTGGCCATTGTGAGTCCCATGGACTCGGCCACAAGCAGAGCAGGAGTGAGCAGCTGGGTAGCTCAGGAGGTGATGCAGTTTTTTCGCTGGTTTTGTGTGTGTTCCCTACAAAGAGCCCTGTAATGCTCAGTCCTTTCTGGTTGCTGAATGGTCTCGGTCCAGAGATTCCCATGAGTCAGCGAGGATATTATATTTTTTGCAAGGAGGGGTTAAGAAGAATTTCCCCCATCTACCTGGTAAAGATAGACACTTGCTTGAAGTTAGACACAAAGTTCAGGAGTAACTTAGCAGGTCAGGCAGCATCTCTGGAGAAAAAGGATGGGTGACATTTTGGGTCAGGACACTTCTTCACACTCAGAAGAAGGGTTCCGACCCAAAATATCACCAGTCCTTTTTCTCCAGAGATGCTGCCTGACCTGCTGAGTTGCTCCAGAACTTTGTGTCTATCTTGGATATAAACCAGCATCTGCAGTTCCTCTTTCTTGAGTTTGGAGTAGAGTGTTTGTTTTGGGAATCTAGAATCAGGTATGCAAATGATATGGAGACATAAGGAACTGCAGATGCTGGAAGTCCTAAGCGAGGACAGGTCAAGCATTCAGGTGCTTTAAGGTGCTCACTGAAGGCAGTCCACGCGTTTGGGACCTAAAAGAGAGTAGGATAACTGCTTCCTGATGGACCCATGAGCCTTGACCAGAGGTGAATTACTAGAATGTTGTTCCGTTAAAGGTAGGCAACAAAGAAACTCTGAACCACAATTTCAATACTTAATAACATTAAGGCTTGTGTGTATCAATAAAATTGTTAATGATCTAACCTTGGTCGATTTGATGAAGCTGGCATCTTAGTGCCAGGCACCAGCAAGATCACGTATACGCTGCCCAGTGCAGTGAAGAGACTGCATTCTTTTCTATGATTTTCCCGAACTTCTGTTTGTAACATGTGAATGCAGCATTAAAATGCTTCTCCATTTAAAACTGTTACCAGTCACACTGTTACATCTGAACAGGTGATTGGGTTGAGCAAATCTGCTTCAAAATGCTGCAATTAAGTTTATTTTCTGTTTTTGATTTTCAAGAGAGCCGCTGTATTGGATAAACAGATTGAAATCGAAATGTGAAAATTCACGGGCATTGCAGCTTTAAAAAGAAGACATTTGTTGCACAGTCAAATACTGGGAACCATGGAGACTAACAGACTGAAGTGACTTGAAAAGCCCAGTGGGAGCTTGACAGTGACAAATGAATCATTAACAATACCTACAATAACCGAAAAAGAGTCAGTGGATCCATATGGGAGCTAGACACAGCATGCCTCATCAGCCTCTCAACCATTTCCCCACAACCGATGTCCAGATATTCTCTGACAGCCATTTTTCATGTCTGTTCCCTTGTAGTTGCCTCACTGCATTTCCTCCTTCAGCCAGAAAGCCAGGATGGTTGTAATCGTGACTTTCTCCACAGCTGCCACCAATAAAGCTTTTTAATTGACCAACAAGAAATACACTCTTCAGGTCAGTCGCAGAAATGGGCAGTTTTTCTTTCTGTTTGACATCTGTGCAGTGGCTGTGGCTGCTGGGTGACCCATCCAATGGCCTTGATGAAAGTTACGAAACTCACTAAAGCGGGGTTACTGACTTTGAGTATCAGTTTAATTTGGGAATTGAACTTTAGCCTTTTGGATGGGAATCTAACGCTTTCCATTGGAACAACTGTTTCTGCTAATAGATTGGTAAATGGAGCCCTGATAAAACAAATATTGCCTGGAAATGAAATGTGCAATAGCAACAAATGAACAGAAGGTACAGCAAATATTTACCCTGGATTAAGGAGCTCTGGCTTGCTCCCGTTGCAATTAAAACGTTAACTTTTGAAATGTTTAGTTTTGTGGTAAAACAGCCTCTCAAACTGTCATTTAATTTAACATTGTTCATGACTTTTAGAAGGTTGTTTTACTGGTTTGATTATTTATTATTTCTGTCTATTTCTTCAGTTTAGAGACAGTGCGGAAACAGGCCTTTTGGCCCACCAATACAAGCTTTGTACAGACAGAATCAAACCCCAATAGTCCTCACAGTGAAGATGTGGATCACAGAAATGACCGAGACACTACATTTAGAAAAAATAAGGCTTGTTTTGACTGACAAACCAGATCAATTTTCCAAAATATGGTCTCCTTTCATTGAATTTCTTCAACAACATAATGGTTGAACACAAATTCAAAACCGGCGCTAGGGTTGGGTGAGTGGGCGTAGGGAAGGGTAGTGGGATATATCTCCGCTTTTTTTTCACTTCTTCATTAGTTCAGCGGTTTTTCTTTTTTCTCTTTCTAGCTTACAAAATTTTTGAGATTTAAAAAATCAAGTCTGCAATTTATCCCATCAGATAAAGCATAAAAAGAAGTTTAATTTGACACCTAATTCACTTTCATATCTTCAGTATTAAAACAGTTATGGCCATTAGCATCTTGTTTTTGCTTTTGCATTGACTTAACACAAAAGCTGTGATCGAGGACAGCCAAAAGCCCATAACTTGACGGAAATAGTAATAAACACCCAGACTGCCTTGAAAATTCAAAAATGTGATGTTCTCAAGATCAGAACTTTAATATTATTGTGTTATATGCAGTAAGTCCGTAACAGATAGGTAAATAAATTACAATTTCTAGCAATAGACCAAGTCTTTATGGAGAAGATCAGTTACTAGCTGGTACATTGCATATCATAATCAGTAGCATCATCATACTCCTCAGATTGTAACCAATAAGCAACTCTGTACACCTTGTTTTTCCTCAACTTTTCAATTTTGGCATTGTAAACTACAAGTTTTTGCTCTTCAAACCACGCATGACATGCCTTTCTGCCCACTACTTTCCCATTAAGAAAAGGATATATTTTTTAAATAGCCTGTATCCAAATAACAAACTAATCCCATTCACACAAGAATTCACAGTATAACATGATTTTTAAATCTCACTGTCATGAATTCATATGCCAGATGGAAGGAATTTGATGTTTAATTCCCATAAATTAATCTAGAAACATCCACTCAATATAATCAAAACATTTTTTTTTTGCACAATACATGGGACTAAAACTGATATTTAGTATAAAAATACTGACTATGGGTAGACAATAACACAAAATATAGACGATTTAGATGCTCTTATGACATGTTGTCCAAAGAAAAGAGCATTTAAATAATCTTGCGTGTGGGTTTTTTTGGAACGCGATTAATTGGAACGTTGCATATGCAGTGAATTTGAACCCCATATCGGCAGGAAAATCACTGCCGGTTCGTATGGGACCCAAATCGCATTTTCGCAAGGTAAAATTTGATTAAAGCCATCCCAAGAAGCAAGTTTATATGTAAAATAGACGACTTACCCGTTGTTTTGTCCCATTTATGCAATCCGTCTCGTTGTAGGCGTTAGAAGTCGCTTTTTATTTTAATCAAATTATTAAATTGTCTCGCGATTTAAAAAAAAAAAATCGGGAACGGAAGTCGGATCGATTTTCCTTCAGCAGCTAGCAGCCTGAGGAAATCCGCCTCCGACAGGCAGGAGAAAACAGCATTTTTATCCCGCCCCCCCCTCCAAGGCGCCAAAGTCACGCACACGGCCAATGGCAGAACTGCAGTGCTGCTGAAGGTAAGTTTTGTAACATCGCTACTCTTTCGTGTCTTTTTCGAAATTCTTTCTTTTCTTTTTCTTTTCTTCTTCTTCTTCCTTTTCCTTTTTTTCATTTTTCCTTTTTTCTGATTTAGTTATTAGTTTATAAAATGTTCAAATTGAAGCTGTATGAAAATTGTATAATTGTTATGTCGATTACTTTCTCCTTGTACAATTGCTTCTAATAAAATAAATATTAAATTAAAAAAAAAGAATCAAACCTGGGTTTCTGGTGCTGTAAGACAGAAACTCTACCACTGCACCGCCGTACCGCCCTCCTGATCAGCAAAGTAAAGATTGTTCTTGGTTGTTAATATAGTTATTTACATTTATTTCAAGAGGGATTGTGTACAAAAACAGGGATGTAATTTTGAAGCTCTATAAGGTGCTGGTAAGGCTTCATTTAGAATATTGTGAGCAATTTTGGGTGCTATATCTGAGGAAAGAGGTGCTGGCTCTGGAGAGGGACCAGAGGAGGTCTATAAGAATGATCCCAGGAATGAGTAGGATAACCTATGATGAGCGTTTGTCGGCACTGGGCCTGTACTCGGTGGAGCTTAGAAGAATGAGGGGGGAACTCATTGAAACATACAGAATAGTGAAAGACATGGATAGAGTGGATGGGGAGAGGATGTTTCCACTAATGGGAGAGTCTAGGACTAGAGATCATAGCCTCAGAATTAAAGGATATTCTTTTAGGAAGGAGATGAGGAGAAATTTCTTCAGAAAGAAGGTGGTGAATCTGTGGAATTATTTGCCACAGAAGGCTGTGGAGGCCAAGTCTATGACCTTATGACCTTATTTTTGCTGTTATTCCATTCCACACCATTAAAACTTAAAAGTCAACATTGTATAGAAGGCACAGTAACTTCTAAGACAAAAATTAATCAGCGGTCCGCATGTTTATCCACTTTTTATGAAGGACGGGGGCCGCTGCCTCTCTAGTCTGCAAAAAAATAAGGACTAAGGGTTTTAGTGACGGAACTACTGTGTATGCCGCACATTGCGCTGGGATCTTGATCACTCACGTACGAAGTAAAATAAATGTTTATCCACTGGCTGGCTAAACTGTTTTTCTACCGTATTTTGTTGTTTGTCTTATTTCTGAGGTTTGTCTTATTCATTAATTACATTTCATTGACAGGCACCTGTTACAGGGCCTGACTCCTGTAACTTGGTAAATTGTTCTGCCGTGCCCATGTGGATGTGTCAGTGCTGTCCCCACAGAGTATTCCACTCTGATGAGAACTTGATACAAAATTTATTTTAATGATTATTGTGAGCAAGGAACGAGAGTGCTTATTACATCTTCAAACGCTTATTCCATGGCTACCGCTGACTATGATCAACCCCATCCCCATCAACCCCTACCACGATCCCACCCCCCTTCCATTCTGGATCTTCTCCCCTCCCTGGACACTTGCCTGGCCACCTGTATTGCTGGCTCATCAAAGAGTGAATTGCTCATTGAGGTACAACTGACGTCTAAAGCTCCTTCCACTTTTGTGGGTGAGGCCCAAGACCCAATCTGGTTCTCATTCGTGTCCACAGGTTCAGGCTTGTTTCCAACATTGCTTTTGCATTTGGAGCAGGATGGTGAGAAATATCACTTGGCATGTCTCTTGATAGACACAAAATGCTGGAGTAATTCGGCGGAACAGGCAGCATCTTTGGAGAGAAGGAATAGGTGATGTTTCGGGTCGAGACCCTGCTTCTGAAACGTCACCCAATCCTATTTACTCCTATACTGAAATCCTCTTGTTATGAAAGATGGTAGGGTGTGACTGTCTAAGGTGTAGATGGTGTGTCAGTCAATTATGTTGCTTTTTCATGGATGCTGTTGAATTTCTGAGTGTCGTTGGAGTGTATAACCAGGCATGGTGAAATTATTTCATTTGAAATCAGGAAATGAGCATACACACTGCCTCAGGCCTGTTCTTACGTAAAGCATTTAAACAGATGAATGCAATATGTTGAATTTGGGGCAATGTGCAATGGTAATGCTGCTGAATGTCAGGGAGGGAAGAATGGTTAGACTTTGTCATTTTGGAGATGGTTATTACCTGACACTCACTGATGAGTTTGAATCTTGTCTGAATCTTAGCGCCTTGGAGGGATGGTGGTTTCAATGCCTGAGGAGTTCTGAACAGGACTGTACACCACCACACTTTTGATCTCATGATGGCGGGATCATTATTGATGTGGAAGCTGAAGATGCCTGGACCCAGGATTGCCTTAAGGAAATTTGCAGTGATGTCCTGAGGTAGTGATGTTAAATTTTCTAAACATTTTCCTCGGTGTGTTCGGTGTAACTCAAGGTAGTGAAGAGCCTTAATCATCTGATTCCCATTTAATTAATATTAATATTGCGTACAAGAGTTGGGACATCATATTACTATTGTACAAAACATTAGTTAGGCTGCAGTTGGAGCATCATGTATAATCTTGTTGTCACTGGATAGGAGGGCTGTGATTAAGTAGTGAGGTTATACAAAAGATTCACAAGGACACTGCCTGGACTAGAGATATAAGGAGAAGATGGATAGGCTGGAACCTTTTCTCTGGAGCGAAGGAAGCTGAGAGATGACCTTGTGGAGGTTTATAAAATGATGAGGGGCATAGACAAGATGGATGATGACAGTCTTTGTCCCAGGGTAGGTAGGTATAAAATTGGACCTTTTTTCAGGTAGGTTTCAGGTAAGAGGTGAAAGAATGTGGAGCTCAGAAACTAGTTTTTCACACATAGGGCAGTGGTTAGGTGGAACGAACTGCCAGGGGAGGTGATGGAGATATGTACAACTGCAATGTTTATAAAGAATTTGGACAGGTATATGAATAGGAAAGGTCTAGAGAGAAAGGGGCCAAATGCAGGCAAATGGGATTCATTTTGATGGGCATCTTGGTCGGCATAGACGAGTTGGGTCAAAGAGTCTGTTTCCATACTGTATAAAGCTATGAATCTCAATGATTCTATGAATCTACAAGTACAACTCAGAGAGTGGTAGCTGTGTGGAATGAGCTTCCAGTGAAGGTGGTGGAGGCAGGTTCGTTTTTATCATTTAAAAATAAATTGGATAGTTATATGGATGGGAAGGGAATGGAGGGTTATGGTCTGAGCGCAGGTATATGGGACTAGGGGAGATTATGTGTTCGGCACGGACTAGAAGGGTTGAGATGGCCTGTTTCCGTGCTGTAATTGTTATATGGTTATATGGTTATATGGTTATATGGTTATATGTTTGTAAATACTGCTTGCACGGCCAGTCACTCTCACCTTATTTCTAGAATTCTTCTTATTTGAACAGCCAGCAGTAACTGGGTGACCCAGGAAAACAGGCATCAGTAAATTAATAATTGGTTAGTTAATGCTGCTCGAAAGCACTGTCAGTAACATGTTCCAGCACTCTTTGATGAGTGAGAATCTACTGATGGAATGGATTTTCCCTCTCCTTTGTAAACAGGTGATAACTGAGAGTTTTCCACTCTACTGGATAGCTTCCAGTGCTATAGTTATACAGCAAACTGCGTGCTAGAGGCACAACTCGTTATGGAGTACAACCTAAGGTGCTCTTGCTGGGATGCCAGCATTTGCATTATCCAGTGCTCTCAGACATTTTTTTTGATATCATGTGGAGTGAACTGAATTAATGAAATGAAAAATGCGGAGTTAGCCACCAAAGATTATCATTAGTATCTGCCGTCATGTTTTTCTTTCCTTCCCCATTTTTTTGGAATCTTATCCATCATTGCCAACATTGAATCTTATCCATCATTGCAACCTACCATTACTTGTCCACCTGTTGCCCCTTAGTTTTATCTTCTGCTGACTAGGATTCATATCTCTCTTTTAATTTAATGTGCCCAATTTTATCTCTCCAGCTATTCTCTCAGCTCTTCACCACTACTGGAACCAAGCCCTGACGAGCTGATCCTTTCTCCGGCTGACACTGAGTAAATCTACATCTTTGGTTCCACACACAAACTCTGTACACCTGCACCAATTTCAATCTGTTCTGTTGCTACTCTTTTGAATGAATGTTGGTGTTTAATTGATTGGAAACTCGCTCAAGTACAGCTTTCAACTCTCCTTCTTTCTTCAGCACCTAAGTTTAGGTTTATTATTGTCACATGTAACAAGGTACAGTGAAAAGCTTTGCTTTGCGTACTATCCAAACAGTTCAGAAATAATATACATTAACAAAATCAAGGCAAGCTCAAGGGAGAGCAAAAGGGTAGATACAGAATGCAGAATATAGTTTTCAGCAATAATTCCAGAGACAAAGTCCAATGTTTCTCATTAGATAGAGGCAAATCTGACTGTATCCTAGCTTAGGGGAGGGGAGTTCAGAAGCCTCATAACAGAGGGGAGAAGCTGTTCCTGAGTCTGGTGATATGCACTTTCAAATTTCGGTTTCTAGCTCAGCTTCTTCCCCTTTGTTATCAGACTTCTGAATGGCCCTTCTATAAGCTGGAGTACTGTCCAGTTCACCTCTACCCCATTATGGACATTATACATCTCTGGGATGGATGCGCTACAATGCTGATAACAATCTGTACTTTGTATATTTGCCTTTGCTCTACCAATTGCACTCGAGTTCGACTTGATTGTATTTATGTGCAGTATTTCTGATCTGTTTGGATAACATGCAAAGCAAAGCTTTTCACTGTACCTCAGTATATGTGACAATAATAAACCTAAACTACCTTCTGCTCCAAGGGAGCGGAGAGAAGAAGGAATGACCAAGGTGGACATAGTTGAGATGAAGAAGCCAATGATCCAATGTGTCTATCCCTTGATCAGATTGTAGCATGTCAAGGGATCAGGTCCTGACACATTTACAGCACCCACTTGGGTCCCACTGCTCGCTCCCTTGCAATTACAGATAATGTAGCACTCTCTGTCATGGAATTTTCCCTCAAAGGGCCAGCAGAGACTTTATGGACTGAGTGGCCTCATATGTCATAAGAAAATTTGGAACAGAATATGGAAGGCCTATTCCTCTGTACACAACAGTTTAGGTTCACATATTCACCTGAATTTGTCAGCACCAGGCCTATGCATGAATCACACGTTCACTCACACTGCATTGCCTATTTAACATGGCTTCCCTACTGCAGAGTAGTTCTAGGTTAATTTCTTTGATCAGAAAATTATATAAATATTTGAATTTGCAGAAACGATCATGCTACAGGGAATGAACCGTGTAATTGATTTGCTTTAGATTGGCCTATCAGACCACCAACTTACATGTGATTAGCTGAATGGCTTTCAGTGTAAATTCCTATCATTCTAAATAATTAATAATTCAAACCGGTATAATTTAGGTCACAATCCTTCCAGCGCTTTAAGCAACATGATAAAAAATAGGTCACCTGATCACTTATCCCATTACTATTGGCAGAAGCTTATGTTATGCAGATCAGCCACCATTTTTTTCTACATTACAACTGTATTTAATTGATTTGAAAGTCTTTGTAATGTCCTGAGGCTTAAAAAGTCCATTTTAAGATATCCTTGTTGTTGGGCTGTCTCTTTGACTTCCTACTGAGGGTGTGAAACACTGGTACTGGTTTAGTGATCAAACATCACCATCACCTCCACTTTAATTATTAAAGCTGTTCTCTCAGAAAACTGCAATTAAAATCAACTGTGCAGCCTCGCAAACTTCTCCCCCACCTACTCCTTCAATGCAGCACAGGACTTCTGTCCACCAGACATTGCAGTTTTCTTGGAAACATACATAGGAATACAAACCGCCTGTCAAACCGTTCAAATAATAAATAAAACATAACAGACAAAGGCTTCCTCCATCATCCAGACAGCTGCAGTCCTTAACAATTAGACGAATAATATCTACACTTCCGCACAATCGTGGTTGGGGCCACATTACACGACAAAGAGCCTGGCTAAGTTTCTTTCATGAGGCATGTGTAGTTATGTGTTTTTCTCTCATAAACATATGGTGCATTGGTATGATATGAGTTTTAATAACATACTTTGAGGCAAAATGGCACTACACTACAAAATCACCCTGTGTCTTTTGTTCATGAATAGGGTGTACATAGGAGCACAGAATTACACAGCATGGAAAAAGGCACTTTGTCACCAAGTTGCCTATCGGAGCTGGTCCCATTTACCTGCATTTGTCCCATTGACCTCTAAACCTTTCCTATTCAAGATTTATGTCGTAAAGCTTTTGAAATGTAATTGTACCTGCCTCTACCATTTCCTCTGGCAACTTGTTCCACATAGACACCACCCTCTATGTGGAGAAAGTTGTCTCTATAGGGCCTGCTATAGAATTTTTCTCCTCTCACCTTAAATCCATGCTTTGTATTTTTAGACACATGTACCCTAGGAAAAGGAATGTAACCATTTACTTTATCCATATCTATCATGATTTTTATGTACATCGATAATGGAAAACTCAGCTTCCCATGCTTCGGAGAAAAAAGCCCCTGCTTCTCTAATCTCCACTTATAGCTCAAGCCCACAAGTCCCGTTAGCATCTTTCCTATAGCTCAGCGATCAGAACACCAGACAATACATCAAGTGCATCCCACCGATGTCTTGTATGGTTGTAACATTACATCTCAATTTTTATACTCATTGCCTTACTCTATGAAGACATGAATGTCAAATGCCTTCTTCAGAACCCTGTCTACCAGATAATGACATATCTGTGCACCCCGAGGTCCCTCTGCTATACAACAGTTTCCAATGTCCTGCCATTTGCACTGTATGTCCTGTGCAGGTTTAACCTGTCAAAATGCAACATATTGCACTTTATCAGAGTTAAATTCCATCTGCCATTCTTTGACCCACATTCCTAGTATTGTATATCTTGGGTTATAATCTTAAATAATCTTTTTGACTGTCCACTAGACCATCAATGTTGATGTCACTTGCAAACGTACCTACCATGCCAACTATATGCCAAACTTTTAATGTAAATGCCAAACAACTGTGAACCAGCAAAGTTCCCTATGGCACACCATTGCTCACAGGTATCCAATTGAAAAACAACTTTCCATTACCACCCTCTGATTCCTATCATTAAGCCAAATATTGTATCCGATTGGCTAGCACACCCTGGATCCCATGTCCTCTACCATTCTGGACAAGCTGACCATGTGTGACCTTGTCAATACTCTTGCTAAAGGTCACGTAGACGATTATCCTTGTCAATCTCTTGGTCACCACTTTACAAAATTCAATGGAATTTGTGAGACCTGTACAAAGCCATTCTGACTTATCTCAAAACAATCCTTACCATTCCAAATGAAGGTAGATCCTATGCCTCAGAATGCCCTCTAGTAAAATTCCCACCATTGTTATTAGGCTCATTGGGCTGTAGTTTCCTGGCTTGTCCGTGCAGTCCTTCTTAAATGAAAGCACAACATTATCCATCCTCCGTCAAGTCAAGTCAAGTTTATTCGTCACATACACATACGAGATGTGCAGTGAAATGAAAAGTGGCAATGCTCGCAAATTGTGCAAAAAACAAACAAACTACAAACAGAATACAAACAATTTGTTAGCACTAAAGATATGACATATCTCTGCCAGGGTCCCTGCAGTTTTTTCCCAGCTTTTCACAAGGTCCTAGGATACACTTCGTCAAGTCCACGTGATTTACCCAAGAGCAGCACAGTGGTGCAGCAGGTAGATTCAGATCAGATTCAATTTTGATCTGAATCTACCTGCTGCACCACTGTGCTGCTCTTGGGTAAATCACGTGGACTTGACGAAGTGTATCCTAGGACCTTGTGAAAAGCTGGGAAAAAAAACTGCAGGGACCCTGGCAGAGATATGTCATATCTTTAGTGCTAACAAATCTTTAGAGCTGCTCCCTCACAGGTCTGGACAGCTGGGTTCAATCCTGACCTCGGGTGCTATTCATGTGGAATTTGCACGTTCTCGCTGCTCGCTGTGACTGCGTGGATCCTGAATCTGGGTGCTAAGGTTCCTTCCACATGCCAAAGACATGTGGGTTTGTAGGTTAATTTTCCTCTGTAAATTGTCTCTAGTCTGTAGGAAATGAGGAGAAAATGGGATAACTTAGAACTAGTGTGAATGAGAGATATAATGTAGTTGCAGACAGTAAGACTGGTAGGAGAACTGGGAAGGGAGAGGGGATGGAGAGAGAGGGTAAGCAAGGCTATTTGAAGTTAGAGAAGTCAATGTTCATACCACTGGGGTATTTAAACACAAGCAAAATATGAGGCGCAGTTCCTCCAATTTGTGCTGGGCCTCACTCTGACAATGAAGGAGTCCCAGGACAGAAAGGTCAGATTGGGAATGGGAGGGGGAGTTAAAGTGCTGAGCAACCGGAAGGTCAGGTAGGTTAAGGCGGACTGAGCAAAGGTGTTCAGCGAAACGATCACTGAGCCTGCGCTTGGTCTCACCGATGTACAGGAGTTGACACCTGGAACAGCGGATACAATAGATGAGGTTAGAGGAAGTGCAAGTTAACCTGAAAAGACTGTTGGGTCCTTGGATGGAATTGAGGGGGGAGGTAAAGGGACAGATGGTGCATCTCCTGCGGTTGCAGGGGAAAGTATCTGGGGAAGGGGTGGTTTGGGTGGGAAGGGATTAGTTGACCAGATAGTTGCGGAGGGAACGGTCTCTGCAGAAAGCAGAAAGGAGTGGAGATGGCAAGCCATGATCACGTTGAATGGCGGTGCTGGCTCGAGGGGCCGAGTGGCCTACACCTGCACCTATTGTCCATGTGGCCATCAGTGGGATCCCGCAATGTCATTGTGGGGCTCTCACTGCCCATGTCACACTTCAACAGAAAGCAAAGCTGAAGCAGAGTTGTGTTCAGTAAAACTCTGAAAGACTTCAATGTTTTTAAACTGCCCCCGACATTAAAATATTGAGCTGTATAAAGCATGGGTGCAGTTCTAGACATCCTGCCAGCTCCCACAAAAATATATTTATTTGAGTTAAATTATTTCAGAAATAACTCACTTTCCTCTGTGCAACTCAAAACTCCATATTGAAATGAATGGGATCTCCAATCCTACTCCAGATCTATATGACAATTCCCACCAATGCAGAATCCAGCTTTAGAGCATCGGAATAGATGTGACGGTGTCTCTTAATAAGTCCTGGACTAAAATCAGGTCTGGTACTGAATACGCAGTGCCTCTGTTTCTCTTTAGAATGACATAGAAACATAGAAACATAGAAATTAGGTGCAGGAGTAGGCCGTTTGGCCCTTCGAGCCTGCACCGCCATTCAATATGATCATGGCTGATCATCCAACTCAGTATCCCGTACCTGCCTTCTCTCCATACCTTCTGATCCCCTTGGCCACAAGGGCCACATCTAACTCTCTCTTAAATATAGCCAATGAACTGGCCTCAACTACCCACTGTGGCAGTGAGTTCCAGAGATTCACCACTCTCTGTGTGAAAAAGGTTCTCCTCATCTCGGTTTTAAAGGATTTCCCCCTGATCCTTAAGCTGTGACCCCTTGTCCTGGACTTCCCCAACATCGGGAACAATCTTCCTTCATCTAGCCTGTCCAACCCCTTAAGAATTTTGTAAGTTTCTATAAGATCCCCTCTCAATCTCCTAAATTCTAGAGAGTATAAACCAAGTCTATCCAGTCTTTCTTCATAAGACAGCCCTGACATCCCAGGAATCAGTCTGGTGAACCTTTGCACTCCCTCTATGGCAATAATGTCCTTCCTCAGATTTGGAGACCAAAACTGTACGCAATACTCCAGGTGTGGTCTCACCAAGACCCTGTACAACTGCAGTAGAACCTCCCTGCTCCTATACTCAAATCCTTTTGCTATGAAAGCCAACATACCATTCGCTGTCTTTACTGCCTGCTGCACTTGCATGCCTACCTTCAATGACTGGTGTACCATGACACCCAGGTCTCTCTGCATCTCCCCCTTTCCCAATCGGCCACCATTTAGATAATAGTCTGCTTTCCCGTTTTTGCCATCAAAATGGATAACCTCACATTTATCCACATTATACTGCATTTGCCAAACATCTGCCCACTCACCCAGCCTATCCAAGTCACCTTGCAGTCTCCTAGCATCCTCCTCACAGCTAACACTGCCCCCCCAGCTTAGTGTCATCCACAAACTTGGAGATATTGCCTTCAATTCCCTCATCCAGATCATTAATATATATTGTAAATAGCTGGGGTCCCAGCACTGAGCCTTGCGGTACCCCACTAGTCACTGCCTGCCATTGTGAAAGGGACCCGTTTACTCCTATTCTTTGCTTCCTGTTTGCCAGCCAGTTCTCTATCCACATCAATACTGAACCCCCAATGCCGTGTGCTTTAAGTTTGTATACTAATCTCTTATGTGGGACCTTGTCAAAAGCCTTCTGGAAGTCCAGATACACCACATCCACTGGTTCTCCCCTATCCACGCTACTAGTTACATCCTCAAAAAATTCTATAAGATTCGTCAGACATGATTTACCTTTCGTAAATCCATGCTGACTTTGTCCAATGATTTCACCACTTTCCAAATGTGCTGCTATCCCATCTTTAATAACTGACTCTAGCAGTTTCCCCACTACCGATGTTAGACTAACTGGTCTGTAATTCCCCGTTTTCTCTCTCCCTCCCTTCTTAAAAAGTGGGGTTACGTTTGCTACCCGCCAATCCTCTGGAACTACTCCAGAATCTAAAGAGTTTTGAAAGATTATTACTAATGCATCCACTATTTCTGGAGCTACTTCCTTAAGTACTCTGGGATGCAGCCTATCTGGCCCTGGGGATTTATCGGCCTTTAATCCATTCAATTTACCCAACACCACTTCCCGACTAACCTGGATTTCACTCAATTCCTCCAACTCCTTTGACCCGCGGGCACCTGCTATTTCCGGCAGATTATTTATTTCTTCCTTTGTGAAGACGGAACCAAAGTAGTTATTCAATTGGTCCGCCATATCCTTGTTCCCCATGATCAACTCACCTGTTTCTGACTGCAAGGGACCTACATTTGTTTTAACTAATCTCTTTCTTTTCACATATCTATAAAAACTTTTGCAGTCAGTTTTTATGTTCCCTGCCAGGTTTCTTTCATAATCCATTTTTCCTTTCCTAATTAAGCCCTTCGTCCTCCTCTGCTGGTCTCTGAATTTCTCCCAGTCCTCCGGTATGCTGCTTTTTCTGGCTAATTTGTACGCATCATCCTTCACTTTGATACTATCCCCGACTTCCCTTGTTATCCACGGATGCACTACCCTCCTTGATTTATTCTTTTGCCAAACTGGGATGAACAATTTTTGTAGTTCATCCATGCAGTCTTTAAATGTCTTCCATTGCATATCCACCGTCAACCCTTTTAGAATTAATTGCCAGTCAATCTTGGCCAATTCACGTCTCATACCCTCAAAGTTACCTTTCTTTAAGTTCAAAACCATTGTTTCTGAATTAACAATGTCACTCTCCATCCTAATGAAGAACTCAACCATATTATGGTCACTCTTGCCCAAGGGGCCGCGCACAACAAGACTACTTACTAACCCTTCCTCATTACTCAATACCCAGTCTAAAATAGCCTGCTCTCTCATTGGTTCCTCTACATGTTGGTTTAGAAAACTATCCCGCATACATTCCAAGAAATCCTCTTCCTCAGCACCCCTGCCAATTTGATTCACCCAATCTATATGTAGATTGATGTCACCCATTATAACTGCTTTGCCTTTGTCGCACGCATTTCTAATTTCCTGACTGACCAGAGTCAAGAAGATTTTCCCCATTATGTTTTATTGTTCAAGCAATTTTCATCTTCGTCTTTAGAATTCTTGTTGGAGTGTGGCCTATGGATGCCAGTAATCGTCTCCTTATAGTTTTCCCTCCTTACTTTTGACTGAAAGGTTTGAGAGGCTATAATATTACCAGGGTAACGCAATCTGACCTAATGCAATTTCATAGAGTTATACAGCATGTAAACAAGCCCTTCGTCCCAACGAGCCCCTGTCGATCAAGATGTACACTAGTCCCACCTGGCCCATATCCTTCTAAACCTTTCCTATCCATGTCCCTGTCCAAACGTCTTTTAAATATCATTATGGTACCTGCCTCAACTATCTCATCTGGAACTCTTTCCATATACCCACCACCTCTGTGTAAAATATTTGCCCCTATTACATCTTTTCCCTCTCACCTTAAACCTAGGTAAACACTCCTAGTTCTTTATGTTACCCTATCTATTCCCCCCATGATTGTATACACCTCTATAAAATCACCCCTCATCCTCCTGCGCTCCAAGGAATAAGGTCCTAGCCTGCCTAACCTCTCAGTATAGCTCAGGCCCTCAAGTCCTGACAGCAGGGTGGTCAAAAGCGATGTATATGCACATTTCATGTGACATGCACAAACATTAATTGCATTCAGGACTGGGAATAATTGGCCAAATTTCTCCCCCGTACCTACGTCATCTATATGATTGAGATACAAGGAACTGTAGATGCTGGAGTCTTGAGCAAAACACAAAGTGCTTTACGAGTATTCTTTAAGAATAACAGTGTGTGTGGCAGCATCCCTGGAGGACATGTATAGATGCCATTTCATGTTGGGGCCCTTTTTCAGAATCTATTCATCCTACTTCAATGGCAATTAATTAACTGTGAGGGGATTTATGTTTTGCAACATCCAGAGTAACATAGAAATGCAGAAGCTTTTTTAATCCGACATACAATGTCAACAAGTTCACATAGATTCAGTTAGATTTGGGGTCAAGCATGGTACTTTCCCTATCTTGTATGTGTTGTTCTAATCCAGCGACAGTGCATTATCAGAGGAGCATGGAGTCTGCTTATCACCATCTTAGTACTACTTCCCTTACAGTCATAGCAAGATCTAATCTTGGCCCAGCCAGTCAGCAGCTTGGCTTCATGTTCAATCGCTGGCTGTAATGCTGCTCAATTAGCCACTCTTCTCTGCTGAGCTCAGGAATGCAAACAGTTAAAGCTGCTATAAATTTAGTGCAGGCGATTGAGAGACTAACCTTAAGTGGCACTGTTGAAGTGTCATGTTCCTCTGGGGCTGACTCTGTGGAAGGAAGGCTTTTAATATACTATGTGGTAGGGAAGTCAATTACCATGCTTTTTTCCTTGCTGCTAGAACATGAAATCAAATTGATGTAATTTATTTTAAATTCTTATCATTAAAGAACTTACATATAAAGTATAATTTATCTTTTACCCCTCATACCTCTGGGCATTGTGAGAATCAATGAATGTAACCATAATGAACTGGTGATGTAGTGAGAATTACTGGGTAACACATGCAGAACAAGTTCCTTTCCCTTCCCACTCCAATCCAACACTTTCAAATTCTGGAATTTTGGCCAGATGCCGTGCTATTTTATCTGTTTCTGATTGCTTCTGAAATTCTAAACGGGTAACTTGTTTGTTGCCAGTAAACTAATATGGGTTATTTTTTAAATGAAAACACATGAAAACTATTGCTATTTTTGGTCTTATTGGTGCAATCTGTTAAGAAGTATTGAATCTACTAATTTGATGAGACAGCGCACTTAAGCAGTAAAAAGGAGATTAATTCTTCAACCACTGGATTACATGTTGTTAAAGCCACAATAAGTGTGCAGTAACATTTCCTCTCAGGAACGGAGGCCTTTGAGAAACAAGATGATTTAATGACACAAATCAGCTTCTAACGTTGACAATTACCATTGAGGATCATTTGTTATTTTCAATATCATTACATGCAGATTGTTGGTACTACATTATTAATTGTGAATCAACATTAATTTATTTATTTTTCTTTTTCATGGTGTGGCTTTTATTGGAATAGCATTTCATAGGCTGTGGAAGTTGTTGGATAATTTAGTCATAAATGCCCTCTCTGCACGTGTTAGCATTTGGAGGCTATGCTGTCATGTAGGGCTATATAGATGACCCCAATCTTGCTTTCATCCAATGTTCAGTTTCCTGCAGCATTTGTGCAATAGTAATTAGGAGCAGAGGCTCTGGCTGATTTCCCCCTTACTTCCTGGCCAGGCAAGCTGAGGCTAATTGAAACACATAACATGAGGGCTCTAGCCAAAAACAACAAACATAACACAGATTTGAAATAGATTCCTTCAGAGTTTGGAATGCTTTTGACTTAGTATTCCTCCAGCCTGTGTCTTTGGCTACTAAGCTAAGTGGACAAGATTTTAATTGTAATTTTCCCTTATTAACCCTCCAGGGCTGGCTTTCAGGATTGTTACACATCTCATCTCGTATTTCATTATATTCAATGCCTTTCATAAACATGTGCTCTACATTTTATGATTCACTTATGTGCCTAATATCATCAAAGACCTACACCACTCTGGCCACGCTCTCATCTTGCCACTACCATTGGGAAGAAGATATAGGAGCCTGAAGACCATGACCTCCAGGATCAAGAACAGCTTTTCCCAGCAACCATCAGACACTTACCTACAATATACAACATTAACCACAAGCCTACCTCAGCAACGACCTAATGCAGACTTTGTTTTGGTTGCATTATGTACTTTGGTTTTGCACTATTATGGTTTGGTTAGCTAGTATTACTGATTATTAATTTATTGCACTATTGATTATTGTACATTTATTTGTTATTTAATCATGAATGCACCTGTGAAGCTGCAGCAAGTAAAACATTCATTATTCTGTTCCTGGTCCACATGACAATTAAACACTATTGACTGATCTAGTTATTGCTTGAATTTCACTGATGTAGGTTTGAAGTTTCCTGCAATTAATAATTAGTTAAGAGTTGTGTGTAATAATTCTTGTATATAGCAATAAATCTAACCTTTGGATCCTGCACAATTAAATTCAACTATACACATGCTAATTGTTGTTAATCAATTCTGTTTGCCAGAGATCTAGTGTCCAATAAAAGGGTGTATTAAATTGGCACTGCGGACAGAATCTAAGCAGGTCTGTTTGGATCCCATTAATTAGAGCATAGTAGACCTGAGTAAGATCTGGAGTTTTGCACACTTACAGAATTTGCTATTGTGCAAGGATCTCTTAAAGGGGGAGGAGACTACAGGCAATGTTATTCTGAAGAGATTAGTGGAAAAGAGGTACACATAGGTGGTGGGTTTGCATTCTGGAGGAAACGGAGGGCAACAAAGTCAGAACTGAGATACCAGCGAGAGGTTATAGCCAGAGAGATGACCTGAGGACCTGATCCTGAGGATGCATGATTCAATCACCACTGATCTGTACTCCAAGTTAGAGGAAACTACATGTCCCATCTGTCATCATGTGCACACTACACTCGTACTATTGTGTCAACAAAATAGAGAGAGTACAGAGGAGATTTACTAGAATGTTGCCTGGGTTTCAACAACTAAGTTACAGAGATAGGTTGAATAAGTTAGGTCTTTATTCTCTGGAGCGCAGAAGGTTAAGGGGGGACTTGATAGAGGTCTTTAAAATGATGAGAGGGATAGACAGAGTTGATGTGGACAAGCTTTTCCCTTTGAGAATAGGGAAGATTCAAACAAGAGGACATGACTTCAGAATTAAGGGACAGAAGTTTAGGGGTAATATGAGGGGGAACTTCTTTACTCAGAGAGTGGTAGCGGTGTGGAATGAGTTTCCAGTGGAAGTGGTGGAGGCAGGTTCATTGGTATCATTTAAAAATAAATTGGATAGGCATATGGATGAGAAGGGAATGGAGGGTTATGGTATGAGTGCAAGCAGGTGGGACTAAGGGAAAAAAAAGTTGTTCAGCACGGACTTGTAGGGCCGAGATGGCCTGTTTCCGTGCTGTAATTGTTATATGGTTATATGGTTATACGTATTACCACTAAAACCCACACAGACACCTCTCCAACATTACGCATACTAACAGTCATTCAATCTAGAACACTCAGCAGGCAGATACATTTTCCAGTTCAATGGCTCAGGACAATCTTCCCCGAATCCCATTGATAAAATACGGTTGATCAAACCCCAGCAAGCTCTAGACAGAAAGTTTGGGAAATGCAATACAGACATAGTATGTGACCATCATCCAAAGCGAGCCAGCCATTGTCGCTGTATGCTAGTGCCTCCTCCCTCGGGTGCCACTCTGGTCCCTATCACTGGCAGACAGGTCAGGAGATGTCAAACTTCAGATCTCTGGAAACAGCTCTGTCCAAATAGCTAATATCGATCCACCTAAACCGTGTCAACATTCTCCTTATATTCCCAGGCATTCCAGCCAGGGGAAAGAAGGGAAAGAGTGAGGGAAGAAGCAGGAAAAAAAGAGAAAGGGAGGAAGGGAGGGATGGAGGAAGGAAGGAAGGGAGGGAGGAAGGAAGGGAGGAAGGACAAAGACTGAGAGGACAAAATGTTGGAATAACTCAGCGGCACAATGCATCTCTGGAGGAAGGAATGGGTGATGTTTTGGGTCGATACCCTTCTTCAGACTGAGGACCTGGATAGACTGAAAACCGGGACCCTTCTTCAATCTGAAGAAGGGTTCCGATATAAAACGTTGCCTATCTATGTCTTCCAGAGATCTTGCTTGACCCACTGAGTTACATCAGTATTTTGTGTTCTACATATTTTCTGATTTGTTTTCCCAGCTGAGGTACAAATTGGGCATTGCCTCTGAATGGGTGTCACCCATGCTTGTTATATGTGCCATCAAAATTCTCCTTCTATGCAATCATAATATCCAAAATATGCAATCATGTTTTCCTGCCAATTTTTAGCATTTGCAAGGTCTTTCCACATTATGCTTTATTGTTTTGTCAGTTTTTGTTCTTTTTTTAATCAAATACCTGTGAAAGCTTTCACAGTCTGTAGAATGCAAATAAATGCTCAATTACTTCATAATATGAATAAGACTTTGAGTAAATGCATCCTTGGTCGTAGATATTCGTTCTTGGCCAGCCTCAGTCAACTTTGTTGTTTAGTTTAGATTTTCATGGGATAATTAGTCTCGTATTTACAAAGCAGAGACACAAATGTTTAATGTCTTTGATAACACAGAAAATTGTTTGTTTATGAAATAAACATTGAAAAGTTGTGCCTCACAGATTAAAGACCTGACTGATATGTTATGACAGATGCAAGGTTTAATTTAGTTTAGAGACACAGCACGGAAACAGGCCCTTCAAACCAACGAGTCCGTACCGACCAGCGATCCCTGCACATTAATGCCCCTGTCCCACTTAGGAAACCTGAACGGAAACCTCTGGAGACTTTGCACCCCACCCAAGGTTTCCGTGCGGTTCCTGGAGGTTGCAGATTGTTGCCGGAGGTTGCAGGTAGTGGAAGCAGGTAGGGAGACTGACAAAAACCTCCGGGAACCACACGGAAACCTTGGGTGGGGCGCAAAGTCTCCAGAGGTTTCCGTTCAGGTTTCCTAAGTGGGACAGGGGCATAACACTATCCTACAATTTACATTTATACCAAGCCAATTACCCTACAAACCTGTACATCTCGGAGTGTGGGAGGAAACCGAAAAGCTCAGAGAAAACCCACATGGTCACAGGTAGAACGTACAAACTCGATACAGACAGCACCCGTAGTCAGGGTCGAACTCCGGACCCGGGTCTCTGACGCTGTAAAGCAGCAACTACTGTTGCGCTACTGTGCCACCCTTAAATTAAGTTCTTCATAAATTATTAATTATGAGCCAACACTCCTGTACTGTGGATCCTGCCAATGTCAAATAGGAACATTTCACACATTTTTATACTGTTCTTCACTTTGTTCACTTCAACAAAGTGAAGAACAGTATAAAAATCTATAACAGTATAAAATATCTTTCAAAATAAATTTATCAAAATTTGCTGACTATTAATCTGCCAGTATCTCCAAGTGTAATATCTGGATTGAATTTATCAAGTCATTTTCTAGTCCTACTTTGAGCTGGCAACTAGGACAAAAAAAATTCCTGGGTGGCTTCTGCTCAGCTTTCACCTCAGTGGAAAGCAATAACTTTCATGTTTAGACTCCCTATGGTGATTTGTGAGGAGCAGTGCCGTGGTAACGATCAAAAGAAGAGCAAACTATTTTCCTCTGCTTTCTTACAATCTGATCAGCCGTGATGGTATCTCTGGCATTACAGTCACTGAAGCCATGATCTGAATTAGCTACAGGAGAGGTTGGACAAATTTGGATTGTGTTCCCTGGAGCATTGGAGACTAAGAGGAAACCTAATGGAAGTTTTATAAAATTACGAAAGGCATAGATAGGGTGGACAGTCAGAGCCTTTTTTCCCCAGGGTTGAAATGTCAAAGAGTAGAGGGCAAAGTTTTAGTGAGAAGGTCAGCGTTTAAAGACGAAAGGCAATGTTTTTACACAGAGTGCTGGGGTCTGGAACCAGCTGCCAGGGGTGATGGTGGTGACAAATTCTATAGTGATATTTAAGAGGCTTTTGGATAGGCACATGGATATGTAGGGAATGGAGGAATATGCAGTCAATCCCTCCTCACCGTATCCACCTATTACTTGCAAGCTCTTTCCCCGCATTTTCTTCCACCTCTTTATATTGACTACTTCCTCTCTACTGTTTCAGTCAAGATGACCGGTCTCAACCTAGTCTATCAAACCATCAACTATCCATTTCCTTAGATATTGCCTGATCCATTGAGTTCCTCCAACTGCTCTCCTTCTTTTAGTTACACATTCCAGCATCTGCAGTCTTTTATGCCTCCAAGTATAATATGGTGAGAATTGAAGGCTGTTGGGCAGCACAGTGGTGCAGCAGTAGAGATGCAGCCTTACAGTGCCAGTGACCCAGGTTTGATCCTGACTACGTGTGTTGTCTGTACAGAGTTTGTACGTTCTTCTCGCACATTCCACAGGTGTATAGGTTTGTATGTTGTTTAAGAGGGAACTGCAGATGCTGGAGAATCGAAGGTTACACAGAAAAGCTGGAGAAACTCAGCGGGTGCAGCAGCTTTTCTGTGTTCGCTCCATAGATGCTGCTGCACCCGCTGAGTTTCTCCAGCTTTTCTGTGTAACCCTAGGTTTGTATGTTGATTGACTTCTGTCACATTGTAAATTGTCCCGACTGTGTGTGGGACAGTTATTGTATGGGTTGGTGTGGGCTAATTGGGCCAAAGTGCCTGTTTCCATGCTGTATCTCTAAAGACAGGCTCAGACTGTACTAATGGAAGGAGAAAAACTATGCTAAAACCACAAATGGAATCAGTGAATATTAATACATGCAACAAAAGCAGGTTTTTTAATCCTATAGAATTTAGTATTGTCTGGAAGATTGCAACATACCCAGATGAAAGGTGGATGCTGCCTGACCTACTGATTCTCAGATTCAGATTCGGATTCAGATTCAGATTCAATTTAATTGTCATTGTCAGTGTACAGTACAGAGACAACGAAATGCATTCTTCCCTTCATTTTCTGATATAAATGCAACTGGATGTGGGATTGTGTAACCTTTGGCCCAAATGTAAAACTGATCCATGTTTGCAATAGAAGAAGTATTTGTTTCATGAATGGGGACTGAAATTTCTCTCATGAAACAAGACACAGCGCGGAAACAGGCCCTTCAGTCCACTGAGCCTGCACTGACAAGCGATCCCCACACGTTAACGCTACCTTACACACACTGGGGACAATTTTACATTTATACCAAGCCAATTAACCTGCAAACCACAGGTTTTTGGAGTGTGGAAGGAAACCGAAGATCTCGGAGAAAACCCAAGCAGGTCACGGGGAGAACGTACAAACTCCGTACAGACAGCACCTATAGTCAGGATCGAACCTGGGTCTCCGGCGCTGTAAAGTAGTAGCTCTACCGCTATGCCACCGTGTCGCTGAGGAAAGAACCCGCAAGTAATGGGCAGATACAGTGAGGAGGGGTTGATTAGCAGATGACAGTCAGATGGGGGAGGGAAGGGTGTAGATAGGCGGCTGAGCTCAGAGGTGATAAATGGAAAACAAATGGCTGCAGAATATTTCACAGGAAGGCATATGAATGGCAGGGATAAGGATTTCTTCACATTAGATTCAATCAGAGGTGTTGAAGTCATTTCAAAGGTAAATAGCAAGGCAAATATAAGTCTGTAAACTATAAATAAATGAAAATATAGATTTTTTTTAGCAACCATGTAAAGAAATGAGTGTCCTCCACTAAAACGTTTGTCTAATCTGTAATGCATGAAGGACACCACAATATGATGCTGACCAACAAACCAGCAACTGCTCTTAGAAAAACAGTCAAATGCTGTTAAGAAGGCACGGTAGCCCAGGAAAATGAAAGGCTGCAAAGATGTTGATAAAATGACAGTGACAGAGCCTACAAAAGGACTGAGTAACTGGATGAGGGAATATGCCAATAGCTGAGCATGATGACACAAGCCATATGGCTTTGGGAAAAGAGGCACAGAAGGGATGTAGCACAGCTGGACTATCACAGCAGGAAGAGCCAAGGGGAATATCAGCCACACAGTAAAACATCTGGAATAGCAAGGAAGAGCCATAAAGGAACATTCACCAAATGGAGCTGTCAGGCTACTCTTTGCCTCAAAATAATGAAGGTTCTGGGGACCAAAAAGAAGGTTTTTTAAAAGGCAATGTTTTTGCAGCGTTTTGCATATTATAATGGAGCAATTCAATTAATAATCGATCAGGTAATTAGCTTTTGCTAACCAATGAAAATGCACACATTTCAAGTCCATGGGGTGGACTTTTACTTTTGTTTGGTCGTGTATAATGAGTCGGCAGCTAATTTCACATCTTTCTTAATTTTTATTCCTGTTGGCTTCAGTAGGTGTAGAAGTCTGGGGAGATGGGAAGCAGGCTGTCAACTCACTTGTCACTTGTTTTTACACTTGCACAAAGTGGAAAACTGCTCTCTTATTTGCCTCAAAGTTTTTAATAGAATAAAATGTATCCCTCAGATAGGCCAGCTAAAATTAAACACAGTTGTCAACGCCCGTCTGATTTTCAGCAAGGCAAGCTGTAATAAAATGTCATCAGATTCTGTTCACATCCAAGAATCATTTTGCCTTCACTAAAAACCGATACTCATAATCCTGCTTAACCTGTCGCATCATTTTACAAATGAAATCTCTGAATATTCACCAACATTCTCTTGGCCTTCACCATTAGTTCAGCACATTCTGCCTCATGGAGTCCTGGGATCACTTTGCCGAGGGCCACCAGTGCGAATCTCCGCCCAGCTCGGCCTGTAGCCTTTGGGAGCCACGGTCTCCGGTAAGAAGTGGCCGAATCGGGAAGTCCAAGCCGCTGAGAATGTTCTTCTGTTCTGACGTCGGAGTTCCATCATCCTGGCGCGAGGGCCTGTACATCGGGCCACAGTTGCAGCAACTGCGGGGGGCGCGGGAGGCCCTGACCACGGGTGAACATCAAAGAACATCAAAGAGGAGGATGACTGAAATTTGGTGCCTTTCCTCACAGTGGGAAACTTTGATTCCACTGTCTGGGGATGTTTATGTTAAAGACTATCCTGTTCTGTGTTCTTTTTCTTTATTCGTATGGCTGCATGGTGACCACAAATTTCACTGCCAATTGGTGCATGTGACAATAAATGTCTCTTGAATCTTGAATCTTGAATCTTGAATCTTGAACCTTGGATCTTCCAGCGGAGAGGTCTAGACTGTACTTTGACCTCTTTGTCAAGGTTTGCATTATGTTTAAGAGACATTGGGATAAGTACATGGATAGGATAGGCTTAGAAGGATATGTGCCAAATATAGGCATGTGGGACTAATGTGGATAGGACATGTTGATCTGCATGGGCAAGTTGGGCTGAAAGGCCTGTTCTATGCTGTATGACTCTATTCCCTGGGGCCCTGAACCTATTGTTACTAAGGCCAGTTGGGAGAACCACAGGACGAATGTGAAATACAGTTCAAAAGAAGCTGACCTGTGACAAAGTAGGCCAATATTTTCCATAGTGGCACTGCTTAAACTCGGGAGTAAAAATTGGGAAATGTTGCACCCCAGCCATCGGATGCGTGAAAATGTCTGTTTCCAATTGTGCATGATATGTATCGGGAAAATAGACACAAAAAGCTGGAGAAAAACTGTTTCTTGAGGTAGAGAGTTCAAAACGTTGGGTATTTTTGTGAAGAATTGTTTCCAAACATCTCAAATAAATAGCTGGCTTTGATTTTTGGATGTTATCTAGAAACAAAATAACTGGGAATCTGAAGCAGAAATGGAATAAGGTGGAAATTCTCAGCAGGTCAGGCAACATCTGTGGGGTTGAATCAGAAATAATACTTCAGGTTGACGACACTTCATCAGCACTAGGAAATCAAACATGCTTTTGTGTTGTAAAATTCTAGTGAATCTGCACTATGCTCAAGCCAGGGCAAACTTTATCCCTTTGGAAGGAAGAAGGAAATTGTGGTTCATAACCTCAGGATGTAGTGAGACACAGAACATCACACAATATCCCAAATGGGTCTGAACAATACTTTGTACAGCTGTGCCAAAATACTCTTTTATATTCTAACCCATTAATCATAAAGGCTAACACACTATTAGTTCTTATACCTGGTTATAAAGTTTTGTGGTTTGTGTACATAGATCCCTAGACTTCCTTGGACCTCCACAGTCCCCTAACCTTCCATCATCCAATGAATCCTTTCTTAGCTTAAAGTGGATGATCTCATCCTTACCACTGAGAGCTACCACACTACAGCTGCACTTATAAACTGTAAGTCTATGTTCCCATCTACATTACTTATGACCACCATGGAGCAGCAGCCTGCGTCAAGTGCTAGTGAAATACTTGAAAGGAAATCAGTGAAAGAGTACCGTGGGTAGATGGATATATGGAGTTGAGGTTACAATCAGATCAGCCATGTTCTCATTAAATGGTGGAGCAGAGTTGATGGGCTGAGTGGCCTCCTCCTGCTCCTAGTCCATTGAAGTCTATTGAGTTTCTTTCTATCCAGACTTTCGGTCCTAAGATGTGTTAGAAACATAGAAACATAGAAATTAGGTGCAGGAGTAGGCCATTCGGCCCTTCGAGCCTGCACCGCCATTCAATATGATCATGGCTGATCATCCAACTCAGTATCCCGTACCTGCCTTCTCTCCATACCCCCTGATCCCCTTAGCCACAAGGGCCACATCTAACTCCCTCTTAAATATAGCCAATGAACTGGCCTCAACTACCCTCTGTGGCAGAGAGTTCCAGAGATTCACCACTCTCTGCGTGAAAAAAGTTCTTCTCATCTCGGTTTTAAAGGATTTCCCCTTTATCCTTAAGCTGTGACCCCTTGTCCTGGACTTTCCTAACATCGGGAACAATCTTCCTGCATCTAGCCTGTCCAACCCCTTAAGAATTTTGTAAGTTTCTATAAGATCCTCTCTCAATCTTCTAAATTCTAGAGAGTATAAACCAAGTCTATCCAGTCTTTCTTCATAAGACAGTCCTGACATCCCAGGAATCAGTCTGGTGAACCGTCTCTGCACTCCCTCTATGGCAATAATGTCCTTCCTCAGATTTGGAGACCAAAACTGTACGCAATACTCCAGGTGTGGTCTCACCAAGACCCTGTACAACTGCAGTAGAACCTCTCTGCTCCTATACTCAAATCCTTTTGCAATGAAAGCTAACATACCATTCGCTTTCTTTACTGCCTGCTGCACCTGCATGCCTACCTTCAATGACTGGTGTACCATGACACCCAGGTCTCGCTGCATCTCCCCCTTTCCCAATCGGCCACCATTTAGATAATAGTCTGCTTTCCTGTTTTTTTCCCACCAAAATGGATAACCTCACATTTATCCACATTATACTGCATCTGCCAAACATTTGCCCACTCACCCAGCCTATCCAAGTCACCCTGCAGTCTCCTAGCATCCTCCTCACAGCTAACACTGCCCCCCAGCTTAGTGTCATCCGCAAACTTGGAGATATTGCCTTCAATTCCCTCATCCAGATCATTAATATATATTGTAAATAGCTGGGGTCCCAGTACTGAGCCTTGGGGTACCCCACTAGTCACTGCCTGCCATTGTGAAAAGGACCCGTTTACTCCTACTCTTTGCTTCCTGTTTGCCAGCCAGTTCTCTATCCACATCAATACTGAACCCCCAATGCCTTGTGCTTTAAGTTTGTATACTAATTTCTTATGTGGGACCTTGTCGAAAGCCTTCTGGAAGTCCAGATACACCACATCCACTGGTTCTCCCCTATCCACGCTACTAGTTACATCCTCGAAAAATTCTATAAGATTCGTCAGACATGATTTACCTTTCGTAAATCCATGCTGACTTTGTCCAATGATTTCACCACTTTCCAAATGTGCTGCTATCCCATCTTTAATAACTGGCTCTAGCAGTTTCCCCACTACCGATGTTAGACTAACTGGTCTGTAATTCCCCATTTTCTCTCTCCCTCCCTTCTTAAAAAGTGGGGTTACGTTTGCTACCCGCCAATCTTCAGGAATTACTCTAGAATCTAAAGAGTTTTGAAAGATTATTACTAATGCATCCACTATTTCTGGAGCTACTTCCTTAAGTACTCTGGGATGCAGCCTATCTGGCCCTGGGGATTTATCGGCCTTTAATCCATTCAATTTACCCAACACCACTTCCCGGCTAACCTGGATTCCACTCAATTCCTCCAACTCCTTTGACCCGCGGTCCCCTGCTATTTCCGGCAAATTATTTATGTCTTCCTTAGTGAAGACGGAACCAAAGTAGTTATTCAATTGGTCCGCCATATCCTTGTTCCCCATGATCAACTCCCCTGTTTCTGACTGCAAGGGACCTACATTTGTTTTAACTAATCTCTTTCTTTTCACATATCTATAAAAACTTTTGCAGTCAGTTTTTATGTTCCCTGCCAGTTTTCTTTCATAATCTATTTTTCCTTTCCTAATTAAGCCCTTTGTCCTCCTCTGCTGGTCTTTTAATTTCTCCCAGTCCTCCGGTATGCTGCTTTTTCTGGCTAATTTGTACGCATCATCCTTCGCTTTGATACTATCCCTGATTTCCCTTGTTATCCATGGATGTACTACCTTCCCTGATTTATTCTTTTGCCAAACTGGGATGAACAATTTTTGTAGTTCATCCATGCAGTCTTTAAATGTCTTCCATTGCATATCCACCGTCAACCCTTTTAGAATTAATTGCCAGTCAATCTTGGCCAATTCACGTCTCATACCCTCAAAGTTACCTTTCTTTAAGTTCAGAACCATTGTTTCTGAATTAACAATGTCACTCTCCATCCTAATGAAGAACTCAACCATATTATGGTCACTATTGCCCAAGGGGGCACGTACAACAAGATTGTTAACTAACCCTTCCTCATTACTCAATACCCAGTCTAAAATAGCCTGCTCTCTCGTTGGTTCCTCTACATGTTGATTTAGATAACTATCCCGCATACATTCCAAGAAATCCTCTTCCTCAGCACCCCTGCCAATTTGATTCACCCAATCTATATGTAGATTGAAGTCACCCATTATAACCGTTTTGCCTTTGTCGCACGCATTTCTAATTTCCTGTTTGATACCATCTCCAACTTCACTACTACTGTTAGGTGGCCTGTACACAACACCCACCAGCGTTTTCTGCCCCTTAGTGTTGTGCAGCTCTACCCATACCGATTCCACATCCTCCAAACTAATGTCCTTCCTTTCCATTGCATTAATCCCCTCTCTAATCAGTAACGCTACCCCACCTCCTTTTCCTTTCTGTCTATCCCTCCTGAATATTGAATATCCCTGGATGTTCAGCTCCCAGCCTTGGTCACCCTGGAGCCATGTCTCCGTGATCCCAACTATATCATAGTCATTAATAGCTATCTGCACATGCAACTCATCCACCTTATTACGAATGCTCCTTGCATTGAGACACAAAGCCTTCAGGCTTGTTTTTACAACACTCTTACCCCTTACACAATTATGTTGAAAAGTGGCCCTTTTTGATTTTTGCCCTGGTTTTGTCTGCCCGCCACTTTTACTTTTCACCTTGCTACCTATTTCTTCTACCCTCATTTTACACCCCTCGGTCTCTATGCTCACACATTTAAGAAACCCTTTCCCTTTAACTCCATCCTCCACTGTCCCATTCAACACCCCACCCCCCTTATTCAGTTTAAAGCCACCCGTGTAGCAGTGGCAAACCTGCCTGCCAGAATGCTGGTCCCACACCTGTTAAGATGCAATCCGTCCCTTTTGTACAGTTCCCCCTTACCCCAAAACAGATCCCAGTGATCTAAGAATCTAAATCCCTGCCCCGCGCACCAGATCCTCAGCCACACGTTCAGGTCCCGTATCTCCCTGTTCCTGCTCTCGCCAGCACGGGGAACTGGAAGCAAACCGGAGATAACAACCCTGGAGGTCCTGCTTTTCAACATTTTTCCGAGCTCTCTAAAGTCACGTTGCAGAATATTCATCCCCTTCTTTCCGACATCGTTTGTGCCGACATGCACTACCACTTCCGGATGTTCACCTTCGCCCTTGAGGATTTTCTGCACTCTGTCCGTGACATCCTGGATCCTGGCACCGGGAAGGCAGCACACCATCCTCGCATCCCGTCTGTTGCCGCAGAAACCCCTGTCCGTACCTCTCACGATGGAATCTCCCACTACAATGGCCTTGCCTGCCTTAGGCCTTTTTGGTTTTGGCTCAACAGCCCTATTCGCATCACAGGCCAGTCCGCCGCTCACGTCTTCTGTCCCAACAGCTTCTAAGCGGGTGAACCTGTTCACAAGAGGTACACCACCCAGGGACGTTGGCATTCCATGCTTCCCTCCCTTTCTCACTGTCTCCCACCTTCTCTCTTCCAGTACCTTAGGTGTAACAATCGTACTGTAGGACTTGTCGAGGAACGACTCCGTTTCTCGTACGAACCGGAGGTCATCCACTTGCTTCTCCAGTTCCCCAACACGGCCCTTCAGGAGCTCTACCTGGATGCATTTTTCGCATTTGTAGCAGCCAGAGGCACCAGCGGTGTCCTTGACCTCCCACATACTGCAAGCATCGCACTGAATCAGCTTGCCTGACATCTCCTTCTTTCGTCTCCCTCTCAAGCGTATTGCATGGTCTCCTCATTATATAACATTATATTAATTCAGAGATACAATTTTTTCATTTTTAATGTTAAAAAAATTGCCATCAAACGTTTTCAGATACTTGCACCTCTCACATTCAATGTACTGTAATTGCACAATGGTGGTGCAGCAGTAGAGTTGCAGCCTTTTGGGTCTGTCCCAATTACGTGACTTTTTAGGCGACTACAGGAGACTACGAGATCGCCACATGTTCGCTGGAGGTTGCCGGGGTGTCGCCTGCATGGCAGTGAGTAGTTCCCGCATTCTCATAACTAGTCACGGCGTCATTCTGGTCGCCGCTAATTTTTCACCATATTCAAAAATTAGTGGTGACAGTGGTTTTGACACCATAGGTTGTTGCGTGCGGTAGGTGCTGTTGTAGTAGGTGGCCATGGTGATGTAGGCTGTGGCCTGGTGAGGTAGGCTGACACCGTGCTGCCTGGTGAAATTTGATTGACTCATTGGGAAAAAAGCGTAAACAGTCGTTTTCAGAACCAAGAATAACCGACCGGTAATGTTAATGTCCGCCGAGCTTCACAGGTGTGTATCTCTGGCTTCTTAAAAGTTGTCTCCACTCCTTCTCCCCACCATGTCTCCCCCTTCTCCCTCTCGCCTCCTACCCCCTCTTTTAAAGGACTTAAATGACCCTTCCCATACATTGTGCTTTCACCGTCTTAATTACAACGCCAACCTTCCAGTTCATCGTGGTGTATCACCTTGGCTTTGCACCGTGTGAATTTCACTCAGGCAGCACTCCCCCCGCTTGCCCTGTTCCCCGCCTGCATAACTGGCTGGTGAAGGAAGCGATGTGTGTATGTGTGTGCGTATGTGTTCCACTCTGACAGTCACCGTTCCAATCGCCGTTCCAGTCGCCAGTTTGTCAGCGATCTGCTATGACATGACAGTATATGGCAGTTGCCTGAAAAATCACCTAAGTAGGACAGGCCCATTACAGCATTAGAAACCCAGGTTCGATCCTGACCAAAGATGCTGTCTGTACAGAGTATGTACGTTCATCCTCTGACTGCGTGGGTTTTCTCCAGGTGCTCCGGTTTCCTCCCACACTCTAAAGACATACAGTTAATTGGCTTTGGTAAAATTGTAAATTGTCCATAGTGTGTGTAGGATAGTGTTAGTGTGTGAGGACCACTGGTCGGTGCGGACTCGGTGGGCTGAAGGGCCTGTTTTCGTGCTTTATCTACAAACTAAAAAAAAAATCTAATTGTAATGGTTAAAATGGATCATATGACTGATAGCCTCTAGCTTAAAGTAATTTATTACTGCAAGATTTAGTTCCTGTACAAAAAAACAGTATTTCTGTTGCACAAAACAAGCTTACATAGTTTAAAGACATTCTGGCCTGGCAAGATACAAAGCAAAACTTGTTACAAAATTCCCCGAGCAAGCCAGGGCTAACTAAATGCAGTAGTACTTTCATTTTTTTATTTTGAATGGGTTAAGTGTTAATAAATTGCAGTAATTTATGTTGGTTGATAAGGAGACAAGAATGTAAATTAATAGATTTTATGATGTGAAACTCTTTTCGTGCGGAAAGAAAATGATGCTGTCATTTTACTCTTAACAGTAACTGATAATCAATTGGACCAGATCGTGCTGGCCCAGTCTCCTGCACTGGAGTCAAAGCCAACTGTCCACTCAAGTCTGCAGTGCTGGCTGGGAGGATTATCTCCCTGGAGTCCAGAGGCCTGGTCCAGATGGCAATTGGGCCATGAGGCCGAGAGGCAGGGGGTGGGGCAGAATGCCGAGTGCAGGCCCCAGGATCACCCTGATGGCCTTTGACAGCTGGCTAAACTGAGGGGAGGGGGTTTGGCTTTGCCACCTGTCAATGTTGTCAGTGATTTGAACAGTTCTTAAATGCTTCTGAATATCAGGGACATTTTAAATTGAAATAGATCATTAGGACATTTAAAAAAATAAAATAAAACAAAATGTTAACTAAAAAACATACATAAATAAATAAACAATTAATTAAAAATTATTTTAAAATGTCTGTCAGGAGCACTTAGAATTGAAATAGATATTTAAAAAAATAAAACAATTGTTAACTAAAACGTTATAAAATGTCAGTGCTCTCTGCAAATAAGTCTTCACAATCCTCATTAAAACCCTTTGATGCATTGCGGAATTCAATACCCCAGCATAATGTGGGGGGATCCCACAAGGACTGAGTTCCAATTCTAGAATCCTGTCAGAGTCTAGCTGCACAGAAACCGGAAGGATCCATCTGAATCCATCTTAAGGGGCAGCACAGTGGTGTAGCGGTACAGCCGTGCCAGAAACCTGGGTTCGATCCTGACTATGGGTGTTGTCTGTGCGGAGTTTGTACATTCACCCTGTGACTGTGTGGATTTTCTCTGGGTGTTCCGGTTTCCACCCACATTCCAAAGATGTGTAGGTTTGTAGGTTAGTTAGCTTCTGGAAATGGCCCCTAGTGTGTAGGGTCCAAAAGTGGGATAACATGCAACCAATATTTAGGTGATCAATGGTCGGCATAGGCTCGGTGGGCCGAAGGGCCTTCTTTCATGCTGTAGGAAGTTCTGATTATTTTCTTAGATTTTGCATTGTGGTAGTTCATTATAAACATTTCCAGGACATTGTAAACTTTAATTCTGAAATCCTGCTTATGTTTAATATGAAGTGACAAAGCAAAGCAGTTTCAGCAGGCAGGCTAAGCACTGGAGAAGTTGCAGCGGGACTGTGAGTAATTAAATGGGCTGAAGTTCTGAAATTACAAAGTCAGCACTTTCAAAAATTAAGTAATGAAGAGAAATCCTGATCCAAGCATTAAATTTCTTGGCAAATTAATTTTTGCATTTGTCAGGTTTCAAGTGCCGCAGATAATTAGAGGTCAAACTATCCCAGAGGTTCCATTTCTTATCTGCCTCTATTAAATAAAGAGAACACAAAAGGACATTGAAGTACTAACTGTCATGTGTTCTATGAAGGTTGTTTTATTCACTCTATACCCTCTTGTACATTATGGACAAAAAGGAGCAGGAATGCTGCTTCATCATCTGATTTTACAGACAGAAAACAGGTGCAATTGGGCAGCTTCATGGATCAATGTCCTGCCCACCAATGACGCCTAAAAGACATCTGACCCAAACAGGCCCAAAAACAGGTAATCAGCCTTTTTAATAATGCCTGCTGCAGCATCTTGGATGGGGAATTACAGCTGCCGGGCAGAGCAGACATTCTCTCTACTCCACTCATACCTTCCAGATGTGGACGGATACTCTGAATCATCACTCATACAATATAGAACAGTACAGGACAGGAACAGGCCCTTCAGCCTACAATGTCTGTGTTGAACAAGTCAGGTTAAACTAATCTCCTCTGCCAGCACGTGATCCATATCCCTCCATTCACTGCATATCCACATGCCTATCTAAATGCCTCTTTAATGCCACTACCGTATCTGCCTCCATGACACCCCTGGGAGTGCTTTCCCAACATTCACCACTCCTTGGAAACAACTTGCTACATATTTGGTGCAGTTCCCAGCTATGCAGTGGCGTAGGGTGGGTTTTGAGCGCCAGGGGCAGTTTAAAGTTTTGCGCCTCTTCATTAGCGGAGGGAGAGGGGGAGAAGGGGAGAAGGGGAGAAGGGGAGAAGGGGAGAGGGGGAGAGGGAAGGGAAGGGGGAAGGGAAAGGGGAAGGGGATGGGAATGGGAAGGGAAGGGGAAGGAACACGTTTTTGGTCTCTTCCTTTGGGGGATGCGACTTCTTTTGCCGTATCCCCCATCACTGCCTGCGCCGAGACCTAATGGCGGAGCTGGCGGCCTCGGAGCTGGGGCAGAGGCAGCGGCGACCAGAACTCGGAGCGGGGAAAGCGACAGCGGCGGCCTGGCCTTGGAGCAGGGACGGCGGCAGCAGCAGCGACAGTCGCGGCCTGGTCTCGGAGCTGGGGCGGCGGCAGCGGCGACCTGGCCATCGGAGCGGGGACAGCGACAGAGGCGGGCTGGCCTCGGAGCTGGGGCGGTGACCTGGCCTTGGAGCGGGGACACGACAGCGGCGGCCTGGCCTCAGAGCTGGGGCGGCGGCAGCGGCTGAGACGGCGGCAGCAGCAGCGACAGCGGCGGCCTTGCCACGGAGCTGGGGCGGCGACCAGAACTCGGAGTTGGTCGGGCCTCTGTAGAAGCAAGCCCCGCGCTGTTTTTATACTCACAGCTCCAGGTAACCCCTCCTCACTCCAACGGCTCCTCGGGCCTCTGTAGAAGCAAGCCCCGCGCTGTTTTTATACTCACAGCTCCAGGTAACTCCTCCTCGCTCCAACGGCTCCTTGGGCCTCTTAATTTTATTTTTTAAATGTATCCAACAATTTTTTTGCGCCCCTAAAAATTTAGCGCCCGGGGCAACCGCCCCTCTGGCCCCCCCCACTCTACGCCACTGCAACTATGCTCCATTCACACAAAATGGAAAATAAACAATTAATCTGGGAGAGCCGCACTATGGATGGACAGGAGTTATAACCATATAACCATATAGCAATTACAGCACGGAAACAGGCCATTTGTGGCCCTACAAGTCTGTGCCGAACACTTATTTTCCCCTAGTCCCATCTACCTGCACTCAGACCATAACCCTCCATTCTTTTCCCATCCATATACCTATCCAATTTATTTTTAAATGATAAAATCGAACCTGCCTCCACCACTTCCACTGGAAGCTCATTCCACACAGCTACCACTCTCTGAGTAAAGAAGTTCCCCCTCATGTTACCCCTAAACTTCTGTCCCTTAATTCTGAAGTCATGTCCTCCGGTTTGAATCTTCCCTACTCTCAATGGGAAATGCTTATCCACATCAACTCTGTCTATCCCTCTCATCATTTTAGAGACCTCTATCAAGTCCCCCCTTAACCTTCTGCTCTCCAAAGAATAAAGACCTAACATTCAACCTTTCTCTGTAACTTAGTTGCTGAAACCCAGGCAACATTCTAGTAAATCTCCTCTGTACTCTCTCTGTTTTGTTGACATCCTTCCTATAATTGGGCGGCCAAAATTGTACACCATACTCCAGAATTGGTCTCACCAATACCTTGTACAATTTTAACATTACATCCCAACTTCTATACTCAATGCTCTGATTTATAAAGGCTAGCACACCAAAAGATTTATTTACCACCCTATCTACATGAGATTCCACCTTCAGGGAACTATGCACAGTTATTCCTAGATCCCTCTGTTCAACTGCATTCCTCAATTCCCTACCATTTACCATGTACGTCCTATTTTGATTTGTCCTGCCAAGATGTAGCACCTCATACTTATCAGCATTAAACTCTATCTGCCATCTTTCAGCCCATTCTTCCAAATGGCCTAAATCTCTCTGTAGACTTTGGAAATCTACTTCATTATCCACAACACCACCTATCTTAGTATCATCTGCATACTTACTAATCCAATTTACCACACCATCATCCAGATCATTGATGTACATGACAAACAACAGTGGACCCAACACAGATCCCTGAGACACCCCACTAGTCACCGGCCTCCAACCTGACAAACAGCCATCCACCATTACTCTCTGGCATCTCCCATTCAGCCACTGTTGAATCCATGGCTGAATGGGAGATGCCAGAGAGTAATGGTGGAGTTATCACTGACTCGAAGAATACTGCCCTGAATGAAGGATAGTAAAAAGAGAATTATCTGCACACTTAGAATATTAATATGATTTAATGGGTCCAACAAAGGAGAAAATAGAAAATAACAGACTAATTTAATTGCATGTTTTATTTTCAATGTTATGTGATCGAAAATTGATTGTACCTGGAGTGAAAATCAATAATGACTATTTCCTGATCAATTCTGGGTTCTTCTGGAAATTAGATCATTCTCCTCTCATAGTCCTCCACCCTTCCATCGCCACCACATTTCCATGTCAGCTCATATGGAATGAGCTCATTCCCTGGGTAATGCCCTTCTTGGAGCATTATAGAGGAAATTAGACCAGGCTGTCCCAGGACCAGATATCACTGGGTGTTTTGGGCTCTTCCACAGCACCCAGGATTCTATACTGCTGGAATGGAACTCTTGTAAGTTCCATTGTATCATGTATTCCTCTGTCTAGCCCATCAGATGGAATTGACAGGACCCTCCCCAACCCCTGCTCTCCACTTCACCATCTGATCTATAGACCTCAAACCAACAATGTTTCAGATCTCCTGAGCCACAAACCCTCCAATATTCTAGGCTATCGATCTCCAACCCGCCGATTATTCCTAATGCTGCACCAATCTTGACTCTTGTCCCATCTCCTTCTGGCATTCTCAATACCCCCATCCCTGATTCAGATGTTTCCGATACCTTGAGTTTTGCTGGTATTTCTGGCCTCTCAATTCCTTAATGTATCCTACTAACTCACATTTCAGTGCACTACCACAAGTTAATATTGCCTGAAATTAAGTCCCTGTATGAAATTGGAAAACCAGAGTAAAATATGGTGATGTGTTTAATATAATACAATTAAAACATCTGACTTGGGATGACTATCCAGTACACGAATTCCCTTAATGCATGTTCTCATGTTTTGTTCAATTGATCTGCCAAAGGCCATTATCTATTTAAATCTAGTAACAAATGAATCTTCACATTATACATCATAGCTGTGATATTATCATTGAGAGGTTAAGAAATACAATGGCATCATAGAATTCGTCTGAAATATGTCTGAATACATAATTATTAAGTAAATCACGTGTTACAGAAATACCTCTATCGTTTCATATTCTCATCTTCTTTGTCGTTTAATGTTGGACTGAACTTCTGAACAGAGCTAAAAGCATGAGATTTTTCATCTTAATTTCCTACAAAACAAGACCTCTGAGTATAATTTTACTAAATTTGCAATTGAAATTATTGTTGCATTTGTGGCGTCAGCTGATACACAGACCACTTATGGTCGAATCCTCGTCAGTAGCTACAAAGGCTGTCACGTGACGTCAGGGGCTAACGGGAGTGTCCTGCTACATAAGCTTATCTCACCTTGAGATCACCCCAGTCAACAGGTAGCTGAGCTCGAGGCAACACCCTCGCTTAGCTACGGTAGCAAAGACAATAATGTTAGTGGACCAAACTTACATGTAACACCTGAATAAAGCAATGGTTTATTCACCTCGTTTGGTGCCGCTACATATTTAAAATAAAATGCATCTCACTTTTGAAAGATGGGAAGACGCACAACTTTTGCTCGTAAAAATAAATAAATAAATATTAAAATATGAATATCAATGGTAATTTATAATAATAATAATAATAATAATAATAATAATAATAATAATAATAATAATAATAATAATTCAAAATGAACTTTTATATTTTTTCAAAAAATGTCATTTCAAATGTACATCTGAAAATAAAATTGCACAGAATCTCATGCAATCAATTACGGGCTAACATGTGGTTGTGCTGCTAGTTTAGTTTTGCAATAAAATAGCTACAGGAGAAAATAAAGAAAGGCTATTAGTATAAATCTGGAGATAGGTGTGAAGCAAATTAGGGTGATACCACCTCAGGGTGGCCGACACACACATTTTATTCCTATTCTGATTTAAAAAGTGATGGGTGGAGTGAGCATCCAAACTTGTTTAGATATTTTAAGAATGCAGATATTCCTTCTGTACTCCACATATAAAATGTATTACCTGTGGGAAGGTAATGATTGTCGTTGACAGAGCGTGTGGGTGTGGCATGGGGAGGGAAGAAAGAGCGTGATGTTCTATTAGTTTGGATATCCAGTGCAGAAACAGGCCCTTCAGCCCACCGAGTCCACTACGATCAACGATCCCCGCACATTAACACATACTGGGGAAAATTTACACTTATACCAAGCCAATTAAGCTACAGACCTATACATCTTTAGAATGTGGGAAGAAACCGAAGATTTCGGAGAAAACCCACGCAGATCACAGTGAGAACGTACAAACTCCGTATAGACGGCACCTGTAGTCGGGAACGAACCCGGGTCTCTGGCACTGCAAGCGCTGAAAGGCAGCAACTCTACCTAGCAATGTTACAAAATTTTGAGATTTAAAAAATCAAGCCTGCAATTTATCCCATCAGATAAAGCATAAAAAGAAGTTTAATTTGACACCTAATTCACTTTCATATCTTCAGTATTAAAAAAATTATGGCTATTTGCATACTTGGAAATTAGCATCTTGTTCCCTATTGATTTTCCATTGACTTAACACAAAAGCTGTGATCAAGAACAGTCAAAAGCCCATAACTTTATTAAAAATTAAGAGAACTGAAAGAAATTTTCAGTTATTATAGTTTGAAGCATTCTGAAACAAATATTAAACAATCTTACTTGGATGACCTCAAATTAAAGCATATAATTAGTTAGTTACCCAATTGTAGCTAATTCCAAAATTCAATTACTAGATCTAAACATCTATCCATTTCTTAAGAAAAGATTAACATTTTTAAATAGCCTAAGTGCCCAAAGAACATCCACACAAGAATTCACAATAAAACATGATATTTAAATCTCATTGACATTAATTTATAGGCCAAATGGAAGGAATTTAGTGTTCAATTGCTGTAAATTAATGGCCATTTAAATCAGCTTGCGAGTGGGTTTTTCTGGAACGCGATGGTTTGGAACGTTGCCATTGCAGTGGATTTGAAGCCCACATCGGCATGAAAGATACTGCGGGTTTGAATGGGCCCCCAAATCACGTACTTGCAACTTAAAATTTTGAATAAAGGTATCTTAAGAAGCACTTTTTAATGTAAAAATAAACAACCTACCTTGCCTTGTCCCCTACATCCATACCGTTGTCGGCATTCGCGGCTTTAGAGGATAATTTTTAATCTACTATGACAATTAAATAACCCAATTTAGTTTAAAAATAACTGCAGTGAACTAATGTCGCAGCGATTTTTCGTCAGCAACTAGGCAGGCTGAACAACCTCGATTTCAATAGCCTAGAGAAAATCGCGTTTTAAATGCACCCCCCTCTCAAAGGCGCCAAAGTCGTGTACACGGTCAGCGACAGAACTGCAGCGCCGCTGAAGTTTTGCAACATTCTTACTCAACCGCTGCGCCACTGTGCCACCCTCTATGTTGAACTGAGGAGGGGAGCAAAATGATTGGGTTGGTTTGAGAGGGTAGAGTTCCTCTGTGAGCTGGTTCTTGATATTTCTGATCGACAGCAATGATGAAAGTTGAAGGGGAGAACATTTATGAAGATAAAGAGGTGAAATTATTGTTGAGATAGCAAAAGTGTAGGCCACTTCAATGTTCAAGAAGGGAACTGCATATGCTGGAAAATCAAAGGTAGACAAAAGTGCTGGAGAAACTCAGCGAGTGTGGCAGCATCTATGGAGTGAAGGAAATAGGCAACGTTTCAGGCCGAAACCCTTCTTCAGATTGATGCAGGGTGGGGGGGGGAAGAAGAAACTGTCTTCGGAGGGAGGAGGAGAACTTCTTCAAAGTAGACATACCTTGAGGAGATATCGCAGTGGAGTGGATAAAATGTTCAATAATAAATCGCCACTTTAAGGTTCCTCTATTTCTTAAATTTAAATTTAAGTTCAGTTCAGTTTCAGTTTCAGTTCAGTTTAGTTTATTATCACGTGTACGGAGGTACAGTGAGAAGGTTTTACTGCGTGCTATCCAGTCAGCGGAAAGACAATACATGATTATAATCGAGCCATTTACTATAACGGAATATCATAGTTAAAGTAAGAAATGTTGCTGTAGGAATAGGGATTGAAGAGTGTGGAGCGATTGTAATATGTGATTGTAGATCTGCTTCTGTGGCTAGCACACAAGTAGTCACTGGGCGCCATCTTGGAAGCAACTGCTCTGCATAGAATAATAAATGTTCAAAATTAGGTAAATTTCATGATTTCTCTTTTAAACCTTCTGCTCTAGTTACAGTATCTATGTAAAATGTTTCACCAGTCGGCATTTGCATGAAAAGTGCATTCTTCTAAAATCCCCTGGCTTATCCTGTAATGAACCAGGCTGAACAAAATAAGGTAAATAATCCTTGCATTTCAGCAAGTAGAACATAATGCTTTTTAGATTTAAAAATGCCAGCAAAAGCTCCAGCATGAGTAATAATTTAACAGGAAGTAAATCATGACCTGTGGGCACGTACCCTATTCAGACAATCAATTCTTTATCTTAGAAATCTGGGGGCACCAGCAGGCCGGAGGCGTCACGTAACCAAAGTTTAAGGCTCAGCACCAGGCCCACAACCTCCAAGATGCAAACAGCACTGGTCTGACTCTGCTGGGTCCTACTGCTCTCCTCCTCCTGCGGGGAACCTCAGTAGTGATGGTCTTCCCCTTCCCCCTCTTTTAACCAGGTTACTCCGACCACACACCCACTAATTAAAATTCCCTGCTGTTTATTTTGGCATTTGTTTTACAGAGGTGTCAGTGCAGAGCTTCGGTGAGCTCTGGCAGCACTGCAGCCCTGATCACTACTCAATCCCACCCTATAGGGATTTAACCTTCAATACATTTTCCATCAATAAATCGCACAATGCATATCCTCATTTTATTTTCTACATCCAGTGAGCAGAAAGGAATTTAGTGGAAAGAACTGCAGATGCTGGTTGACACCGAAATAGACACAAAAAACTGGAGAAACTCAGCAGGTCAGGCAGCATATCCAGATAAAAGGAATAGGTTGAGACCCTTCTCCAGACTTTATTGCAGGTTAAGGAATGTTCATAAAGAATAGGAATAGAATTAGGCCATTTGGCCCATCAAGTCTACTCCGCCATTAAATCATGGCTGGTCTATCTCTCACTCCTAGCCCCATTCTCCTACCTTCACCCCATAACCTCTGTTCAATGTTGGAATGTTGAATTCCAAGATTGTGTTCCACAGTACAGGCAATGCAATTACTTGTTTACTTATTTTCTATGTTTATATTCAAGAATTGTGTTGGACCATCAAGCTTTGAATATTATGGTCAAATCCAAATCTCACTCGCATTTTTGCATGGTTCAGAAGCAGTTTTGTGAAAGGAGACGAAACACTTTGAAAAATTACTATTCTATGAGTCAATTATGAAACTTATTTACATGCACAAGCCAGTTCAGCTTTAGTGCTGTTAAGTAAGGCTCAGGTGGCCTTGTCATGTCAACTCGATTCATATCACAGAAGCCCAAAGAGGGTGCAATCCTCTACAGCTCTCAGAGGACCTAGAGAAGCTGACTGCTGTGTAGATTTCAGAGTATCTTTTGGAATACAGTCATAGTAAGATACAGTGTCGAAACAGGCTTTTTGGCCCAACCTGCCCCACACTGACCTACATGTACCATCTACACTAGTCCCACTTGCCAGCGCCCAAATGTTTCTTAAACATTGCGATACTACCTGCCTCAACTATCTCCCATCTCCCATCACCCTTTGTGTGAATAGTTACCCCTCATGTTCCTATTAAATCCTTCCACTCTCACCTTAAACCTATGTCCTCCGGTTCTTGATTGCCCTACTCTGGACAAGGGACTCTGTGTGTGTACCTGATCTATTCCTCTCATGATTTTGTACACCTCTATAAGATCACCCCTCATCCTCCTGCGCTCCTAGGAATTGAGTCCTAACTTGCTCAACCTTTCCCTATAGCTCAGGCCTTAAGTCCTGGCATCATCCTCGTAAGTCTTCACTGCACCTTGCGGTGGATGATTGGGAAAGGTATATAGAATGGTTCTGCATGTGTTGGTGCTGGCTTGCAGATGGAGTGTAGCCCAGTAAGGTGGACTAGGTCAAGTTTTTCAGTGACGGACACCAGATCCTCCTGTTCAAATTCAGAGCTGCTGCTATGTGCATGTTCCCTACATTTAAAAACTAAATTGGATAGGCATATGGATGAGAAGGGAATGGAGGGTTATGGTACGAGTGCAGGCAGGTGGGACTAAGGGGAAAAAAATTTGTTCGGCATGGACTTGTAGGGCCGAGATGGCCTGTTTCCGTGCTGTAATTGTTATATGGTTATATGGTTATATGGTTATTCAAATGAGACTTTTATTTCCACTTAGCATGCTTCTTTAAGCGTGACCGAATCCCTGAATATAACCAAAATCTGTGTCCAAAATCAACTATCTTTTACATGTGTGAGAATTTTTCTAACGTAATTAGAAAAAAGTAATGCAGACACTCCCTGATTTACAGAATAGGTGACTTAGGTAAACTCACACTTGGGTAAACAATTCTGTACTCAGTCCATAGTGCAATCAAGGCAGTTTGTGATTTCCACAATGCTGTGCGATTACATGGGAAACAGGCCGGCAATGGTGGCAATGTTTATCCAGAAGGCCTTGCGCCACAGAAAGTGCCATGGAAACAACCAAACTCTGCTGGGACAGTTAATAGCCTCAGTGAGTTATTTCAGGCATGGAATGGGGATGCCGACTCCAACTTATGTAAAATCTGACATGTAAGCTTTCAGGGAACGTAACCCTTATGTAAGTCAGAGAGTGCATGTATTTTGTTGATATTTAACAGGCTGTATAACTGTTTAATTATTCTTGTTGCTTCTCCTTATACAACCACCACCAATTTCCTCAAATCTAGTACTCGCTCATGTCCTTCGGAAGATGCTTTTGACTGTTGCTTTCCTGCTGTAGGAGATCTGGGCCACAGGCCTTTCAAGCCCTGTCAAGTACATTCTGATGTGATAGGTGACTTCTGGCATGATATGTGCACTTTCTCTCTCTGTTGTGGCCAGTGTAACTCCGATTAGTCATCTGGAAGAATGTAGGTATCAGTCACATTAGGCATTCATTCAGTTGTGATGAGTTGCATGGTGCTTCGGTGTGTAAGTCAACTTCTGGTTCACAAGATTCCACATATCCTTCCAGTTCAAACCCAGACAGACAGGCAGACTCAAGGGACCAATGGACAAAGTGAATATGAAGCACGCGCTATACTTCTAATCTGTAACATTTTACTTTGATCTTGATTCAGTCAGGCTAAACTGCATTGTACTTTCCTTTTTGATTTAAGAACAGGAGGATAAGCATTTGAAAGATTAAAAATGTCTCAAGCTGTGACAACCAATGTCTCAAAATGCAAATGTGCTCCTCGACTTGAGAAGAGACAAGGAGGTCGCATGGGTGTCTGTGCACCTATAAAATTTAACTCTGCAATGGTCTTTGACAGACTTTTAGGCTTCTTGTTACAGCCTTTCATGCCACTGTTCCCTGCAGCTAGCCTAAGGAGTTTTCAGCCATATTTTATCAGTGAATAAATCTGAGGTGCTGAAAACGACATCCAGCATCTACTGGGAGGGCAGAGTTTCAATCCATTAATACTTCACGCAGTTTAAGCCTCCAAGGAATTCTTTCACAGTAGATTTGTGAGACAATAACATGGATAGAAAGTTCGGTTTCAAGGTTTTGTATAAGGTAACGGCCGAGGATGAAAATTAATGCGAGGGAAAGCAGGGGGAGGGGTGGAGAGCGCCAAGATTATTGTTCTTTTCCCAGGTCACAAACTTGCTTTTCCTTTGGACTACAATTTGTCCCGTGCAGCTCTTCCAGTTAAGCCTTGATCATATTCTTCCTTTGATGTAAAATGCAATGGAAAAAATGTTATGTAATTGCTCTGTTTTTGTTTGCAAACTATAAATACAATCTGTTAAATTATTCAATTACCATCCGATACCATTTAAAATGAACAATTCATAGCAAGACAGAATAATCTGCATATGTTTTGCTGCAGCCCAAAGAAGTTGCCATGAAAAATAATTTGGACTTAAAAAGGAGCATAATTTATTCTTTATTCTTTGTCACGCTGCCGACTTTATTTGCACCATAATGAAAATCTCCAACTGAATTCTGTGCAGCTGCCAACACTTAGCCTGAAGTGTGTATATGTGCACTTATACACTGCTACAATGTCATCCAATGTGTTGCATGTGGATTGATGACTCTGTTGCTTCCATGTGTAATTTCCCATTAAGCAGATTCTCTACATCAAAACTGTCACAGTGAAATAAAAACGTGCGTCACATGATAGAACATCATGTCTAGTTTTTTTTTTAAAAGATGGAGCATCAGACCAAAGTTTCAACTTGGATACCAACACATTGAAAATGACCATGTAGTCCATTGTTTAAGAAAGAACTGCAGATGCTGGAAAAATCAAAGGTAGACAAAAATTCTGGAGAAACTCAGCGGGTGCAGCAGCATCTATGGAGTGAAGGAATAGGTGACGTTTCGGGTCGAGACCCTTCTTCAGATGTAGTCCATCGTGCCAATCTGTCTTGATAGGGTGTAATAAATACACACTGTCACCTCCAGTCCAAAGATTACTGCTGCAGCACCAACCATCACTTCCTAAACACATCTCCTTCAGCAACCTTCCCCCACGGATTTGAGGAATAACATATAGGAAAAAGCATGGGAATTTCCTCTTCAATTTTTAAATCTCACAAGCACCAGGAAACCACAAATACTGACTGACAGAGGGAAGTTGGCCACGCTAAGTTCCCTTATGAATTCTTGTAGCAAAACCATACTCACCATATTTATTAACAATTTATTCTAAGATAAATTGTTGTAATGAGACTGAATGCAAACCTACTGGCTCAGGCAAGAGAAAGTCACCAGCTAAGGCGACACTATGCTTCTCTCCCCAGTCCCCTCCACAATCTCTTTCCCCATTATTTTAATCTTTGCTGCATTTTCTTCCATAAGCTTTTCTTCTCTGTGGACATTAAAACTCATTCTACCTATAGGAAGTACCTGCAAAGGAAATATTATTTCCAAACTATTCTGAAACCCACAATGACAGGCAGTAAAAAATATGACACATGAAAGAATCCATGTCCAACTGAACAGTAAATTATAGGCAGCATCTCACATTTCTCACAGAACACCTAACACCATGGGTTAAACTAAGCACCGATTTAATAATTTTATCACAACAACTCATCATGTTTTATTCTGTATCCTAAATTTAACTTTGGCATTTAAAGTTTGGCATTTAATCTCGACATCACATAAATAGAGTCGTTACATAGGACTGCATAGGTTCAACTCAAATTATAATTGGTTAGTTCAATGCTTAGAGGGTGTAAACAAGGTTCCATTTTTTAGTATTGCACTCTGGTCAAAGTTTGATTTATAAGTTGTGAGATAGACAATAGACAATAGGTGCAGGAGTAGGTCATTCGGTCCTTCGAGCCAGCACCACCATTCAATGTGATCATGGCTGATCATCCATAATCAGTGCCCCGTTCCTGCCTTCTCCCCATATCCCCTGACTCTGCTATCTTTAAGAGCCCTATCTAGCTCTCTCTTGAAAGTATCCAGAGATTCAGATCCAACATTTTCAATTGACTTCACAGACACAAAATAACATGAAAGAAAAGAACAATAGAAGCTGCAGGAAAGGGCCAATATCTCAGCCACCCTGCTACTTCATTCAGTAAGATGATGGCTTAACAGATCTTGCTATCTGTTCCATTTCCTGCATTTCCTACATAGAACATGGAACAGTGCAGCTCGGGAAAGGGTCCTATCTAAAAGCCTTATAAATGCCACTATCGTAATTGCCTTCACCACCCCTGGCAATGCGTTCCAGACCCCCACCACTCTGTGTAAAAAACTTGCCCAACTTTCCATTTAACTTTCACCTCTCACCTTACAACTACGCCCTTTAGTGTTGACCATTTCCACCCTGGGAAAAACTGTCTGTCGACCCTATCTATGCCTCTCATAATTTTATATACTTCTATCAGGTCTCCCCTCAACCTCCGATGTTCTTCACAACCTTTGAATTCCCTATGGATCAAAAATCTGCTCATTCCAGCCTTGATTATATTCAGTAACTCAGCCTCCACAGCCCTCTGGATTTCTGACTCGTAAAGGGAAGACATTTCTCTTCACGGCTATCTTTCTTGGGCACCAATGTATTCTGAAACTGTTGCCCTGGTTTTAGATTGCCCCATAAATGGAAATATCCTATTGTCATTAACCTTGCCAAGCACCTCAGAAGCACCTCAATAATTAAGTTTGCTGATGACGCTGTGGTGGTGGGCCTGATCTCAGACAACGATGAGAAGGCCTACCGGGAGGAGGTGGCTGATCTAGCACTCTGGTGTCAGGACAACAGCCTCTTGAACGTCAAAAAAACGAAGGAGCTGATCATAGACTTTAGGAGGGCACATCATCCGAGGACGTACACTCCATTGAGGATAAATGGGGATCCTGTGGATAGGGTGAACTGTTTTAAATATCTGGGAGTCCACATCTCTGAGGATATGACAAGGACAGCAACGCCTCAGCACTCGTGAGTAAGGCAAGGCAGCGCCTTTACCACCTCAGGCAATTGAGGAAATTCAGAGTGTCTCTGAGGATCCTCCAGTGCTTCTATGCAGCGGTGGTGGAAAGCATCTTGTCCGGAAATATTGCCACCTGGTTTGGGAATTGCTCTGCCCAGGACAAGAAGGCTCTGCAGAGAGTAGTGCTCAACAGTTCGGCCGAACGCACTATGGGAACTTCACTCGCCCCCCTGCAGGAACTATACATCAGGAGGTGCAACTCCAGGGCCAATAAAATCATGGGAGACCCCTTCCACCCCTGCAATGAACTGTTCCAGCTGCTAAGGTCAGGCAAACGCCTCAGTTGCCATGCTGTGAGAATGGAGAGGTTGTGAAGGAGTTTCTTCCCAGAGGCCATTCGGACTGTAAACTCCTATCTCACCAGGGACTAACTATACTGAACGTTTTTCCTTCCACTATTTAATATGTGAAAGAATATGTGTGTGTTTATGATTGTGTTTATAGTTTGTTTGGTTGTTTGTTTGTTTGTCTTTTTGCACAAAGTCCGCGAGCATTGCCACTTTTCATTTCACTGCACAACCCGTATGTGTATGTGACGAATAAACTTGACTTGACTTGACTTGATCTTCTATATTTCAATAATAACACCTCCCATTGGAGTTCTACATTTTTGTGAGTATAGGCCCAATCAGCTCAATGTTTACTCATAAGAGAACCCTATCTTGCCAGAAATTTGCCTGTTGAACTACCTCCAATGTAAATATATCCTTTCAAAAATAAGGTGCCCAAATTTGTATGTGCTCCAGATGTGATTTTTTGAATACCTTGCCCAGTCATATTCTGTACACCTTGCAATCAAAGCCAATGTTCTACTTCTTTTCTAATTATTTGCTGTACATGCATGCTAACTTCCTGTGTTTTATGCAAGAGTACATGCATAATTTTCTGTAAATGAGCATTGTGTTGTTTCTATCTATTCAACAATGAACTGCCTTAATGTAGGTATGTTACAAAACCTACCTTCGCCGTGTGCGCGACTTTGGTGCCTTTGAGGGGGGGGGGGGGGGGGGCAGGGTTAAAATGCCGTTTTCTACCACCTGTCCTGGATATATTTTCTCAGGGAGCTAACTAACGCTGAAGTATTGTTCCAACGCCCGTTCTGTGAAAAAAAAAAATTTTAATCGCTAGACCATTTCAGCGCTGGAGTAAACTAAAAAGCCGCTTCTAATGCCGTGAATGCAGATAACTGGGACAGATTTCAGGTACGTTCCAATCGATCGCCTTCCACAAAATCCCACTCGCAAGATGATTTAAATGGCCATTAATTTACAGGAATTAAACACTAAATTCCTTCCATTTGGCCTATAAATTAATGACTGAGATTTAAAAATCATGTTATATTGTGAATTATTGTTATTTGGACACTTAGGCTATTTAAAAATGTTAATCTTTTCTTAAGAAATGGATAGATGTTTAGATCTAGTAATTGAATTTTGTAATTAGCTACAATTGGGTAACTAACTAATTATATTATTTAATTTCAGGTCATCCAAGTAAGATTGTTTCATATTTGTTTCAGAATGCTTCAATCTATAATAACTGAAAATTTCTTTCAGTTCTCTTAATTTTTAAGAAAGTTAAGGACTTTTGACTGTCCTTGATCACAGCTTTTGTGTTAAGTCAATTGAAAAGCAATAGGGAACAAGATGCTAATTTCCGAGTATGAAAATTTCCATAACCTTTTTAATACTGAAGATATGAAAGTGAATTAAGTGTCAAATTAAACTTATTTTTATGCTTTATCTGATGGGATAAATTGCAGACTTGATTTTTTAAATCTCAAAATTTTGTAACATTGTTACTTAATGTTCATTTTAATAAAGTAGATAATCTCATATTTCACCAAGGTATAGAGTCATTGAGCCATGGAGTTGCACAGTACAATAAAGTGCTGTACAAAAGTGCTATAAGTGCAATAAAGTGAGTTACACAGTAAAGGGCTCATAAACCCACTACTTCTATGCCAACCTTTATACCCATCTACACTCATTCCACTTCCCATTATGTCCTTCTATACCATGCATATTTAAGTGTCTGTCTAAATGTATTTTTAAATTAAATGATTTTATTGATTCCATCACCTCCACTGGCAGTGTATTCCAGATATCAACCACTCTCTGTAAAACAGCTTTCCTCTCAATGTCCTATCTCTCACCATAAACCTGTTCCATATTATTTTTGATATTCCAACCATGAGAAAAAATATATTGACTATCTACCCTCTCTATATCTTTCATAATTGTGTATACTTCTATCAAGTCAATCAGGACACTGGAGGTCATTTAAAATGGCCAAATCCACCAACACATGAATGAATGAATGAATGAATGAATGTATGAATGAATGAATGAATGAATGAATGTATGGATGAATGAATGATTGAATGAATGATTGAATGTATGAATGAATGAATGAATGAATGAATGAATGAATGAATGATGAATGTATAAGTTTATTAGCCAAGTATTCACATACAAGGAATTTGCATTGGTGCTCCACCCACAAGTGACAACATGACATACAATGACGGTTAGGAATGATATATAAAACATTAAACATTAATAATAAAATATTATTGATTAAATATGTAAACATTATGAGATTAAACACATCTTAGAGATGCTATTTTTTTTACTATTCATTTAAACTATATATAATCCTTCATCACAATTTACCCTCTCACCTATATTGGAATCAACATACTCACACTATATTTGGTTGCATCACATTCAGTCACTTCATCAAAGTAATTAATTGTTAATGCCGCAGCACTGATACCTGCCTCACTCCATTGGTTATAGATTATTTATTAAGACTTCTTTTCTCTTAATTACTCAATCATCCATCTGTGATAAATTATTACTACCAATGTCATGGGCTCTTACCTCGTACAGTAGTCCTTTGTGTGGTATCTCAATGAGTGCTTTTTAGAAATCCAAAGACACATCTACCAGTTCCCTTTTATCGATCTTGCATGTTATATCCTTGCAGTCTAGAAGTCCGATAAATTTGCCAAATCCTGTTTCTCTTTCAGAACCCAAACCCCTCCTCATCATGTTGACTCTGTTTCACTACGTAAATGACTTTCCAAATGTCCTGTTGTTACTCCCTTAATAATGGATTGCAGCATTTTCCCAGGATTAAATCCCAGACTAACTGGACTATAGATGTCTATTTTCTGTCTCCTTCATTTCTTGAATCACGGTTTAACTTTTACAGTTTTGTAACCTTTTCAAGGCTTTGCCAGAATGTAGGAAATTTTGAAAGATCACATTTGGTATCTCTGCAGCCATTTCTTTTAACACTCGAGTATCAGGTTTAGGAGATTTGCTGCTTTCAGGCCCATTACTCTGTCTACAGTCTTTCTTCTTATGATTGTAATTGTTTTAAATCCCTCATTTCCGTTTGTACTGATTTTCTACAATTATTGATAATTTCTAAGTAAAGACAGATAGAAAATATTTATTCAAAATCTGCTGTTTTCTTAATTCCCTGGTCTCTTCCTCAAAAGGGATCAAGGTTCACCTTAACTGCTCATTCCCTCATACACTTGTAAATGGTCTCATTGTCTGTTTGTATAGTTGTTGCTAGCTTACCCTTGTTATCTTTTTTCTCCTTTGATTTTATGTTTTGTCATTCTTTACTGATTTCTAAAGTTTTCCCAGTATTCTTTTCAACTACTATTCTTTGCAAGATTATATGCCTATACTTTCAGATTGGAATTGATCTTTCTTCGCAAGCCATGGATGGACCACCTTTCTTTGGAATACGTCTGATAATTTATTTTGATACTTTTTATATAAGATCTTTTTTGTAGCACTATGAGGCCCCTTAACCAGTCACCAAAACATCACCTATTCCTTTTCTCCAGAGATGCTGCCTGACCCGCTGAGTTACTCCAGCATTTTGTGTCTATCTTCAGTGTAAACCAGCTTCTGCAGTTCCTTCCCACACGGGAACAATTCCCTTATCCCTAATCAGTCTGAAGAAGGGTCTCGACCCGAAATGTCACCCATTCCTTCTCTCCAGAGATGCCCCCTGTCCCGTTGAGTTGCTCCAGCTTTTTGTGTCTATCTTTGGTTTGAACCAGCATCTGCAGTTCCTTCTTACACAAAAAACGGTGCTTGTTTTCCCAGTGTTCAGTTGGAGTTTTTTTCCATCCACAATCAAATGATGGACAAGCAATGTGACAACTTAGATACAGTGGTGAGTTTGAGCAGTGGTGGTGGTGGGTGTCAAAAATGTGCAGGTAGAAAGTGATATCGTGTTTACAGATTACATTCTCAGAACGGCACATAGATAGGAATAGGAGGGAGCCAAGGATAGACAGTTCAATACTTTATTTTCACATGCATCTAGATACAGCAAAATGCTTTGTTTTACATATAATCCAGTAAAAACATTCCATACATAGGCATGAATCACACATAAATAAGAGTGCAATGATTGTAGTGAAAAAACAGTAGATTTTTTCTGAGGCAGTTCACAGAGTTACCATGTTTCTGGTACCATCTTGTACTTTTCAAGTGTCAAGTTTAAAAAAATATTGAATCTTAACTTGGCCTTAAAATCCTATTGTTCTGGCAGCAGCACTGGGTTGGTGTTAAGGGGTTGCCTGGCAATGCCGTCGATACCTTCCACCGCTGCTCCGCTGCGCCGTGCAGCTGTTGCAAGCGCTCATCCAACAAGTGGGGCCTCCAACGGCGTTTGATCTACGCCAGGTTCTGGCTACTGTAGGGCCTCCACCGACAGATGTCTTATGAAGAAAGACTGGATAGACTTGGTTTATACTCTCTAGAATTTAGGAGATTGAAAGGGGATCTTATAGAAACTTACAAAATTCTTAAGGGGTTGGACAGGCTAGATGCAGGAAGATTGTTCCCGATGTTGGGGAAGTCCAGGACAAGGGGTCACAGCTTAAGGATAAGGGGGAAATCCTTTAAAACCGAGATGAGGAGAACTTTTTTCACACAGAGAGTGGTGAATCTCTGGAACTCTCTGCCACAGAGGCCAGTTCATTGGCTATATTTAAGAGGGAGTTAGATGTGGCCCTTGTGGCCAAGGGGATCAGAGGGTATGGAGAGAAGGCAGGTACGGGATACTGAGTTGGATGATCAGCAGCATGATCATATTGAATGGCGGTGCCGGCTCGAAGGGCCGAATGGCCTACTCCTGCACCTAATTTCTATGTTTCTATGTTTCTATTCACTGCTTCCAATGTGCCATAGTTTTGTAGCACTATGAGGCTCCTTAACCAGTGACCGAAACATCACCTATTCTCCAGAGATGCTGCCGGAATCGCTGAGTTGCTCCAGCATTTTGTGTCCATCTTCAGTGTAAACCAGCATCTGCAGTTCCTTCCTACCCAAAATGATTACTACTCTGCATGCATTTACAACAAGTGCATCCAATCCCAGATTTGGAAACAAAAGAGAGTGCTTGGCACAAGTGCTCTCCTAATCTTGATAAGGATAAACAATATTATAGGACACTCAGTTTAATTTATTTTGTTTATTGTCATGTGTACCGATGTACAGTGAAAAGCTTTTGTTGTGTGCTAACCAGTCAGCAGAAAGACAATACATAATTGCAATCGGGCCACTCACAGTGTACAGATACATGATAAAGGAATAACGTTTAGTGCAAGATAAAGCCAGTAAAGTCCAAGATGGAGTCCCATCTACCTGCACTGTATAAAACACCCTAGACTTCCGGTGGCGCTATGGCGACTTAAGACATGTGCCATTTAGCTCCGCTCCGCTAAAATCGGGAAAACGGCCGAAAATTCGCAAAACGGACTGAAGAAAATCGCTTACCAGCAGACGTTTGTTGTCGCGTAAGTGACACCATCAGAAATCGACCCCGGTATTTTAAATGACCGGTAGACATTACACCAGAAGACTTCCTATACTTCCTAAAGGACCTAAAGTACCCTAAGTATCAAGGAAGAAATGCCTAGTGGAAAGTGAGGAAGCCTTTGAAGAAGAAGCCTCAACTATGGCGTATGGAGCACCCCCATGAAAAAGCAACAAGACAACCTTTGGTGGAAGATATCAAAGCTTTATTTGGTGGGCAACTTGCAGTTGTAAAGTCGGATATTGCTGCTGGGAGAGCAGAAATCTGTGATAAGATCGATGATTGATGTCCGCATAGAGGAGGTGAATTCCTCTCAGAAGGGGGAAATTTAAAGACTTGAAAACGATATCAGCCTTAAGTTGGAAACCATTCTTGCTACTTCAAAACAACATAGCGAAGCTATTCAAGAATTGGAAGCTGCTACCGAAAATGCTCAGACAACACACAGACTGATGGCTGAATTGGAGCATATTTCTGGGCAACTCGCCAAGGTAACTGAAAAATGTCTTGATCTGGAAGGCTGTTCTAAACACCAAAACTTAAGGATTGTTGGGGTGAAAGAAGGAAAAGTACATGGTAACAACCTTCGTGATTTTGCGGCTCAATTACTCCAAGATGTACTTAACCTGGATGAAAAACCCAAACTGGATCGGGTGCACAGAGCTCTGAGAGCACGGCCAGGACGCACAGCTCAACCGAGGCAGCTGATTCTGAAGATACATCATTGCTACATTTAGAAGACATCAAGAAGAAAGTTGCCGACAAAAGAAGCCTGACCTTTGAAGGGGATAACATACGAATCTTCAGAGATTATCCAGCCGAAGTAGTCAAGAAAAGAACACTCTTTACCAAGTCGAGAGCAATTCTGAGGGACATACCAGATCTTAGATTCGGTCTACTGTATCCAGCCAAACTGCGAGTTGCATATAAAGCGACTGAACATTTATTTACCAATCCGGATAAAGCATTCAAGTTTGCCCAAGATACTGCGGATTCCGTCAAGGATAAGTAACTGTCCTACCGAGTTTATGTCATGATGCCAACCAAGAGGACCACACTGTATTTACACTCAATTTATACTGTGTCTTTAATTCACTTTAAGTGTATCCAGTTACTGTATACAGTGGTTATAAAGAGGGTTAGGGTTTATTCCGTGTTTTTTGTTTTTTTTTTTAATATTTTATTTTATTAGAAGTAAGCACAGTCATATGGCACCAAAGTGCCTAATATATATTTTCATAATACATTTTATGTACAACTTTTTTTTTTTTTGTTACATTGAAAAAAGATGAGAATAAGAAAAAGAGGTTAGATAGTAAAGGATAGAAAAATGTGAAATATATAGTGTGTGAAGAAAGAAAACGAGTAAATGAAGAAAGTTGAGAGAGAAAATAGTGAAAAGAAAAGGAGATCATTATTTATAGTCTTGACCAACCCTCGTCCAGTCCTGAAACAGTTATTTTTTACAATTGTGTTGCACCATATGATTCCAAAAAAACGACGAATGGAGACCAACTCGTTATGACGTTTCGGGCTGAATCCCTTCTTTAGTCTCTGATTTATGTCCATTAGGAGAGGAGGCGCATTTCCTCAAGATGAGCGGTGTCCAACATACTTGCAATCCACATTTTAAGCGTTGGTATTGATGTACCCTTCCAAAATTTAAGTATTAATTTTTTTCGCTATTATTAAACCATATTTAAGGAATAGAGTTTTGAGATGTGTTCAATTTATCTCCATCTTCCATTACACCAAATATAATCATTTCAGTATTAGGTTCCATTCTTGTCTTGAATAATTTTGTAAGTATTTCAAAAATATCATTCCAAAATCTATAAAGTTTTTATGCAGGAAACTAAGGAGTGTGTTATAGTTGCCTTTTGGGCTAGACATTTATCACAAGTGGCGGATATATTTGGATAAAAAATTTAATTCAATCTTGTTTTTGAATAATATAATCTATGTATAATTTTAAATTGTATTACATTATGTCTTACATTAATTGAACATTTGTGAATATATATCAGGTATTTTTCCCATTTAACCTTCGTAATTTTTATCATTAAGGTTTCCCGTTCCCACTCTTCTCTAAGTACCTCTGTTCGATGGTAGGTCTATATTTAGAATACTATTATAGCAATAGGATATTAATTTTTGTGAGTCAGCTTCAATATTCATTGCTTCTTCCAATAAGTCAGGAGTTACTTTTTGATATCCTTGTATATATTTTTTCACAAAGTCGCAAATCTGAAGATATTTAAAATATTGGTTGTTTTTCAATTTAAATTTTAATTGTAGTTGTTGGAATGATAGTAGGTTTCCTATTTCGTACATATCCCTGATCCTTCTAATTCCGAGACTTTCCCATTGGTTATATGTCTTATCAATAAGAGATGGTTTAAATAAAGGGTTATTCGCAATTGGCATTAACAGTGATAGATTTCTTAATTTTAAAGATAATTTTATTTGTTTCCAAATTCTTATTGTACCATATATAATTGGGTTCTTCTTATATATTGTGTTATTCAGTTTTTTGGGGGAAAAGAGGATCGTTCCTATATTACAAGGATGACAATCCTCCTTCTCCATTTTTATCCATTCTGTCTGTTGTGTAGAACTATCCAACCAATAAATCATATTCTTAATATGTACTTAACCTGGATGAAAAACCCAAACTGGATCGGGCTCACAGAGCTCTGAGAACACGGCCAGGACTCACACCTCAACCGAGGCAGCTGAATCTGAAGATACATCATTGCTACGTTTAGAAGACATCATGACGAAAGTTGCCGACAAAAGAAGCCTGACCTTTGAAGGGGATAACATACGAATCTTCAGAGATTATCCAGCCGAAGTAGTCAAGAAAAGAACACTCTTTACCAAGTCGAGAGCAATTCTGAGGGAAATACCAGATCTTAGATTCGGCCTACTGTATCCAGCCAAACTGCGAGTTGCATATAAAGCGACTGATCATTTATTTACCGATCCGGATAAAGCATTCAAGTTTGCCCAAGGTACTGCGGATTCCGTCAAGGATAAGTAACTGTCCTACCGAGTTTATGTCATGATGCCAACCAAGAGGACCACACTGTATTTACACTCAATTTATACTGTGTCTTTAATTCACTTTAAGTGTATCCAGTTACTGTATACAGTGGGTTATAAAGAGGGTTAGGGTTTATTCCGTGTTTAAATGCATCTGTAGCTGCTGCCCCAGGGTCTGGTTCCCATGAAACATAACTTGGTACCTGGTGGTTTAGCCTGGATGCGAAAAGATCGATATCCGGTGTTCCATATCGTGCTGTAATTTCAGCAAATACGTTTTTTATCCAACATCCATTCAGTGTTTTCTTTGAATTTGTGTGACCTGGTGTCTGCCACTAAATTTAGTTTACCTGGTAAATAGGTAGCTGATATCCAAATATTCCTCTGGATACACCATTCCCAAATTGTTTTGGCCAGATTGTCACATGATGTCGATTTGTTTCCACCCATATGGTTGATGTATGCTACCACGGTGGTGTTGTCTATTTGTAGTCTAACATGCTGGTGATTTAATCCCAAACAATACGACTTAAGGCCATGGAATGCACTTAACATTTCCAGGTAATTTATACCTTGCGTTTCTAATAATGACGCTTCCTGTGCATTCCATCCTCCTCCACAGCTGGAGATGGAATTGGTGGCTCCCCAACCCAGTGCACTTGCATCAGTTTGTAGCACCATAGACGGGTTGCTAATGATTAGTGGTTTGGAACAATCCTTGATATTGTATATCCACCATTTTAATTATATAATGGCTTCTGTAGGTAGTTCCATTGGCCTGTCAAAATGGCCCCTATTAATTTTGAGTGCTCTAATTTTAGCTCTCTGTAAATTTCGATAATGTAAGGATCCACATTGTGTGGCTGGTAACCCTAGGTAATCCATTTGTGTTGAAGGCGTTAATTGGGATTTACTTGGATGGATAATGAAACCCAGGTGTTCGAACAGCTGTTTCGTGGCTGTTACTGCTTCTTTAGCTAATTCCAATGTTTTCCCAACAATAAATATATCATCCAGATATGCCATTACCATATGTTTTTGTTTTCGCAGTTATGACAATGCCGGTTTCAAAATTTTTGTGAATAACCTGGGTGCTGAAGTTAGCCCATTTGGTAATGCCCTGTATTGTCAGTGCTGTCCCATCCAATTAAATTTCAAATAACATCTGTGGTCACCTCTGATGGGTACTGTATAGTAAGAATCTTTTAAATCTATGCTTGCCATATAGTAGCCTGCTGAAACTAACTCCTTGGCAGTAACAAAGGTTTCCATTTTGAAATGAATATATTGTCCAAATGTGTTTAACGTAGTCAAATCGATGATGATGCGGCAACCACCATCCTTCTTGTTTTTTATGAAAATATTGGACATGAATTCCTGTGGTTCGTGTTTGGTGTGTTCAATTACTCCTTTTTTATGTAGTCGTTGTAGTTCAGTATGTACTTTAGATGTTTCTATGCCTGTAAGCACGAACGTTCGGTTCGGTGCATGTTGTACCAGAGGGTTATGTTTTAGTATGAACTCTATTGTATAACCCTGAATACTGCTTAGAATGTGAGTGTCTAGAGTTATTTAATTCCATGCATGCAAATAATACCGTAACCTTCCCCCAACTTTAGTGCTCCTATTCATTTTCGAGGAACCAGACCCACCTACCTCCATGGTTACCAGTGGTGGTTGAGTTACTTCCTTGTTGTTCTCGGAGGATGTTGAGGCGTTGTTGTTTGGGTCTGTTGGGTTGGAGGCTGGCGTTTTCTCCCGGGCGGTCGTCCTGGGCCATGCCCTAAAAAAGACCGCTGTTGGGTGCTCCTGGTTTTAGCGTTCCCTGCGCTATATGTTGCCCTTCTGGGAGGTCCGTAGGGTTGGTATCTCTTCCCAAAGTATGGCTTGGTGGCTGCTTTTATAAGCCCTAGTGCTTTAGACTCTTCATCGAATTGTTTGACTTGTTTCGGCAAGCCCCCTCCAAACAATAGCATTGGCTGTTTTGAGGTGCCTGGTTTGCAAAGGCCGGCAAATTTGGGGTCCAATGTAGGTTGTATAGCACTTTTCCGAATATAATTGAGTTCGTACTGTGAATTGCACAATAGAGCCAGTGCATCCTTGTGGTCTTGGTTCATGTCTGATTCTTTTAAAGTTCGGGCAAATGCTCTGATTCCCGCCGTCAATACCTTGAGCACGTTTTGGATTTTGAGATCAGTATTGCGGATACCTGTCCCCATATGTCTCCAGATACACTGGTTAACACTAGACACTTGCAATGCCTTGCAGTTACCTGGGGGTAAATGCCGTGCAATGGCGTCAGACATAGCCTGTGTCTGTAGTTTGTTACTAGACAAATAGTCGACACTGGCAGCAATTTTAGGGCTCCAGGTCTTCCCCGGTTAGGTCTGGCTGGAGGAATTGGTTCACCATATCCAGCATGCCTTCTTTCACCCCAGGGCTACTGGGGGTATGTGGTTCTGTGACCCGTTCAGAGTCTACCCAGAACAGATCCTCCGTGTTCTCCTCTGACGAGGAGGAGACACTATGCAGCCCCGCTAGGGGTACCGCTGTGGGGCTTATTGGGTGCCCACTGTGGCTAGCCTCCCTCTCCCGGAGTCTGCCACTTTGGAGGATCTCCTGGAGCAACCGCTCTAACCGGCCCCCGTGCTCACGGGCACTGGCCGCTCGCGGCTGCTCCTCGTCATGCAGCCGGTCAAACCGGCTCCAGTGCTCTCGGGCACTAGCCGCTCCCGGCTGCTCGTACTGCCCCGTCCGCTCGAACCGGCCCCGGTGCTCACGGGCACTGGCCGCTCGCGGCTCCTCAAAGTCCGACTCATCTGAGTCCGGCATTCGTGGGGTCTTTCTCTTCGCTTTCCCGCCCGGCCGAGAAGTGGATTTCGCCATAGCGGGAGCGAAGTCGGGCACAGCTGACTCCAATTCAGAAGATTCCCGTGCCGTCGGCTGCTGCTGTTCCTGCTGGCTGTCCGCAACTCCGCGGTTCTCCCCCTCCAGCTTCTTCGCAGCCTTTCTCCTCGTTACTCTGTCCATCTTTCACCTAAAAATAAGTCGAAAAAAGCAGAGTCCCTTACCTGCTGTTGTCGGCTTTTAAAATACTGCCGCTTGAGGGAGACGTCCTCTCCCGTGCTGACTCGTTGCATAGCGTGAGGCGATAATGACACGCATGCGTCCTGGCGGGGTTCTTCACGAAGTCCCTCACGTGACTCCGAAGTAAAATCTTTAGCAGAAAGCATCAGAGTACATTCGGGTATTCATGGATACAACACTAAACATACCAATAACAAGATTTTGTTATATGCAGACAATGTACTCTTATACATCACCAACTCCCAAGTTAGTATCCCAAATGTATTAAACCTTATAGAACAATTTGGTGCCTTTTCAGGGTATAGAATAAACTGGAATAAAAGTGAAATTATGCCAATAAAAGCTCAAGACCCTTCACAACTCAAAAAAATTCCCTTTAGAATCGTTACTGAAAAATTTAGATACCTTATAGTCTACATGACTAGAAAATACACCTCTCTATTTCAAACAATTTTCCCACCATTAATTACTAAATTAAATGGCCACATTCAATTCTGGAAAACACTCCCTATTTCCCTTATAGGTAGAGTAAATGCCACAAAGATGATCTTCCTTCCACACCTCCTATATCTATTTCAATCAATATCGATATATCTCCCCAAAAGTAAAAAAACAAAAAATTGACTATTATCACAAATTTCATTTGGGACTATGAAACCCATAGAATACATAAAAGCAATTTGTGTAAATCTAAAGAAAATGGAGGATTAGCACTTCCTATTTTCCTATATTCCTGGGCGACTAATATTAAAAACATAATTTACTGGATGGATGATACATGTCAACAGGCAAATTGGCTAATAATGGAGAGGGAAGATTGTTTGCCTTTTAATATAGGCATGATTCTTCTTTCTCCAACATACCTGAATAAATCAACGTATGAGCAGAATCCGATAATACACGGTACCTTGCGTATTTGGAAACAGTTGAAATTAAGTCTCAAACTGAGAAATCTCTCTCTCCTGTTACCAATCGCTAACAATCCTTCGTTTAAACCGTCTACTTTAGATAAGGTGTTTGCACAATGGAAAAACTCAGGAATTAAAACAGTGGGAGATCTCTACCAGAAGGGGATTTTCCTCGCGTTTCAAGAACCTTAATTTGAAAGCAGGCAATCTTTTTAGATATCTTCAAATCCGCGATTATGTGAAAACATATACACAAGACTGTCATTTTATGGGTCCAGATATACTAGACGAGTGTATGAATAGACATGCCGATACAAGCAAGTTATCACCCTACATTTATAATACTCTTTTAATTGCACATACCCCATCTTCTGAGATGTATAGGCAAGCATGGGAAGATGAATTGGTTTCATTAATTTCAAAGGATATTTGTGAGGAAAGCCTACTATACATACATTACTGTTCTCTCAATGTCAGGCACTCCCTGATACAAATTAAAGTACTGCATAGGCTTTACTACTCAAAGACCAAATTGAATAAGATCTTCCCAACCTTCTCCCCTATTTGTGATAAATGCCACCTCCAAGAAACAACACCATAACCCATTCTTTTACTTCCTGTATAAAGTTACAAAGCTTCTGGAGGGGAATATTTGATATCTTCTTTAAAATATATAAAATTAAATTGGAATCAGATATAAAACTGACCACATTAGGTATGTGAGAGGCCTCTAAGCTAACGATATTTCAATGACGTTTCCTTGACTACGGCCTAATAACGGCGAAAACACTAATACTCAAATTTTGGAAAAAGCTAACAGTTCCCACAGTGAAGATGTGGATTACTGATATGTCATAGATACTACATTTAGAAAACATTAGGCTTGTCTTGGCTGAAAAAGCAGATCAATTTCTTAAAACATGGTCGCCTTTCACTGAATGTCTGCAAAAACAGAATGGTTGAACACATATTTAAAACTGATGCCAGGGATGGGTGAGGGGGTGGGGGGGGTAAGTATATCCCCATCTTCTCTTTTCTTATTTCTTTTCTTTCCTCTTGCACTTCTTTGGTAGTTTAGGGGTCTTTTCTTTTCTTTCCATTATTTTACTTATTTTTCTTCATTATTTTTCTCTTTTTTTTGTTTTTTTAAATTTAGGTTTCAATGGTAAAAATGAAGCTGTACAATAATTGTTTAACTGTTATGTCGATTGCCTTATTCCTGTACAATTGCTTCTAATAAAATTAATTCAAAAAATCAAAAATAAATAAGTTCCCACTTGCTTTAAAAGGGCATCAATAATACCGGTGCCCAAGAAGAGCAAGGTGACGTGCCTCAATGACTATCGACAAGTGGCACTAACGTCTGTGGTGATGAAGTGCTTTGAGAGGTTGATTATGGCGCAGATCAACTCCTACCTCGACAAGAACCTCGACCCACTGCAGTTCGCTTACGGCCAAAACAGATCACAGTGGATCTCCACTCCACTCTGGACCACTTGGACAATAAACACTCATATGTCAGGCTGTTATTCATTGACTACAGCTCGGCATTTAATACAATCATCCCCTCCAAGCTGGTTACCAAGCTCTCAGATCTGGGTCTCTGCGCATCCCACTGCAATTGGATCCTCGACTTCCTCATTCCCAGACCACAGTCTGTCCGTATTGGTGGAAATGTGTAATTCTCAATAACAATCAGCACGGGAGCACTTCAAGTCTGCGTGCTCAGCCCCCAGCTCTACTCACTCTATACGCATGACTGCGTAGCCAGACATGGTGCGAACTCCATCATCAAGTTCGCTGACGACACCACTGTTGTGGGACGAAACACAGATGGGGACAAGTCAGAGTATAGAAGTGAGATCGACCGATTGACCAAATGGTGCCAGCACAATAACCTGGCTCTCAACACCAGCAAAACCAAGGAACTGATTGTGGACTTTGGAAGGGGTTGGATAGGGTCCCACAATCCCGTTTACATCAACGGGATGATGATGGAAAGGGTCAAGAACTTTAAATTCCTAGGCGTGCACATTTCCGAAGATCTTTCCTGGTCCCAGCACACTGATGCAATTATAAAGAAGGCACACCAGCGCCTCCACTTCCTGTGAAGACTACAGAGAGTTGGTATGTCAAAGTGGACTCTCTCGAACTTCTACAGGTGCACAGTAGAGAGCATGCTGTCCAGTTGCATCGTGGCTTGGTTCGGCAACCTGAGTGTGCAGGAGGGGAAAAGGATGCAGAAAGTTGTGACCACTGCCCAGTCCATCATCGGCTCTGACCTCCACAACATCGAAGGGATCTATTACAGCCGCTGCCTCAAAAAGGCAGCCAACATCATCAAGGACCCACACCATCCTGGCCATGCACTCATCTCTCCGCTACCATCGGGCAGAAGGTACAGGAGCCTGAAATCTGTTACATCCAGTCTCAGGAACAGCATCTTCCCCACAGCTATCAGGCTATTAAACCCACCAACAAACAGATTCTGAACTGTAACAACCTATTGCACTTTATCTGCTTATTTATGTGTATATTGAACTGAACTGTTCTGTATTTTTGCTTACAATATTCTATTGTGCTGCAGCAAGCAATAATGTCATTGTCTTATCTGGGACACATGACAATAAACTCTATTGACTTGACTTAAACAGAGCATCAACTGCTTAGATGATAGATGCTGCTTGCATTCTCTGTCGGTTATATTCCCATGAGCTTTGGGTACTTTCTATAATTTATCAAACTTTCATAAGCATATAGAAAGTAATTGATGAGGTCCTTTTGATTGTCATTTTTCTGCACTGGCCGGCTGCTTCCAGGTATGGGTAAGAGAGGACCAGGATGTCATCAGCCTGACATAATGCATGGTCAGGAGAGTATAGAGTTGGCAGAGCAAGCTGCTGGTAGAGTGAGTAACAAGGAAGTTGGAGGAGTGGGAATAGGCTCTCAGCAGAAGTCCATATCCTGAGGGGTTTTGTAAGGCACAGATCTGTTGGAGATCTGGGAATACCTTGAAAGTGACTTTGCACACTGGTTCCAACAGATACAATGGCAACAGGCTGACCTTCTACAGCAGAAATCTGGCATGTTTTGCAAGGTGCCTGTACTGCACTGGAAACTGATCAAGACTGGAAACATGGAGCTAGAGCCTCTGGGATTGGGTCAACTGTTCCATTATGAAAAAGATGGCCTCCAAGCTTTGCAAAAAAAAACAGTGCTAAGGTAGTGCAAGAATTTCCTATGCCCATTGATACTGACAGAGGTTTTGAGGAATCTACATGGTGAATGAACACTTTCATGTGTCCAACCATCAGCCTTCTCCACTGAAATCCTCACACGAGTCTTCTTCTACAGTGTGACTTTGTCATTGAGCAAGGTGAACTGCTGGTGTACTGTGCGAGTGAGCTGACCAGCATTGCTTATGTCTCGTGTCTCACTGTTGTCTACCTCACAGAGTTGCACACAATATCCTTTCCGAGCTGATGACCAGAAATGCGGAGTTAAATGACTGTGTGTCTTTGTCATCACTGTTAGGCTGTTCTTGGGCAGCTGAAAGGAGTAGGGCACAAAACTAGGGTTGTGCTGATGGGCCTGACGTGACAACCTTACTAGGGACCAGCATAATCAAGGATCTGTCTAACCTCAGTCACTTGCTCTTCTCCCCTCTCCCATCAGGTAAGAGGCACAGATTTTGAAATTGCATACCTCCAGATTCATCTCAGCTGTTATCAGTCCTCTCTGAACCATCCTCTCACCAACTGAAGGGTGGTCCAGACCTGCCATCTACCTCATTGAATACATTCAAACTATCTATAATCGGACTTTACTTGACTTTACCTAAAAGTAAACCTCATACCTTTAATCCTGTAGCTGCACTGTGGAAGGCTTGAATATAATCATGTATATATGATCCTTTCGCTGACTAGATAGCATGCAACAAAAAAATTTTCACTCTACCTCGGAACGTGTGACAATAATGAACTGAACTAAAGATAGACACAAAAAGCTGGAGTAGCTCAGCAGGACAGGCAGCATCTCTGGAGAGAAGGAATGGGTGACGTTTCAGGTTGAGACCCTTCTTCAGACTAGACAATGGATATTTTGGGCCAAATTCCCTTCGTCAATGTTGTGGCACATTGTATGATTGTGTGAATGTAAGAAGGAACTATTTCCAAGCTGACAAAATGATTATGGAACTAGGGAGCCATACACAATGAGTCAAGAGTCACGAACAAGAAGGTTTAATTTGCTAATGTACTGAAAACGGAAAACTGAAAAATCGTATTTGCAGCAGCATAATTTAATTTAATTTTAATTTAATTTAAACAGGTACACCGTACTCATTGATAACATAATAAACAATATTTTATTCTTCAGTCAACTCACTAAGTGACAAGGATTCAATCATGACTTTTCCCCTTAAGTCCTCTCCTGCTGGCTTGCTTCTGCTGGCTCTGCATCATCCCCTCCAGTCTGTCTGACTGAGAGATGCTTGACGAGCTGGTGGCCTGTGCAACCCAGAGATGGAAGTTTGTGTCAGTGCCAAAATTGTGATTAGTTTGTGATTAGTTTAAAGTCACAGCATGGATACAGGCCCTTCAGCCCACCGAGTCTACGCAGACCAGTGATCACCCAGTACACTAACAATGTCCTACACACTAGGCAAGATTTACAATTTTTACCAAAGCCAATCAACCTACAAACCAGTACGTCTTTGTAGTGTGGGAGGAAACCGGGTTGCTTCCATGAGCTTGCCCCAGTTACTTGCAATCGGTCCATGTTACTCTAAACCATTTCAATAACTTATCCAGTTGTGCTTTAAACATTGTGATCATACTTGCCTTTACCTTCTTCTTCTGGCAGCTATTTTCATGTTCTCAACTACCCTCCCTCCATGTGAAAAGCTTGCCTCTTAGGTCACCTTTAAATCTTTCCCCTCACATCTTAAACCTATGCCTTTTAGTTTTAGACCCATCTACCCTGGAAAAAAGTGTGACTATCCACCTTATCTATGCCCCTCTTGATTTTACTTACTTCCATCCTCATTCCGCTTCCTTCACTCCAGAGAATAGAGGGGTAACCTATCCAGTCCTCTTTCTAACTCGTTATCCAGCCCAGGCGATATCCTTGTGAAACCTTTCTGTAGCAACGACAGTTTTACTTTGGAGTCACGTGAGTGATTTCGTGAAGAGCCCGCTCAGCACGCATGCGCGGCATTACGTTTCAGCAGGCAACAGCGGCAGGCGGGAGTCAGGCGCTCCCGCTACAAGCCTGAAAGAGGAAGTTTTAGGTAAGTACTTACCTTCAGTTTAACCAGCGACTCGCGTCTGTTTGTTGCTCCAGGTGGAGCAAAGCAGCAGACGCAAGCGGACTCCGGGCAAGGAGCGATCTGTTCACAGAAGGGGGAGAGACGCCACCAGGACCGCACACGCTGCGGTCCCCAGACAGGGTGCTGCGCCGGTGCCAGTCCAGACGCAAGCGGCCCCCCCTTGGACTCCAGGGGAGTCAGGCGTTCCCGCTATGGGGTGAAAGAAACGGACCGTCAGGTAAGCTCTGAGGTCGCGTTTTTCTTTCACAGGAGGAGCCTTCTGCTTTCAGGCAGAGAAGAAAAGCTCTAGAACAAACCTGTTCCCCAAGCCACGGAAGAGTGGGGGGGCGGGGGACAGCTTACCCGGCCTCCGCTATTCCCCGACACCGCGTCCGAGCCCAGCCCGCTAGCGCCTGAGCAGCGGGCTGGAAGTAAAGCCACGGAAGAGGCGTCCAGCCGGTGGCTTCCGACTTGTCGGATGGGGACGTCTCTCCACCCGCCCGGGGGAGAGACAGCCGCCTGAGCCGCTGGAGCGGCTCTTGGAGCAGGAGCTCCAGCGAGACGCGCTTCGTGAGGGGCGCTCTCGCAGGGGGGAGTTCAGGCACTCCCTCCACAGTGCCTTCTGCACTGTCCATTGCTTCCTCCTTACCCGAGGGTAGCTTTGGTGACCAGGACTGGGCTGGTCAAGAAGAGGGGACGATGGCTGAAGATCTCGGGAGTATGCAAGGGGTGCAGGAACAGGAAGAGCTGCTAGGTGTGGTGGACCGCTACGTGGCAACCCCACGTGCAGGAGGCCGTTCAAGGCCCTACAGGAGAGGTGGTCAATGAGGTATACAGCTCCAGAGAACTGTGAGTCCCTTAAAGTGCCGGCTGTAAACAGCCAAAAGTGGGGGCACGTTGGGGCAAACATTCGGAACCAGGAGCTAAAACTGCAGCGGTCCTCAGGCTCCTGACGTCCGCCATCACATCGTCTGCTCATTCCGTGGACAAATACAGAGATGACCACGACCTTCGTAAACAAATCATAAGACCTGCCATAAAATCCTAAATTTGCGGGGTTGTGCAAAACCCCAGCCACTGAGCCAGACCCACTGCTCTCTGGCAAAAACCTCACAAAGCATATGAAGGAAATGGAGAGGCCTTAACAAGGTTTCGGTCTCATGAGGGCAGGGCCCGGGACGAGCAAAACCAAAAACAATAAGCAGCAGCACCCCATCGCGTCCATCAGTCGACGTCTACCATATGGGACTGATGAAAGCTCGGGGTCCGCATTCTATCACCGAAAGTCTTCTTTAGACCAGGGCCCAGAGCGGACCCCATGGCAAATGTGCCACCCCCCAACGTCACCGCCACGTCAGACGACGTGCAACACTCGTTGGACCGGCAGGAAACAGAAGAATACCCATAACCATGGAGGTAAGTGGGTCTGGTTCCTATCAGCATATAGAGTAATACTAACACACGGGAGTCTATCACGAGTGATCAGTATATACTCAATGGCATTAGTGGATACAAATACAATTCATACTAGAAAAATTGCCACCAGGTCAACATTCACCCCAGAGAATATTTTCCCCTCTCCATTAAAGAAACGAGAGGGACAAGCTGAACTGGTGAGAATAATTACAAAGGGTATCATGGGAAAACCTGAACCCTTGCAATATATTCACTAAACCCAAACAAGATGGTGGATGTCGCATCATCATTGACTTAACTTCACTAAATATGTTTGTTAAGTATATACATTTCAAAATGGAAACAGTTGTTACTGCCAAACAACTACATTCCAAAGGATACTTCATGGCAAGCATTCATCTTAAAGATGTTTACTATTTAGTACCATTCACAAGGATCATCGCAGATACCTGAAATTTACCTGGATGGGGCAGCTATAGCAGTTTAAAGCGATGTCTTAAATGGTAGGCAAGACCATGGAATTGACTATGTTAGCTGTGTCATCTACAAAACAGTTATTCGAAACCCTGGGATTGTCTTACATCCAGATAAATCTAAGTTTAAGCATCCACAATCATGGACTACTTGGGCTTCACAATTAATTCAGTCTACGTTACTGTAACATTGCCAAGGGACAAAATAGTTGAATTGGCACAATCATGCAACAATTTAATGGTCAACAAACTACCAACTACTCAACAAGTAACAGAGTAATTGGGAAAATGGTAGCAGCATTTTCCGGTTACATAATTCGGACCTTTGCACCAAAAACAACATACAGGTCATTATGATCGTGTCATGAAGTTACCCACTGAAGCAATATCAGAACTACAGTGGTGGGCAAAAAACATTTGGCATAGTTTACAGCCCTATTAGCATCACTAACCCTATGTTAGTTATCCAAACAGATGCCAGTGCTCAAGGCTGGGGAGCAACTAACTCTATATCTAGCACAGGTAATAGATGGACTAACCTGGAGTCATCATTACCACTTACTCTGGGCATTAATTATCTAGAGATGGGTGACTTTTATGGTTTAAAGCATATGCACAAATATGCATCACTTGCATGTACGGTTACAAATAGATAAATACTACGGTGGTGGCCTACATTAACCATATGGACGGCATAAAATCGTTATCATGCGACAAGTTGGTCAACACAATTTGGCAATGGTGTGTCGAAAGACATATTTGGCTATCAGCAACTTACTTGCCAGGTAAGCTAAATGCAGTGGCAGACACCAGGCCACGTAAATTTAATGACAACATCGAATGGATGTTAAAACCCAAAAAAGTTATCAAGCAAATATGGCACGCCAGATATCGAGTTATTTGCATCCAGGCTAAATCACCAGGTACCTATGTATGTCGCTTGGGAACCAGACCTGAGGCAGCAGCGGTAGATGCGTTCGCGCTGGATTGGGGAAATTCTTCTTCTATGCATTTCCTCCCTTCTGCCTCATCAGTCGGGGGCTACGCACAATACAAATGGACTCTGCTTCAGGTATTTTGATAGTACCCGACTGGCCTACGCAGCCATGGTTCCCAATACTCCATGACATGGCTGTTGAAACTCCGATGGTATTCCCCAGTGATCCAGAGTTATTAACATCCAGTGTCGGCACAAGCCACCCGTGCCATGAAAAAATCAAACTCCTGTGTTGCAGATTCTGCACAAACCACTTCTGAGACTGGGATTATCAGAACAAACCGTCGACACCATGTCAGCATCCCTCCGAACATCCACTAAAAAACAGCACTTGTCCAGCATCAAAAAATGGGAGAAGTACTGCTTGGATACAGGGACCACCTACTCAATCGCTACAGTTATCAACGTACTGGAATTCCTGGCGAACCTTCACAACGATGAAGGACCCAGCTACAGAGCCATCAACACAGCTAGAATTACCCTGCCTGTCTATTTAAAACCAGCTCCAGGACAACAGGCCATGGGGTCCCACTCGCTGGTGGTCAAACTAATCAAGGGTATTTACAACTCTAACCTCCTAGACCAAGGTACACCCATATATGGGATGTCAGTGTGGTCCAGACATACCTCAGGGGATGGCCACCAGCCAGATCCCTCAACCTGGAACAATCTATGCTCAAAACACTCATGTTGCTGGCACTTGTATCTGCACAGAGAGTCCAGTCACCACACCTATTGCGACTGGACACCATGCTCACAGCTCCAGACCAGATCTCTGTCGTTATCCAGGGAATGATCAAACAGAGCAGACCTGGAACACCTAATCCAGTCGTGGAATTCCGGGCTTACCTGCCAGAAACACAGTTATGTGCCATGACCCTACTATCCTACATAGACACAACCAACATATTCGAGGGAGATGAAAAGCCTTGTGGGTCAGTCATAAAAAACCTTATGGTCGGGTGACGAGCCAAACCATTTGGAGATGGCTCAAGCAGGTGCTAAAAGCTGCTGAGATAAAAACTAACATGTACAAATTTCATTCCACCAGGGCAGCATCCAGGTCGACGGTTAAAAGAATGGACGTGCCTATAGACCACATCCTGGCTACAGCAGGATGGTGGGGGGAAAGACCATTCAGAAAATTTTATAATAAGCCATTGGCAAAACCTGTTTTATTTGCAGGAAAGATTTTACAGTGCAAATATTTAATTTAAGCCCAGGGGAGCAACTTAATTTATTTGTTGTTATTGTTAAAAAATACCATTGTTTTTTTTCTACAAACAGATTCATTGGTTGATTATGATAACACACTTCCTCCCTCAAGGACTTCGGCAGTGCATGAAGTAATAACTGTTACACGGTTTGAAATCACAGAGCTTTGAAGTCTTCACGTGACTCCGAAGTAAAATAGTAAGATTAAATGAGAACTTACCAGTTTGAAGTTTGATGTATTTTATGAGGAGTTACGATGAGGGATTACGTGCCCTCCGCTCCCACTCTCAATAATATGGGTCAAACTGATAAACTGATGTCTCCTTGTCTTTACTATGTTAATTCAATAACTGTGTCTATCTGTGATTCCACACCGCTGCTTTGAAGTATGCCGCGCATGCGTGCTGAGCGGGCTCTTCACGTAATCCCTCATCTTAACTCCTCATAAAATACAGATCAAACATCAAACTGGTAAGTTCTCGTTTAATCTTACTATTTTATTGCATCCATTCTAAAGTACAGCCACCAGAACTGCATATGGTATTGCAGGCGGCCTCTCACCAATGCCTTACACAGTTGCAAAATGACGTCTTATTCTTGAAGCCGCGTCCAAAGATGGCACACATTCCATACTCCTCCCTCACTGCCTTATTTACTTGTGTCTCCACTTTCAGGGAACTATGTAGCTCTACAACTCTCCCTGTTCTACAATATCTCTTGTTTAACTTCCAAAAGTTCATCACTTTGCACTTGCCTGAGTTAAGTTTGTGCCTGGGGTGGCCTTCGCACTGGCCTACAACACCCTGTATCTCCCAAGGATCCAAGGTATCTCCTTCCAACGTTCAGCTGAAAACTCCTTTTACCATGTGCTCTTTACCGTAACCAACTATTCTTCACTCCATCCCTGGTCAGATTAACTTGAGCAACATCTTTCAGCACCTGTTCTGACCACAATACACTTTGCCTGTCAAATGCAGACTAGCTGTAAGTGATGCTGCCGTGCCTTAGCCATCCGTGATATTGATTCGTTGCTAATGCATGGAGTCTATGACCAGCTCGGGGAATTCTGGCTGAGAACAGCAATCATGATAATGGGAATGCACCACAAAGTTTGGTCATTAACCAATTCAACCACCACTGACACTAAAAGACTCTGAAATTGATTTTTACCCCAAGTAGGCTTTGGAGACAGGGAGTGGAGAGAGTCAGCACATTGGAGACCATGCCTTCTAACTCCTGACATTATATGAATGTGTGAGGGAGGGCTTGGGCAGCAAAGCTACAGAAAGTAGGGATGCTACACCCAACTAATTACAGTAGAGTGTCATCGACCGGGGAGGCTACAGCTTAAACTGTGCAGAATGGAAGATTTCACACTTACACTATGATGGAGACTTTGTTCTGTTTGCAGTTAAATTGAAGACCTACATTAGAGTCGCAGGGATGCCCAGATAAGACAGAACCCATACATCCCCTACCTGCTTTAACCAGCTGGCAAATCTGTTTTTATAAATGTGTGCCTTGCAATTCAATTGTATAACACTAATCCCAACATTATGTAAGTGAAAATCAATCTTTTCCACAGCGAAATATGACAGCAACCATTTCTTGTTTGGCACCATTGTGGAAATTTGACCAGGCACATATCGGATCAGACACTCTTACATGGGTTTACATCATTCACTGGAGCAGAACATAGGAACACTTAGATCACATGGCCCTGGTTGCCCTTCATTAATCAACCTTCATCAATACTTGGGCTACTTGGTCTTCCCAGTACAGCACTAGTCCGGGACTGGTGGAGGTTAGTGTAACCTGGCAAATTAACTAAGCACATACCTGCAATAAATTGTTTCCCTTTACCCCCATCGTCAGCCCATCTACTTGATCTACTAACACTTCAATCTCCCTGATGTACTGGCAGCCTCTGATTCCAACCCATACAAATGTCTCAGTGATTGTCTCCCCTTCAACCCATACAATGCCTCAGTGATTACTGATCTCCCCATCCCCATCTTTACGCACTGCCAGCCTCGAATCTCCCCACACCACCATCATGCCAGACCCTGACTCAGACAACAAGGCCTTATTGCCATATCATCCATTAGGATTGTCGAGTTACTATTTTTCAAAGCTTCTATTTCCATCTGTCAAACGATTAGATTAACTTTACACGTTTATCAGATAATATTACATTCTAAATTACTCTCCAATGCAATCCTTTTTCACACATCTCTCAGCCCATATTGTTTTGTTCAGTTTATTGCACTTCGCTGTTTATTAATCCTGGACCGCAAGCATAAACGTTCGAGGTTATCAGTTTGTGATATATGTTCCTTTAATTACTTTAAAAAAATTAAATGGCAGGAAACATAAGACCTATTCTGTTCTGGCTTAATCAGGAATTGTACATTTTTAGAACCTATTTCATTTTTTTCATCTTCCCAAGGCAGTTAGACTTCATCCATAATTAATATGGATGTAGATGAGCTGCATGACAGAAGCAGCAGGCAAGGGTAGAGCCAGCTCAGAGGTCACTCCAGTCATATCCACCAGCTTCTTTTGAGCATCAAGGATTTAACTGATTCCTTCCTGTCATTTGGCAGCATTGTGGTGTGTGCTGGATTATGTCAGTACATCGGATTCGATTACAATGAATCACCGCACACTTTAAAAATTGAGCGTAACCAAAATCTTCAACTGTTTGACAGAGGAAGCTGATTTTGAATGTCATGTATTTTCGTCCGACCGATGACCTCTTAGGAAAAGGCAGGTCAGTTACGTCGTGAGCTTATATTTTCTAATCAAATTATTCATCAGTTTTAATATTTGTAGCCGAGCACCCGATGGGTGACAGTCTGTTTTACACTTGTCCATTTTTTTCTTTGCATTAAGATCAAGTGTATTGCTCAGTGGGAACAACCCAATTTAATCCACTGTTGTGAAGTTCCAGGTTTGTGCACTAGCTTGCCCAAATCAGTTAATTTCAGCCAGGGTGGCATTTTTATCTTATGACTGGCTTCAGTTCTTCTTGATAGTAGAACATCGAACATAGAGCATAGAACAGTGCAGCACAGGAGGGGGCCCTTCAGCCCACAAAGTTTGTGCTGAACATGATGCCGAGTTAAACTGATCTCCTCTGTCTGTAGGTGATCCATATCCTTCTATTCCCTGCACTTGTATGTGCCCATCTAAAAGCCTCTTCAACACCACTATTGTATCTGCCTCCACCACTACCCCTGACAATGCGTTCCAGGGCCCCACTATTCGCTGCACATCTCTATTAAACTTTTCACTTCTCACCTTACAGCTATGCCCTCTAATGTTGGACATTTCCACCCAGAGAAAAAGTTTCTGACTGTCTACCCTATCTATGCCTCCCATAATTTTATATTCTTCTGTCGTCTCCCCTCAACCTCCGATGGTTCTGGTCTGGTGCATGAAGGAGCATTCCAAGGATCGTCCTACGAACTCTGTTCAAACCAATATAATTTGTGGTGAAAGCACTAGAAATCTAATCCTAGGGTCAATGAGGAAGAGGAAGAATGAAATAAGGGGAAAGAAAGTGGGTGATCTTTATCACACCATGACATTGCCAATCCCATATAAAAGACTAGTTAGCAATGCTGAGATCTAAGGAATAAATGAGTCAAAGCCAGCATTGAAACAAAATTGGCTTTAGGATGGAAAGCAGAGAATCATGGTGAATGGTTGTTTTATATACAAAAAAATGTTATGGAGTCATAGAGTGGTACAGCACAGTAACCTTTGACCCTTCACATTTGGGTTCAATCCCGATTACGGGTGCTGTCTGTACGGAGTTTGTACGTTCTCCCGTGACCTGCCTGGGTTTTCTCCGAGATCTTTGGTTTCCACCCACATTCCAAAGACGTACAGGTTTATAGGTTAATTGACTTGGTAAATGTAAAAATTGTCCCTAGTTGGTGTAGGATAGTGTTAATGTGCGGGGATCGCTGGTCAGCGCGGACCCGGTGGGCCGAAGGGCCTGTTTCCGTGCTGTATCTCTAAACAAAACTAAACACCCATGGTGATCTTTTGCTCATCTATTCTCATCCCATTTGCCCATTTCAGGACATTTATTATCTCCAGGGGTAAATGCTAGAACCACTGTTTTATTTAGAATGTCCATTAATAATAGGAGACCAGGAGAAAATGTCAAACGTTATTGGTGAGTAATGAGGTGAATAGAAATATATTGCATGGGGATACAGATAACTAGGCTGACAGAATGGCAAGAAAGTGGCTGGTGAAATTTAATGCGGAAAGCTGTAACACAATGCATTTTGGCAGAAAGAAATGAGTGACAATGAAGACAAAATAGCATGTTTCTAAAGGGTGCTGGATGTACACATACCTTGAAAGTGATAGTCAATTAAGCTTTTGTGAGCCTGGGCTTCATATTTAGAGCAAAGAGTTCAGTGCCCTCCATAATGTTTGGGACAAAAACCTATCATTTATTTATTTTCTTCTGTTCTCCACAATTTGAGATTGTAATAGAAAAATCACATGTGGCTAAAGTGCACATTGTCAGATTTTAATAAAGGCCGTTTTTACACATTTTGGTTTCAGGAACTCCTTCAGGAACAACAGATAGACAAAAAAAACTGGAGTAACTCAGTGGGTCAGACAGCATCTCTGAAGAAAAAGAATAGGTGACATTTCAGACTACCTGCTGAGTTACTCCAGCTTTTTGTGTCCATCTTTGGTTTAAACCAGCATCTACAGTTCATTCCTACACATTCCTTCTGAACAGCAGTAGTTCAGTCTTTAATCAGACTGGACTGAACTTTATCTTGCACTAAATGTCACTCTCTTTATACTGCATCTGTTCTGTGAACTGCTTTATTGTAATCGTTTATAATCTTTCCACTGACTGGATAACACGTAACAAAAGCTTCTCACTGTACCCTGGTCCATATGACAATAAACTAAACTAATCTAAGAAAAACTAAACTAAGCTAAAAACAACTTATGAAAGGAATCCAGATTGACACTTAGGAGTAAGTTCTCCACTTCTTGCACTTAAGAAAATCTTTTCAACGCTTCCTCTGGAATTTTCATGTTGTTTCTAAAGTGTGGTGACCAGAACTTGGTGTAAAGTTCCAGCTTTGATCTGACCTGAGAATAAATTAAATTCCAGGAGAAGAGCAGGGGCAGGGGGAGGGTTCTATATAAAGCCAGCTGGACTCAAGTAGCTTACTGTTATTATAGAATAGAATATAGAATAGAATAGTTTCTTTAGCCAGTAACATGGACCATGGACTAAAATGGGTCTGCAGCATTCAAACATAAAGCTTACTCTAAAGATAAACAAATAAATAAATATCACGACAGCAATGTCCTTCTGTCGATTTCAGTTAGACTAGTCTGTATCGCCCCTGCGTTATGGCGGCTACATTTAGTGCCTTTATTGGGGTAAAAAAATGTCCTTGCAGTGATCTGTACCGTCTGGACGGCAACAGAATATGACAATGTCCTTTATGATATTCTGGTTTTTTTTGGTGCAGCGGGAATGGAGCTCCAAGGTAAGGAGAGGGCAGCCGACAATCCTCTGGGCGTTGTCCTTGTCCTTGTAGATCTGTACCGTCTGACCAGTATGGATGTTGAAATTTAGCAGTGTTGGGGCAACAGAATATGACAACTAATAGGAGAATGGAGCTTCAGGGGACTTCAATCTTTAATCTGACCGCTTCTTACCATTATATACTTCTTCCAAGGATTTCAGTGTTATCATTCTGTTTGTTGAAATCAATAAATCATGAGCTAAGGTTGAACCATTGCTGATATCCGCTTCTGATTTCCACTATCTTCACTATTTTCTGTCCTCTGGACTCATTTTGTGTCTTTGTCTAAATGTGAGTTCATACCACCCCATCAAGGCATTGGCTTTGCTGGTGGCCCATATACATTTGCATTTACCCACAATTTGTCCTGGTAAGATCACCTGCCCCATAATCAGCTGCTACCCAATCTTTATGATCCAAACTGATCACTTGCCAATGATCTGATTAGATTTTATTCCACACTCCACTTATCAGGTTGTCAATTCGGTAGAAGAAATGGAAAGGCAGAGTATTTTTTGTGGCAAAAGATTGGAAGGTGATCAGAGGAACCCAGGTATCCTTGTAGAAAAATCACTGAAAGTTAAGGGGCTGTCCCACTTGTGCGACCTAATCCACGAGTTCTGGCGGGTTTGCCCTCGACTCATACTCGCAGCATGGTCAACACGAGGTCGTAGGAGGTCTTTGTAACTCTCCTTCGTGCTCGAGAGTAGTCCTCGTGTATTTGAGGCCTCAGCGAGGACGCAGCATATTTTTCAACATGTTGAAAAATGCCCCCGAGTAATAAAAGGTCGCTATGGAAAAAATCAATCATTTTTTACTCGTAGGTTTAGTCGTAGTAAGTCGTAGTAGGTCGTCATGTTAGTTGTAGGTAATCGAGGGTAGTCGAAGGTAATTGAAGGTAGTCGTAGATAGTCTTCATCACAGTCAAAGGGAGGTCGAAGGAGATCGAAGGAGGTCGTCTTCACTCTCCACTATTCAGGGTCCAATTTTCCCGAAGTTCAGTCGTAGCTAGTCGAAGCTGGTCTTCAACATAGTCGAAGAAGGTCGAAGGAGGTCTTCTACATAGTTGAAGGAGGTCTTCAACATGACATTTTTTCAAACTCTCCTAAACTCTTCTAAACTCGCCAATTAGGTCGCCCAAGTGGGACAACCCTTTTAATGCCACAATACAGCATTCAGTTAAGAAAGCAACCAGTATGTTGGTCTTTACTGTCAGAGCATTTGATTACAAGGGTAAAGTAGGACTCCTTTATGAGTAATAGCCCTGTCCCATGGTACGAGTTCATTCCAAGAGCTCTCCCGAGTTAAAAAAAAATCAAACTCGTGGTAAGCACGGAGAATGAACGTAGCGGGTATGTCGGTGTTCGGGGACATCTCTTAGCAGCTCGTAATGCTAACGGCAGGTACTCGGGAAGACTCGCTAATGGCAGGTAAGCACGGGAAGACTCGTGAAGATTTTTCAACATGTTGAAAAATGTCCACGAGAGTCCCGAGTACCGACGAGTGGCCATTACCGTAAATCTCCGAGTTCGAATCAGGGCAAACTCGGTAGAGCTCTTGGAATGAACTCGTACCGTGGGACAGGGCTTTAAGAGGACTAGTGTAGATGGGACATGTTGGTTGGTGGGGGAAAGTTGGGCCGATGGGCCTGTTTCCATGCTGTATGACTCTATGGCCCTATGTCATACTGCAATTATATAGGATCCTTGTGAAATTGCACTTGCAATTGGAATCCCTCCCTAAGGAAGGATAAAGATGCTAAAGAGGGGCGGTGGGGGTGGAGGGTCAAGGTTCACCAAACTGATATGGGATGGGAAGATTGTCCTTTAAGAGGAAATCAAGGAGCCTAGGCTTGTGCTCCAGAGTTTAGATGAATGAGAGCTGATCTTATTACAGCACACAAACTGCAGTAGAGATGTGACAAGTTAGTTGAGGCGATGGTCTCTCCATTAATTAGAAGCAGGGGTCTCTCTCAAAACACAAGGCCAGCCAGTTAGGACTGAGATTGGGAGGACATTCTTCACCTATTTGGTCGAGAATTTTAGGAATTATCTACCAATGAGGGATGTGGCTTCCAGGATATTAAAGGAATTGAGGGATGTGGAGTTAAGGCAGCCGAGTGCCACTGACGTGAAAAATCAGTTATGAATTTATTGAATGGCAGAACAGTCTCAAGGGCTGATAGACCGCTTCCTGCTTTACTTTCTTATGTTCTTATGTCCTGTCAAAATCCCAGGCTGTTCAGTTTGAAATGACCCTCAGTCTTTTCTCTAACCATCGTGAAAAAAACCACGAACAGCTGCTATCATTCCCCTGTGTATTTTCTGTGAGGAGCTTGTATTGGCAAAGCTCAGTGGTGATATATTTACATAACTGCACCACCTGGTTGAAAAAATAATCTCTAGTTTCTTTCATATCTTGTGAATAAAGGAAAATGATTCAGATCCTCACAGGATGAAAGAGAACACGCCTTTACTCTTTACGTCTTGCTGATGGATTAATCATAGAAATTCTTTTTCTGGGAATTATAGAAAGTGGAAACACTCAGAATGGGCAGATGCGATTGAAAACTCTCTCCACTGCTTCCACTTCAATAAAAAATATGCAAGACAAATTATCGGACAACTATAATGATTGTTTTGGTAATATTCCAATGTTTTAGTATTTTGTCTAAATCATTCATTAAAAACTTAAAATTACTGAGGAAAAATGCCAAATAAATAATGAAGCCCAGCTAATCTTCACATTATGCAGTACCACAGGTTGATGCTATAAACGAGACAAACTGTTAAAAACAAGGCAAGAGAGGGGCCAATGTCAGGGAACGAAATGTGGAAAAGCCACTAGTCACTGGTGCCATGAGCATTTTGAAACACAAATGGAAACATGAAAGTGTTTTTACGTTTTGTTTTAGTTCAGAGATACAGCATGGAAACAGGCATTTCAGCCCACCATGTCCACACTGACCATCAATCATCCCTTCTCAATAGTTCCATGTTATCCCACTGTCTCATCCACTCCCCACACATGAGGGGCAATTACAGAGGCCAATTAACCTACAAATCTGCACGTCTTTCGGATGTGAGAGGAAACAGGAGGACCCCGGGGGAAACCCATGTGGTCACAGGGAGAAAATGCAAACTCCACACAGGCAGTACCCGAGGTCAGGACTGAACCCAGGTCTCTGGCGCTGTGAGATGGCAGTTCTACTAGCTGTGACACTGTTTTATATGATATACAAAAATAATCTGGGAATCAACTGCCCTTTTTAATATCTTGTCTTTGTGGATGGTAGTAGAGCTGTTTCTTCAAGTAAATTCACTGCTGATTTTTCTCAATTCAACTGGGCATGTCAATTTATCGTATTGAGTCAGGAACATTATGGGTTCACGGCTCTCTACAAATTTGAGCGCCTAATCCAAGCTGATATTCCAGTGCTTTGCACAGTGGCGCAGCGGTAGAGTTGCTGCCTTACAGCGCCAGAGACCCTGGTTCGATCCTGACAACGGGTGCCTGTACGGAGTTTGTATGTTCTCCCTGTAACTGTGTGGGATATGGCGAGCCAGCCTGTCTCCTTTAAATGATGACTGACTTACATGCTCAATCCATGTATTGGGGATGCAGATGAAAAATAAATTGCTCACTACCCACCACCGCAACTACTACCGCAAGGTCAGGCAGCATCCATGGAGGGAAATGGATAGACTACATTTTGGGTTGGGACCTTTCTTCAGATTCCTGACCCAAAACACCAGCACTTGCAAACAATTTTTGATACCCAAGCGTGGGCACAAAACTAGTTCCAGTAGAAGTCACTGAATTGGCAATTAAGAGCTGGAATCCATTATTATATTCTTTTTAGGGGTGGCACAGTTGCACAGCAGTAGAATTGTTGCCTTAGAGGCACCAGTGATCTGGGTTTGATCCTGACTGCAGGTGCTGTCTGTATTGAGTTTGTAGATTTTCCTTGTAACCGCGTGGGTTTTCTCCGGTGCTCTGGTTTCCTCCCACGCTCAAAAGATGTGCATGTTTGTGGATTTGGTAAAATTGTAAATTGTCCCTAGTGTGTTGGATAGTGCTAATGAATGGAATGATTGCTGGTCTGCGCAGACTCGGTGGGCTGAAAGGCCTGTTCTCCAAAGTCTAAAGTGCAGCTTGGTTTTGCTGGAGACAGCAGCATCGATGTCACTGCCTTGGCAGAGGTCAGCTAGCCCGAGCCGAAATGGCTCCAGCTCATGATATTGCCAACTCTCAGCTCAGCTTTACAACATTGTCCCTGGCTCACAGAGGGAGAAGCATAATGCTGTTCTGAACAAAGAGGAAATTGGTATTTAACCTGCATAAATATCTCTCACACCAAGCCAGTCGCACAACTAAATAAATGCTGTTGGGTGTAACCTGAACAGGTTGCATGCGTGACTAAGATGCTGGAGATAAAATCGATGCCTTAAAGTTAGCAGGGCCTTACGACAGCCTATATTTATGGGAGAAGATAGAGGGGGAGGGGTTATAGTTGGAGGAACAGTGGGCAGGCAGTTCTGAAGAACAGGTTGAGGGGCTGTCGAGCTGTCTGCTCAGGAATGGTGTGAGAAAGAAGCCTTGTATGAATGAGGTGCATTGAACTGAAACAGCAGTCAGCTGAAGGGCACTGGGAAAGCAGTGAGCTGCTCAGCATCGAACAGATGTAGTCTATAGATCTTTCGGCTTTGGTCGGTACAAAAGGAATGTTATCAGGTTCACTTATCAGGAAAGAAAAATATTAGCAAAGGAAACCCTAAGAAGGAAGTGAGCAGCAACTCACATGCACTTTGCAGCTGTTGTTCGAATCCACCCCCACAACCCCATCCCACCAACTGTGCTGGTCTGCAATTGATTCACTAATTGAATTTACTAATCTTTCAACATTTGCTGCTTCTTTGGAACACCAACGTTAGCACAGGCTGTACCAGGGAATAGAGTGACAGAGGAAAGTTATATTAATCAACATAAAACATTTAAACATCCTTTTGTTAACATCACAAGGGATCTATTGTGAATGCGTGCTGTCAATGTGCAAAAAGAAAAATGTCGTTCCACCATGGAATCAAAAGGCCAAAGACAAAACATCTAAAAATTAACATTAGCCAGAGAGTAATACAAAACTGTAATTTAATCTCGGAGTTCAAATGACAATAATCAGCTTTGCTCTTGATGTCAATGACATCATTTGAGCCCTTGACTTACATTACAAGCTTGCTGCTCATTATTATTTTCTATTTATAAAACAAAGATCACTTCAACGTGCTGGAAAACACAAGCCCAATGTTTTTGACCTTTACCCTCCCCCCCTCTCAAAATGTCTGTTCCTTGGTACGGAATATCAGGCAAAGAGTTGGGTGTGATGGGCGGAAGGGGGAGGTGGTGGGTGTGCAGAGAGCAGCGTGTTCGCATGGTCTGTGTCTCTTTATGTTGCTCAGGGTTTTTGAAACTGCCCTGAAGTGGTTGAGAGGGTCAGCAGTGCAGTGTTAATGAGGAAGGTGGAAATGTCCCCCCCCTCCCCCCTTCCCCTTCCCCCCTCCCGTGCACTGCCTCAGCTTCCTGTGATTGCACTTTGAGGGCACCTACGAATAGGGAAAAAGGCCTGAGGCCTGACAAACTGTTACTTGGACGACTTTTCCTGGCTGGAGGGCAGGCCGACACTGAGGCACGACTGTTTAATCATAATGGTCTATCAAATGAGAACGGAGCTTAGTTTGGACAGGAGCACGATCTTTAAAAGCAGCTGTGTTTACACGTCAGGACAAAGAGGTGGAGAGGAGCCAGCAGAATGTACAGACGGCAGAGAGTACGAAGAAAGACTTGCATTTACACTACGTTCTTTAAAGATTCACAGCTCACATCAAGGCCCCAACAATCTACCCTGAGAGAAGGACCAAATGAGCTGAGATTTTAGTTAGAGACACGAGAGACTGCAGTAGCTGGAATCTGGAATTAAAGGGGAGCAGCCCAGCGGGTCACGCAGCATCTGTGGAGGAAGAAGAACAGAATGATTTGGGTCAAGACCCTACATTTATTTTTAGTTTAGCATAGTTTAGAGGTATAGCATAGGAATAGGTCCTTGGACCCACCGAATCCATGCCGTTCAGCGATCCCCATATATTAGCACTATCCTCTTCACTAGGGAAATGTAAAATCTGTACCAAAGCCAATTAACCAACAAGCTTACATCATTGGAGTGTGAGTGGAAACTGGACCACCTGGGGAAAACTCACACAGTCATGGGCAGAATGTACTAACTCCACACAGACAGCAGCTGTAATCAGGATCGACTCTGGTGCTGTAAGGCAGCAACTCTACTGCTGTGCCACCTTGCCACTGTGCTGCCGTGCCACCGTGCCACAGTGCAACCGTGCCACCGTGCTGCCGTGCCGTGGCCACCGTGCTGCCGTGCCACAGTGCCTCCTTTCTGCCGTGAACCGTGCTGCCGTGCCACCGTGCCACAGTGCTGCCGTGCTGCCGTGCCACCGTGCTGCCGTGCCACCGTGCTGCCGTGCTGCCGTGCCACGTGCTGCCGTGCTGCCGTGCCACCGTGCTGCCGTGCCGCCGTGCTGCCTTGCCACCATGCTGCCGTGCCACCGTGCCTCTGTGCTGCCGTGCCTCCGTGCTGCCGTGCTGCCGTGCCACAGTGCTGCCGTGCCACAGTGCTGCCGTGCCGTGCAGCCGTGCCACTGTGCCATCGTGCTGCCGTGCCACAGTGCTGCCGTGCCACTGTGCCATCGTGCTGCCGTGCCACAGTGCTGCCGTGCCACTGTGCTGCCGTGCTGCCGTGCCACCGTGCTGCCGTGCCACAGTGTGCCGTGCTGCCGTGCGTGCTGCTGTGCCATCATGCTGCCATGCCATAGTGCCACCGTGTCTATGTGCTGCTGTGCCTCTGTGCTGCCGTGCCACCGTGCCACAGTGCCACCGTGCCGCCGTGCTGCCGTGCCACTATGCCATCATGCCACCGTGCTGCCGTGCCACCGTGCTACCGTGCCACCATGCCACCTCTCTGGTAAACTTTAGTTTGGTTGAATGAAGGACAGACATTTCCTCGGTTACTCAGACCATTTCTGCTTTTCTTTAAAAAAGGACAGTGGGTTTTTTAAATGTTGGAGCCTCAGATAGTGCATCACTCTCTCAGTACTGCCCTTGGCGTGTCATCCAACATTATATGCTTGGGTAAGCCTGCCACCACTGAGTCTAATTAATATTCAACGGACTTGTGGCAAGGGCATTCCACCTTCAGGAACATAAAAGTTGTATCCTTCAGTCTATATCGTTCAGCATTGTACATGGGAGACAAGATGCTGTGTATTTTTTTATCGTGGAGTTACAACATGGAGATTAAGCTGTGGATACAGACAATTCTATGCTAATTCTGAACTAACGTGTTTACTTTACTTTATTTTGGACTTTCGAGAAACAGCGTGGAAACAGGCCCTTCGGCCCACTGAGTTTGCGCTGACCAGCGATCACCCTGTACACTAGAACTATCCTACACACTAAGGACAATTTTACCTCGCCAATTAACCTACAAATCTGTTAGTCTTGGGAGTGTAGTAGGAAACCGGTGCACCCGGAGAAAACACATGCGGTCACAGAGAGAACATACAAACTCCGTACAGACAGCGCCCATGGTCAGGATCGAACTCAGGTGTGTGGCGCTGTAAAGTAGCAACTCTACCACTGCACCACGGTGCTGCCCTAAACTGTGCCGCAAACATGGCGACTGTGTTCTGCCACAGTGGTAACCATCCTTCTCAGCTTCACTGTGACCTTTGATATGATTGAAATTCCATTTTAAGCAGTGTGCAGGTCACCAAATTCAATTTCATAACATTTCAAGCAGAGTGCAGGCCACCAAATTGCCAAACAACTTATTGTATTGTCATTAAGGGCTAACAAATCATTTATTGCAAGTACATTGCAGACTCACAATTCAGTTGATTCACAGCTTAGAATCACCGTTGTGGGTTCTCCCTCGCAATCTTTCAGAGTGACTGACATGTCCAGGTATCTGGGGTTTTATAGTCCTGCCCCCCGGAAGGGGCGTTACCTTCAATGTGGTGATTGACAGGCGAGAGGACCAATCAGTTGATCTCAAGATTTTTTAAACACTCATAACTTTTTTATTTTTCATTGATCGGAAAAATCCTCAGGGCTGCATCAGCAGAGGAGGACTGTGAGTAAGGTGGCCAAAAATCATAATGATATATGGTAGCATTTTTTTCTAAAATCAATATACAGCGCAGACAGGAAGTGGTCAAGATGAGACTTTTAGTTATATAGATGTTTTTATTGGATTATGGACAATAGACGATAGACAATAGGTGCAGGAGTACGCCATTCAGCCCTTCGAGCCAGCACTGCCATTCAATGTGATCATGGCTGATCATCCCCAATCAGTACCCCGTTGCTGCCTTCTCCCAATATCCCCTGACTCCGCTATTTTTAAGAGCCCTATCTAGCTCTCTCTTGAAAGCATCTAGAGAACCTGCCTCCACCGCCCTAAAACAAAGCATTTTGCTGTATCTAGGTGCATGTGACAGTTCAATAGTTAAAGTAACTATTGAACTGCCTATCCTTGGGTCCCTCCTGTTCCTTATTTATGTGCTGTTCTTAGGCAATGTCATCTGTAAACAAGGTATCACTTTCTACCTGCATATTTTTGACACCCACCACCACCATTCCTAAAATCACCACTGTATCTAAATTGTCACGTTACTTGTCCATCATTTGGTTGTGGATGAAGAAAAACTCCAACTGAACACTGGGAAAACAAACACGATTTGTTTCCGTGTGGGAAGGAACTGCAGAAGCTGGTTCACACTGAAGATAGACATAAAATGCTGGAGTGACTCAGCGGGTCAGGCAGAATCTCTGGAGAAAAGGAATAGGTGATTTCTCGACCTGAAACGTCACCTATTCCTTTTCTCCAGAGATGCTTCTTGACCCGCTGTGTTACTCCAGCATTTTGCGTCCACATTTGTTCTATGCCTTGTTCACATCATTTTTTCCCAGTAACAAATTCCTCTCTTTGGTGCCTTTCTGAATCTGAACTAGAATGTTCACAAGCTCAGAGCAGTGTTAATGCTCTGATGAGATTCTGACCATTAATCTCCTGTTTTACAAATCTTTTATCAAGTAGTTTCTCTGCTTTTCTCTTGATTCCTTTCTCCCAATTATTTCTATTGTTTCTCTACTGCCTGGTTGGATACTCTCCGGAATTTATAGAATTGAAAAACAAACATTTGAACAATCATGATTTTAGGGTAGTCATTTAGTTCTCTTTGGCTGGAGGCAAAATAGACTGCAGATGTTGGAATCTGGACAAGTTGCTGGAGGAACGTAATGGGTCAGGCAGGAGAGAGATCCATCCCTCACTTGGTCTCATGGCCCATCGACCCCATCTCACAAAATCATAGAAACATAAAAATTAGTTGCAGGAGTATGCCATTCGGCCCTTCGAGCCAGCACTGCCATTCAATATGATCATGGCTCATTTTGGAGTTCAATAGATTGAGAAATCCAGCTCAACATAAAGTACTGGAGAACTCAGCTGGACAGGCAACATCTGTGAAGGGACTGGACAGATGTTACAATTCAGGACCGTTCTTCAAGCTGATTGTAGTGGGGGAGAAAGCTGGATAATAAAGGTTGGGGCAGGACAAAGGCTGACAAGTGATAGGTGGATGCAGGTGAAGGCGGTGGGGGTTGGGTAGGTAGACGGATGGCTCTCCTGATCCACCTTAACTACCACCTATGGTCCTGGGAGAGGTTCCACGACATCTCTGGCAGGAATTCTATTGTCAAGATAAGCACCACCCTTGTTAGTATGTTGACAAAAATGCTGGAGAAACTCAGCGGATGAGGCAGCATCTATGGAGCAAAGGAAATAGGCAACGTTTTGGGTCAAGACCCTTCTTCAGACCCTTGTTAGTATAGTGGTTAGCATCCCCGCCTGTCTTGTGGGAGACCAGAGGTCAATTCCCTGACGGGGAGTTCTAGGTTTTTTGGCCAGAGTAGGGGAATCAAGAATCAGAGGTTATAGGCATCCGGTAGGCGGCGCGGCTCTGGCCAGCAGCGGCCTCTGCAGCCTGTCCGCGTTTTTATTATTTTTTGTCTGTGTTTTTATGTAGTTTTTGTTATTTTATGTTGGGGTGTTTGTGTGGGGGGGGCGGGGAAACTTTTGAATCTCTCCCTGCACTGGAGACCCGACCTTTTCTCGTCGGGTCTCAGGTGTCGTTGAGGCCGCAACGAGGAGCGGCCTCCAACGGGAAGAAGCCGGGGACTCTGGTGCCGACTCACCGTTGCCGTCGCGGAGCTGGCCGAGACCGGAGCGGGTGGAGCGGTGGAGGAGCGCTGCTGCTGCTGCTGCCGCTGCCGCTGCTGCTGCTGCTGCTGCTGCTGCTGCTGCTGCTGATGCGAAGGCTGCTACTGCGGGTCTGCGGACGGCGGCACCGGGAGCCCGCGGATCCCTGGAGGGAGACCGCTTTTCGGGGCTCCTGCAACGGCGAATTCTCCCGCCCGTGTTGCGGGGTTGAAGAGCTCCTGGAGCGGGGCCTGACACCACTGCCCCGCGCGGCTGGAATGGCCGCGGGACTTTGCGAGCGCACACCGGGGGCTCCAACACCAAGACCCGGTGTGCGACCTCGCACCACCCGGCGTGGCTTCAATGGCCGCGGGACAATCGCCATCGCCAGCCGGGGGCTTTGACTTTGACTCTGACATCGGGGGGGGGAGAGTGCAGTGGAGAGATAAGTTTTTTTGGCCTTCCATCACAGCTATGTGATGGATGTTTATGTAAAATGTAATTATGTTGTGTCTGGGGTCTATTTGTGTGTAATGTATGGCTGCAGAAACGGCATTTCGTTTGGACCTCCAGGGGTCCAAATGACAATTAAATTGACTCTTCACTCTTGACTCTTGACTCTTGATAGGTTTAAGGTGAGGGGGGTAAGATTTAATAATAATCTGAGGGGTAACATTTTGGGTGGCATGGTGGCAAGAGTTGCTACCTTAAAGCGTCAGAGACCCAAATTTGATCCTGACTATGGATGCTGTCTGTACGAAGTTTGTACGTTCACCCCGTGACCTGCATGGGTTTTCCCCAGGATCTATGGTTTCGTCCCACACTCGAAAAATGGACAGGTTTATAGGTTACTTGGCTGGGTATAAATGTAAATTGTCCCTAGGGTGTAGGAAAGTGATAGTATGCGGAGGTCGCAGGTCGGCGCGGAGTCGGTGGGCCAAAGGGCCTGTTTCCGCATTGTATCTCTGAACTAAACTAAAAGCAGTGTTGCCACAGGCACTTTAAGGCTGCACCACTGATTGGGAACGCCATTAAAGGTCAGAAGGGATACAGAGATTCAAACAAGGTCAGCTTCATTAATCTACACGTCAAATAAAACAGGACACAGCGCACTTCCTTTCCTCTATAGGACAATATCACAAAATGCCAAACCCAGCTTTTTAGCTGATACATCTTGGTTGGATAGTTAATATTATGTTTTAGATATTACTATAATGCATTCAACAATCTTGTGCCTAAGTGCATGCAGTTCAAGTTAATAAAATTGTATCTGTTGTTGAAATTGCAAAAAAGGGCAGCTGAGAGAGACAGGTTTATCACATGTGTCTTTTATTTCTTTGCTTTCTCTTCTTGCTGCCTTTGTCTCTTGCTAATATCATATCTGCCATTTAATCACCTTCTGTTCTCCACCCCGCACGTCACAGGTCATTCAACTTCTCTTCTCCTCTGTCAGTGCTGCTCCCCTCCCCCTGCCCTTATTGTTCCTTTTCAAATGCTGTGCATCTGTGACACCCACCAGTCAAGGCAAGGCAAGGCCCAAAGTCTGAAATGGATTTTGCTTGACCAGCTGAGTATTTTTGCATTTGTAGCTTCAGTTTACAAACACCCTGCGGTATTTTCACTGAAGTTACATCCAGGTGATTAGTATTACATTGACCTTTTTTCATTTATGATGGAAAGAGACAATCTAACTGTCACTCACTCCCACCCCATCTTAGAGGGGCCTGCGACCTGAGTTTTACTGTTTTACTGAGAGTTTTACTGAGCGTCTGATGAAGAGTCTCGACCCAAAACGTAATCTGCTCCTTTTCTCCAGAGATGCTGCCTAACCCGCTGAGTTACTCCAGCATTTTGTGGCTAACCTCAGTTTTACATCAAGGAGTAGAAACAAGGAACCGCAGATGCTGGTTGACAAAAAAAGATACAAAGTGCTTGAGTAAGCATGTACTTGGTAGAAGGAATAAAGGCATAGATAACTTTCTAAATGGTGAGAAGATTCAGAAATCAGAGGTGCAAAGGGACTTGGGAATGCTGGTACAGGATTCCTCAAAGTATAATTTACAGGTTAAGTATGTGGTAAGTGGCAAGTGGTAAGGCAAATGCAATATTATCATTCATTTCGAGGGTACTAGAATATAAAAGAAAGAATGTAATGCTGCTTTATAGGGTGCTGGAGAGGCCACATTGGAATATTGTGAGCAGTTTTGGGTCCCATATCAGAGGAGGGATGTGCTGACATTTGAGAGGGTCCTGGGGAGGTTAACAAGAATGATCCCAGGGATGATGGGGTTTATGTATGAGGAGCGTTTGATGGCTCTGGGTGCATGCACACTGGAGTTTAGAAGGTTGAGGAGAGATCCTGTTGAAACCTACCAGATATTGAAAGGACCAGATAGAGTGGACGTGGAGAGCATGTTTCCACTAGTGGGAGAGTACAGAACCAGAGGGTACAGCCTCAGTGTAAAAGGACACACCGTAAGGTAGTTGAGGCCAGTTCATTGACTATATTTAAGAGGGAGTTAGATGTGGTCCTTGTGGCTAAAGGGATCAGGGGGTATGGAGAGAAGGCAGGTATGGGATACTGAGTTGGATGATCAGCCAAGATCGTATTGAATGGCGGTGCAGGCTCGAAGGGCCGAAAGGCCTACCCCTGCACCTATTTTCTATGTTTCTATGTTAGAGATAAAAAAAGAGACAAAAGGGTGTGAGATAAGGAGAGAATAGGTGTGAAAACTGAAGCCAGAGAAAAGGGCATTGTTTAATTTCGTTTAGAGATACAGCGCAGAAACAGGCCTACTTCGGCCTACTTCGGGCCTAACAGGCCTACTTCGGCCTACTGAAACCATGCCGACCAGCGATCCCCGCACACTAATGCTATCCTGCACACAAGGGACAATTTACAATTATACCAAGTCAATTTACCTACAAACATGTATGTCTTTGTAGTGTGGGAGGAAACTGGAGAAACCGGGAGCGAACCTATGCAGGTGACGGGTGAAGACCATATAAACTCCATACAGACAAGCACCCATAGTCAGGATTGAACCCAGGTCTCTAGCACTGTTAGGCAGCAACTCTACCGCTTCGCTACTGTTTGCACTCCTTGGTGGAAGGGAACAGGGGGAAGGGACAAGAGGTGCGGATGGTGGGAGCAATGAGTGTGCACCTAGACGGAGCACAGGAAAGAGAGGAATTGTGACCGAAAATTAGAGAATTGAAAGTTCATACCCTTGAAGGACTCTTGTGAAAGGGTTGATGGAAGTGCAGACCAGGGGAGGAAGTGAGTTGAGCAAAATACAAGCTGCTGAAGGAATATAATGGGTGAATGCAGCATCTGTGCAGGGAAATGGACAGATGATGTTTTGGGTTGAGACCCTTCTTCAGAATTTCCTGCTTCACAGTGGAAATATCTTTCTCTGATCTGAAACGGCCAGTTGTTTGCAGATCAGAATCAAACCTCCTAAATTCATCTGGAGAGTTGAAGTAGTCTCGGTACCAGGGAAACCTCCAAGGAATATTGTATTAGAGTCATGGAGTCATAGAGTCATACAGTGTGGAAACAGGTCCTTCAGCCCAACTTGCCCACACCGAACAATATGTCCCATCTACACTACTGCGTAATGGACATCCACGTATACTGACTTCCCCACCATCAAATAAATCTACAGGAGGTGTTGCTTTACAAAGGTAGTTAGTATCTTCAAGCCCCCATACCACCCTTATCTTGCTGCCACCCTCAGGAAGAAGGTACAGGAGCCAGAGAACCATTACTTCTAAGTTCAAGAACAGCTTCCTCCCATCAAACAACAGGTTCTTCACAACCCTAACCACAAATCTACCTCAGTATCAAGCTACTGTGGACTTTGCACAACTATAGTTGGTATACTTTGGGCTTTTTGTGCAATATCACAGTTTAATTTACTTAGAATTAAAAAAAAAACAAATTGTTGTTGCATCTGCTGTGCCTGTAAAGCTGCAGCATGAATTTCATTGTTCCAATCCAGACCCGTTGCGCATGACAATGATTCAATGATACATTATTGTCACATGTACCTAGGTACAGTGTAATGCTTTGTTTTTCATACAATACACAGAGTACACAGAGTCGTTTTCCAGCACTGACTATTGTCTTCTATTTGCCTGTCTGTGCAAATGCAGCTCTCCAAAATTATGTCTGCAATAGAAAATAGGTGCAGGTGTAAGCCATTTGGCCCTTTGAGCCATTCAATGTGAATGGTGATCATCTATAATCAGTACCCCGTTCCTGCTTTCTCCCCATATCCCCTGATTCCATTCGCCATGAGCTATCTCTAACTCTCTCTTATAAACATCCAGTAAATTGCCACCACTGCCTTCTGTGGCAGAGAATTCCACAGATTCACAACTCTGTGGGTGAAAACGTTTTTCCTCATCTCAGTCCTAAATGGCCTACCCCTTATTCTTAAACTGTGACCCCTAGTTCTGGACTCCCCCAACATCGGGAACATTTTTCCTGCATCTAGCCTGTCCAATCCGTTAAGAATTTTATATTTTATGAATTTTAGATCCACTCTCATCCTTTTAAATTCCAGTGAATATAAGCCCAGTCAATCTGTTCTTTCATCATATGTCAGTCCCGCCATCCCAGGAATTAACCTGGTGAACCTACGCTGCATTCCCTCAATAGCAAGAATGTTCTTCCTCAAATTAAGAGACCATAACTGCACACAATACTCCAGGTCTGGTCTCACCAGGGGCCTGTACAACTGCAGTAGGACCTTCTTGCTCAGATACTCAAATCTTCTTGCTATGAAGGCCAACATGACATTTGTTTTCTTCAATGCCTGCTGTACCCACATGCTTACTTTCAGTGACTGATGTACAAGGACACCCAGGTCTTGTTGCACCTCCCCTTTTCCTCAACTGACAGCAATTCAGATAATAATCTGCTTCTTGTTCTTGCCACCAAAGTAGATGGCCTCACATTTATCCAACTTTTCCTGCATCTGCCATGCATCTTCCCACTCACCCAACCTATCCAAGTCACCCTGCAGCCTCATAGCATCCTCCTTGTAGCTCACGCTGCCACCCAGCTTTGTGTCATCTGCAAACTTGGAGATGTTACATTTAATTCCTTTGTCTAAATTGTTAATATGTATTGTAAATAATTGGGGTCCCAGCACTAAGCCTTGGGGCACCCCACTCATTACTGCCTGCCATTCTGAAAAGGACCCGTTAATTCTTCCTCTTTACTTCCTGTCTGCCAACCAGTTCTCTAACCCTATCCCCCAATACCATGTGATCAAACCCACGTCTCTGGCACTAAGGCAGTAAGGCAGCAACTGCACCACTGTGCTTTATGTATTGGCTCTCATTGTGTCTGCAATGGCTTGCAATGGCACAAGAAGTCAGGAACATAGAGTTTTATCATTATCCCTCTGGATCCAACACTCTGGGCAGTTCTGTCCATTCAAAATGTCTGTTGCTGCAGTCATACCCAGGATGAAGGGGCCTTGTGTGCTTCCTGGAAACATGCCAAACACCATGAAGGAATTTCTCTAATAAACTATATCTAATCTGTGTGTTAAGGAATGGAAACGTTTTCAAATCACAGGCAGGTCTGGATTATTAAAGGAAGACCTTGTGTGCACATGAATGCAGTCAGTGTTTACTAGAAAACAAGGCCACAGGCAGATAGGTCAGCATTGGAGTGGGATGGAGAATCAGAGTGGCTGGCAACCACAAGCTAAGTCACCCATGGGGATTGGGTGCAAGTGGTCCATAAAACAACACGTATTTCTTTGTACCAATCTGCTTGGCAGAGCTAGATATCGAGCTGCCATTTTAATGTAAAAATACAAAGTGTTAAGGAACTCAAGGTATAAGGCAGCATCTGGGGAGGGAAGGAACAGGTAATGTTCTGGGTCAGGATGCTTCTTCAGACTAATGGTTTAATGTCTAGCTATCATTTACAGCTCAGATTATTTCATCTGGTAATAGTTTTCAGCCAATGGAAAAAGATAGGAATCTTAGGTGTAACAAGGAACAGCGACTGATTCTTCGGCAAGTGAAATATATATATTTTTTTATTAGAAGGCTCATTAGCAGATGATCAATATTGGCATCAAATGAGATAAATGTCATTGCTGTTTTTCTTTTTTCTCTCAGTTAGATTTCAGATTGCTTGGCCTATGTAGTGGCAGATGATATAGAAAAGACAGGCAGCCTGAAAGCAGACACTTCACTCAATGCAGTCCGTTGTCAGACCAAGGAGAAGTTATAGAACTCCATACTCTCCAAGGACTTTATACAAGTACACTAGTCTGGTGGTGAATATTATGTTGCGGTGACAAGTAGACAGTGGGCTCGATTTTGTGTCACATTGGGAATCTTCAGTTGCTGCCATACTGTAACTACTTTGGAAGACTCAAGTCGAGTTTATTGTCTTATGCACAAGTACGGTGAGATACAAATGCAATGAAAATCCTGCTTGCTGCTGCACCACAGGCAATAGACAAATGCACAGTCCCTGAAAGACGGGCAGAGTACACTAATCTCTGTAGTCTCCTCCATTCCTGTGCATTGAAATTGCTATATACAGCAATATACAAACCCAATATACAGTGCACTCAGTGCTTTCCTCTTCTCTCCTCTCCGCCCCCCGCCCCCCCTCCCCCCCCTCCGCGTGCTCTCTAAAGGATTTACTGTGCTCTGTGGCAGCCGTTTACCTTCCTCTTCATCGTGCAGACAACGCTCCTCCGCTGTCCCTGGCCTCCACCTTCGCGATGTGTTTGTGTGTGTGTGCGCGGTCAATAGCAAAGATCCTGTAGGATCTTTGGTCAGTAGATGCAGCTCACGCTTCAATCGAGGCTTTCAAGGCGAGTGACTCATGGAAACCTTGGGTGGGGCGCAAGGTCACCAGAGGTTTCCGTTCAGGTTTCCTAAGTGGGACAGGGGCATAACCTTCCTACTCACAATCCAACTCTCTCTCTACCCACTATCTCTTAAGCTGCAAACAGTGCAGCCACTCACCTCTGTCTCTAGAGGGAGTTAGATGTGGCCCTTGTGGCTAAGGGGATCAGGGGATATGGAGAGAAGGCAGGTACGGTATACTGAGTTGGATGATCAGCCATGATCATATTGAATGGCGGTGCAGGCTCGAAGGGCCGAATGGCCTACTCCTGCACCTAATTTCTATGTTTCTATGTTTCTATGTTTCTCTACCTCCTCACTGTAGTTTAGCTTAAAGATACAGCGTGGAAATTGGCCTTTTGGCCCACCGAGTCCGCACTGACCAGTGATCCCCATATACTATCACTATCCTACACACTAGAGACAATTTTCCTTGATACCAAGCTAATTAACCTACAAACCTGTACGTCTTTGGAGTGTGGTAGGAAACTGAAGATCTCGGACAAAACCCAAGTAGGTCACGGGGTGAACGTACAAACTCCATACAGACAGCAGCAGTAGTCAGGATCGATCCTGGGCCTGGCGCTATAAGGCAGCAACTCTACTAGTGCACCACCATGCTGCCAACAGTAAGTCAAGTCATGTGGCCTTGTTTCCTTCAATTGTGTAGGAAGGCACTGCAGATGTTGGTTTAAACCGAAGATAGACACAAAAAGCTGGAGTAACTCAGCGGGACAGGCAGCATCTCTGGAGAGAAGGAATGGGTGACGTTTTGGGTCGAGACCCCCTGCTGAAGAAGGGTCTCAACCCGAAAAGTCACGGTTTCCTTCTCTCCAGAGCGTTTCCTTCAATTGCCTGAAACTCTTGCAGGCTATAGATATCAACAGCCCAGCAACAAAAACATGATGAATCAAGTAATTGCGTCACTTGATCTGCCATTCACAGCCACAATTCATAACAGCTGAGTTTCACGCAGTTAAGATCGGCATGTGGTGGATCACTAGGTTCCAGGGGAACAGATAGAGGAGGACAAACCCCCAGCGGTCGAAATGTAGAAACAAAAAACTGCAGAGACTGGTTTATACCAAGGATAGACACAAAGTGCTGGAAGAACTCAGCGGGTCAAGCAGCAACTCTGGTGAAAAAGTATGGGTGATGTTTCATGTCGGGTCCCTGCCGCAAACCGCCATATCCCTCCATAAGCTGCATAGCTATGTGCCTATCCAAAAGTCTCTTAAATGCCTCTATCGCATCTGCCTCCAATACCACCCCTGGCAGTGCGTTCCAGGCACTCTCCACCTCAGTGTAAAACACTTGCCCTGCACATCTCCTTTAAACTTTACCCCCTCTTATTTTAAAGCTATGTACTCTAGTATTTGACTTTTCCATCCTGATAAAAAGGTTCTGACTGTCTACCATATCTATACCTCTCATAATTTTATGTACATGGAGTTATAGTGATACAGTGACGGAAACAGGCCCATCGACCCAACTTGCCTGCACCTATTAGATCGCTGCTTAACTACCCGCGTTCCAGAGAAAACAATCCAAGATTATCCAACCTCTCCCTGTGACTACTACCCTCTAATCCAGTCATCATTCTCCTAAACCTCGTCTGCACCCTTTCCAAAGCCTCCACATCCTTCCTGTAATGGAGTAATCAGACTGTACACAATAGTCCACATGCGGCCTAACCAAAGTCCTATAAAGCTGCATCATGCCTCCTGACTCTTACACTCAATGCTGTGACCAATGAAGGCAAGCATGCCATATGCCTTCTTTATCACTTCATCTCCTTGTGTTGCCACATTCAGGGAGTTGTGGACATAAGACTCCAAGATCACTCTGCCCATCAAAGGAGATACATCTGGTCTAGCAGTAAACTTTTAGTTGGCTGCTGTGTTTCAAAGGTGGAGGCCACACTATACGGTCACAAAATGAAAGCATTGGGAAAGTGTAAAACTGATACCATGAATTTTCAGAGTTGATTCTTGATCATTGGGTGAGAGGGTGAGGATTTAATAGGAATTTGAAGGGCAACTTTATCACACAGAGGGTAGTGGGTGTATGGAATGAGCTGCCGCAGGAGGTAGTTGAGGCAGAAACTATAGCAACATTTAAAAGGCACTAGACTAAGTGGGACCCGTTGAGTCCCATGTTCACACCAGAGGGCTGGTCCCCAAGTATTCCAATATTGTGGGCAGTGACTGGAGCACCAGTTGGGTGTTGCAGGGCCGAAGGGACTGGTTTCAGACGGCTGGTATGGACATTGTGGGCCGAATGGATTCTTGGGCTGGCAGCTCAGTCACTCAGGCCTGGTAGGCTGGCAGCTCAGTCACTCAGGCCTGGTGGGCTGGCAGCTCAGTCACTCAGGCCTGGTGGGCTGGCAGCTCAGTCACTCGGGGCTGGTGGGCTGGCAGTTGACTGACTCACGGCTGTTGGCTGGCAGTTGACTCACGGCTGGTGGGCTGGCAGTTGATTAACTCACGGCTGGTGGGCTGGCAGTTGATTGACTCACGGCTGGTGGGCTGGCAGTTCACTCATGGCTATTCCTTGAAATTCCATTTCAAGCAGGGTGCAGGCCACCAAATTCAAATGCAATTTCACACCATTTCAAGCAGAGTGCAGGCCACCAAATTCAAATGCAATTTCATACCATTTCAAGCAGAGTGCAGGCCACCAAATTCAAATGCAATTTCATACCATTTCAAGAAGAGTGCAGGCCACCAAATTCAAATGCAATTTCATACCATTTCAAGCAGAGTGCAGGCCACCAAATTCAAATGCAATTTCATACTATTTGGGCTTTATAGTCCTGCCCCCCCCCGGAAGGGGCGTTACCTTCATCATGGTAACTGACAGGCAAGAGGACCAATCAGCTGAGCTCAGAATCGGAAAAATTCTCGGGGCTGCCTCAGTGGAGGAGGATTGTGAGTAAGATGGCCAAAAATCATAGCGATATATGGCAGCGTTTTTTCTAAAATCAATATACAGCGCAGACAGGAAGTGGTCAAGATGAGACTTTTAGTTATATAGATTACACATCCTTTTTCTATACGATGCTGCCTGACCCACCGAGTTACTCGAGCACTTTGTGTCTGTGGTATAAGCCAGCATCTGTAGTTGCATGTTTCTACTTCATAATTTAAAATTAAAGTTGATTAGAACTTTAAGAAATGATCAAATTTAGCTTTCTCCCGAATGAGCGCACGTCTTCATGTTAATTATTTTCCAGTTGATAATCTTTCACCTTTCTTTTCACCGAAGGGTGGATTTTTATCGCATATTGGGCGGCCTTCCCTCATTCCATCTCCAATATCTCAAACCCCAACACTACAGCTCAGTTACACACTTCTCTTCCACTCTTATCTTAAAGCTATGCCATCTAGTATGTGATTTTCCCTGGTAAAATGGTTCTGACTGCCCATGGGCAGAAATCGCTTTCAAAACATAGGGAGACACAATGAGGCCTAACATCTAGGACAGGAGGCGGCAACCTACGGCCCATGGGCTAGATCTGGCCCTTAGCTCAAAATCATCCGGCCCGCAGGCGTATTCTTTTTCAATTAGTTTTCACAACCCAGCAACTGCAGCCTGTCCTGTGGCATGCAGGCGATCTGGGCGTTACAGCCAGACCCGGGTGGTTCTTCTGAAACATGTTTCACAAAACTTGGGGAGGATTGTCCCTCACCTCTCAAAACATGGGGGGGGGGGGGGGGGGGGGAGCAGGTCTCGACTCTCTACCTTATCTATGCCTTTCTGCCACCCATTACAACTTCCAGCTTACGATCTCCCTGCCGAGCTTCCACGCTCTCTGGCAAGCTTGTACTTGTCGGTGACATGGACAAATTACGAGAAGCCCCTATTCATGTAAGGCAGTGGAGTCAACCTACACCATTGACTAAAGTCAGTACTATTTCTCCTGACTTGCAAAAGTACAACTAACATTTTTTTTTAAAAAGCAAGACTAAAAAATGAAGTTGCGTGAGATTGTTTGCTAATCTCAAATGTGAAATGAGTAGAAACAGATAAGTGAAAAGGTGTACAGGAAATCTTTATCTATCAACAACAAGACTCACTTTGAAGGTTGGAATTGTCACTACTCACTTGCGTACAATGAACTCTAAACCACAACCACAACAACGTGCATTTGCACTGACTTTTATGTGATAAATGATACTATAAGATGCTTCACAGAGCATTTACAGAGACAGAAAATTAACACTAAGGGGTGAAACGAACTGTGAGCTCTGGCAAACTTTAAGATCCAATGTAAACGAGGGGTGTGAGGTGGGAAGGTGATGCCGTTTAGGAGAGAATTCCATAGTTTAGGGACCGGAGGCAGTGAGTGGCTGCAACTGGTGGATTAGTAAAAAACAGGAGTGTGTGAGTGAACAGGAGGGGCACAGAGTTCTAGGAGAGGTGTGGACTGGAGAATGTCACCCTTTTCAATTTCCCAAGATGCTATCCCCAGTTGCCGTCCATAACTTTGGAACTTGGCGGAACGCTGATATTATAAGCATTTGTTAACTGGTGGTACAGTGCTAGAGTTGCTGTCTTACAGCACCAGAGACCCGAGTTTGATCCTGACTACGGTTGCTGCCTGTACAGAGTTTGTACATTCTCCCTGTGACCGCATAGGTTTTCTCCCGGGTGTTCCAGTTTCCTCCCATACACGTACAGGTTTGTAGGTTAATTGGCTTTGTAAATTGTAAATTGTCCCTAGTGTGTTAGATAATGCTAATGTACGGGATGATTTTTGGTGGGCACGGACTTGGTGGGCCGAAGAACCTGTTTCATGCTGGGCCTGAACTGTCATCTTTTCATCATTGAACACCTGAAGATTTACTAGCAAGTAGGTACTCCTACTTTGAATTTAGCCACCTCCTGAATTATCATTTTGAGGTTTGTCTTAACCCAATTCTGGAGCTTAATTTGTCTGTCCTTGTCCTTCCTAATAAGTTGATATTTCCCTTCACCATCTCCAAAAGCTACTCTCAGGCACTCCCTCCACCTGCCCAACTTTGTTGCCAAAGATTAGATCCTGTAGCACTCTTTTTCCAGTCGGACTATCCACAGATTGTTTACAAAAACTCTGTTGCACTTTAAAAAATTCAACCCCTCTAAGTCTTTTGCACTAAAGAGATCCCAGTTAACATTAGAAAAACGGAAAGCCCTTAATGGTATTACTCTATTATTCTCACACCTCTACTTCCTGCTGCCAGTTTGGACATGTGCAGTGCACTTCCAGCAAAGGGATTGCCCCCTTTTGGAGTACCTTGTAGGATACACCTCCCCCTTCCACGCCCCTCCTGCTACAGCAATGGGGTCCTTGATTAAACTTAACATTCTCCAAAGAAGCAATGCCTGGACTGTGTCTAAATAAAGTCCAGTTATAGTTGGAGATTTAAAGTGTTCTGGGTTCTAGCTTTTATGAGAATCACTGCACAGAAAGCAGAAAGAAAGGTATGAGCTATCCTTGCCTTCCTCTATCTGTTCTGTGGAACATTTCTATACTACATCAGGTATGCACCAGAGACAAAGTAGTAGAAAATCATCCTTTGAATCTTCGTTAGCATGTAAATCCCGGCTGCATGTTACACTTAGCGGAATTATTAAGACCGGCTACTTGCCAATTCGGACAAGCTTGACTGAAGCCGCTTACTATTGATCTCAGTACCAGTAAGCTAAGAAAGGGAGAAACTGAGTATCATGGCTGCTTTTGTTGACCACCCAGCAAGCAAACTACCTGCATGTGAACTACCTACAGGAACCTGAAGGGCGAGACACATTAGCGAGATGGAGACCCTCCCATGGTTGAATAATTAACTGATGATCAGCGTCCATGATCACACATTAATGAAGGCTATTTGGCTGAGGCGCTGGAAGGCTGACAACATTTACAGAACGGTGCCCCAGCATGAATAATTTGCTTCGATGGAGAGCTTGTAAGGGAAGAAAGCAGGGGGATAAGGGGACAGCCTCCCAAAGTTACGTGAGCCTCATAATATATCTTCTGGGCTCAGTTTCACTATAGTAGCATTGGTGTTGTGAGATACATCTACATGGCTCTGGCCTATACTATAACAACAAAGTGAAAATAAATTAACTGACTTGTCAAAAAGCTTTTTGTAACCAATCAATCAAGTGCTGAGAAACCCGGATGGATGAAACCATTTTACATTGTTTGGGATTAATAGTTGGCAGATAGTGAATAGGTTCTGACTGCACAGCTGCAAGTGCGATGGTCATTTTGAATATCCTTGGCTCTGCATGGTATTGATATGTAAATTGCTTGATAGTGTTTTCTATGGGTGAATGTGGTGTGCAAAGATTAACCCTTGGAGGAATGCAGGGGAATTCACCCAATCTGTGGAAATGTTTTTTTAAAAAGCAGATAAAAGATCAGACAGCTAGACACTTGATTATAACACTTGTTTTGAAGCACAGAACTGAAAATGTAGTCATACTCACCTGTATGACTTGCATTTCTCTTAGCGGGAAAACACAGATTAAACCACAAACTATCCTCTGCTGTTAATATTTTTAAACCTGGTGCACATATAAGGTCTGATTTTAATCCCACTTGCCTGACATGAACTGGGTGGACAGGCCCAGGGCTATACTGGAGGTTGTGCGTTTCTCTCTCCAATAATAATAATTTTGAAAATCAAAAAAGCTGCAGATGCGTAGGTGCTCGTCTGAATTTTAACTCCCTGGTCACATTAATATTTAAATTTCAAGGTTCAGTGATGCCATGCAGACCTGCTGGTTGGCAGCTTTGATGTCTGATGCCAAAGCCAGCAGTGAAAGCTGGCAGGAGACAGGATCAGGAGTATTCCACCTGGCCTCACAAAGAAACCAGGGCCTCCATCCCAACCGAAACCTTCACTCAGACGCTGGTTGCTATTCCATCCATTGGCTAGTATCTCTTACAGCTGGTAAGATATTAGCTTAATCACTTTGTTTGCGATGTGCTAATGATTTTGCTTTGTTTACATTCTGAGTTGTTGACTGATTAAATTGACTGTAATTTTAGGAAACCTGCAAATGAGTCTGGAATTAATTACTCAGATATAATGTTTTTTGGTAGAGTAAACATTTGTCAGGGTTTAGGAGCACCCGAGAAATCGAATAAGTTAGGAAGATGCTGCTCTTAGTATTTCCTCACAAAGCTTGTTAGATCTTTTATCTGAAGGTTATAATAAATCATAGAATATATTTCATTAAACTATTTGATGGAGTTCATATATGTATATGCTTATACCTCAATATCCAATGAAGATATACCTGAAACATCGCCTATTCATGGCCTCCAGCACTGCTGCCTGACCCATTGAGGTACTCCGGCACTTTGCATCTTTTTTTGTAAACCAGCATCTGCTGTCCCTTGTGTCCAGGGACATTTTTCCCTTTGCTCTACCTATTGTATGAGTTCATCTTGATTGTATTTATGTGTAGCACTATCTGATTTGAACAGATAGCATGCTAAACAAAGCTTCACTGTGCCTTGTAACACATGTAACAATAATAAACTTAAACCTAAACCTTAACAATACAACATGCTTGCAGTGAAACAAATATGCAATAAGTGTTGGTTAAGGGGCAGTTTTCCTGGCTCTGGAGCGGTGGGTTATGAATCTAAACGTCAGTCTATACAACCACAGTGAGCAGACAACAGTCCTGATCGCTGAATACCATGCTGAATTCCAGCAGATCAATCATGTTGGTTGGGAGATGAGCTGTGGCCCTCCCCCATCCACGTATCTGGCTGGAATGCCTGTTGGAGAGTTGTGAGTCAGGCTAATGAGCTGACCACATGAAAAAGGCCTTTGTTATGGAAACGAACGAGAGCACTATCTGCTGGATGTGGAAGGAATTGGTTGCCTCATGCAAAGATCCTATAGCAGAGGGATCTTTGGCCTCATGTGCCACCAGGCGAAGAGCAGAGTCACACAAATGTAAAAGGCTATTACAGGGAAACTAATCTTAGTCAGGTATGTATGTGCATGTTTAGCTGCAGTTCTAGATTATTTTGTTGTGTGATCCAGTCAGTGACCTGAGAATTGCTTCCTTGAATTCATGAGCATCAATTGAAATGAAACAGAGGTGCTGAGATTGATATGGGCTAAAGTATTGATAAAACCATGCTTTTTTTTGTTTCTATCTGTTTAGAATTTGTCCCAGAATATTCAATTACACTTGCTTGATAAGAGAGGGATTAAAAAAAAGAAGAGTATACCACTTCTCAATGTAGACTATGTGGGAAGTTAAAATATTATGAATGAATGAAGTGCCAGCATAGTTGAGCACAGTTTCGGGACATGTTGCAATCAAATTCTTGCTGGAATCATGTGATCTCAGGCTCATTCATTTTTGTAGCTGCTATAGTTTTGGCTTAACAGCCGTGTTACTCCAGTGATCTGTGAATGCTGAGTCACGAAGTATATTCAAAATTCCCTAGAAAACATTTTGTGACTGCATTGGAATCAAGGGTTATGAGAAATGGACAGGTACGCACACCTGAGGCCAAAGTTCAAATCAAAGAACAAACCTGAACAGTAGACCAGACCTGAGCAAATGTATAAGATAGACACAAAATGCTGGAGCAACTCAGCGGGTCAGGCAGCATCTCTGGAGAAATGCAGTCTGATAAAAGGTCTCGACCTGAAACATCACCTATTCCTTTTCTCCAGAGATGCTGCCTGACCCGATGAATTACTCCAGCATTTAGTGTCTATGATCTGAGCAAACATATAACCTACTCTGCTTTCATTTGTTAAGTTATTTAGTCTACTGTATTGATTTGGGGAATTGCAACATGTTTGGAATGTTCTTCTGTACGCAGTTCCAGCAAACCTATTATTTCATTTGATGTCCTTGATCTTGAGTTTCAGTAAATTGCAATTTCTTGCATTAAACTATATCAAATGCTCAGCAATCCATCAGGATTGAGAAAGATTTGCCTCCACACCAGTTTTATAGGTTCTGTGTGACTAATGGGGCCAATCTGGGAACCACAGACTTCTACAAATGGGAGAGCAAGTGCCTGGTTTGCGAAATTGGTAAGGTGACATGTTCCTATCATCATGTAGGCACTTTTCTGTGTGCTATCAGTGGATAGACACAAGGTTCTCAATACCATCCAGAAGGTCTACTTCTCTACTTTGAGCAATGATGGGCTAGAGGTTCCCGGGAGTTGGTGGGATGTTTTGCTTGTTCAAGGAATCTTTGAACACATCCGTGAATCTTTTCCTCTCTCCACCCAGTCAATTCTTCCCATGACTAAGCTTGGAATAGATTGTCCAGTTTGGGAGCATGGTGTTTGTCTTGTGAGTGATGTAACCTGCCCAGCTTGGCACAAAGTGTAACTAGCATCTCAAGCAGAAATGCTGGACTGACCGAGGACATTCATGTTGATTTGCTGATCCATGCATTGAATTTGGAGGGATCTTTAGAGACCATGTTGGTGGAATAATTTCATTACTTTGATGTGCCTGCTGGAGGTAGACTAGGTCTCAAAAGCATATACTAAAAGGGAAGGGATTACTACAGCCCAGTAGACCACAAGCTTTGTGCCAGGTCTTGGAGTTCTTGACCTTTAAGTATCATTTTCCTCAACTGCCCAAAGACTCTGTTAGTACATTGAAAACAAAATACCATATAACCATATAACAATTAGAGCACGGAAACAGGCCATCTTGGCCCTACAAGTCCGTGCCGAACAACTTTTTTCCCTTAGTCCCGCCTGCCTGCACTCATACCATAACCCTCCATTCCCTTCTCATCCATATGCCTATCCAATTTATTTTTAAATGATACCAACGAACCTGCCTCCACCACTTCCACTGTAAGCTCATTCCACACCGCTACCACTCTCTGAGTAAAGAAGTTCCCCCTCATGTTACCCCTAAACTTCTGTCCCTTAATTCTGAAGTCATGTCCTCTTGTTTGAATCTTCCCTATTCTCAAAGGGAAAAGCTGATCCACATCAACTCTGTCTACCCCTCTCATCATTTTAAAGACCTCTATCAAGTCCCCCCTTAACCTTCTGCGCTCCAGAGAATAAAGACCTAACTTATTCAACCTTTCTCTGTAACTTAGTTGTTGAAACCCACGCAACATTCTAGTAAAACTCCTCTGTACTCTCTCTATTTTGTTGACATAAAATGTTGAATTTTTTCATCAATATCTGCTTTTTACCAGAAGTGGCTTCTGAGAGAAGAGAAATGCTTCACCATTCCAAACTGAAAGTATATGTTGGTGAGCAGTTTTGTGCAGCAGGGACAGTTTGATAGAGGATGATTGTCTTGCAGATATTCAGTGTAAGGCCAATCCTCATGTGTGTTGTATTTAATGAGTCGATAGATTGCGACTTGGTCTCCCAGCAAATAGAAAAGCAACATCACATGTGTACTGTAACTCAATCATTGAATTCTGGCTGAACTTGATTCAAGACCATGGTTCCCCATCATTTGGATGGTTCCCCATTATTTATGAAGATTAGCTTCAATCCTATAGGGAGCTTGTCGGCAACATTCTGTGATGGACATCTCGCACTGTTGGGAGGCCAACAAGTTTTCCAACACTCTTGATATCCATCTCCGAATGGATCCCTGGGAACAGCCTGTAAATAAGAGAGTCCTCTGTTAAACTACTTTGATGAACCACGACAAGGACCCTTGTATCATTCTCTGATCCTCGTCGTAAAACCACCCTCGTCCTCGTACCAAGAGGCGAACAACCGTCTCCTCTTCAAAGCAGCCGTCCTGAGGGCAGCATGCATCGGGAAGATTCCGATGGTGCAGGAAGGATCTGACTGGGAGGGTCCCTCGTTGGAAGTGAGGTGCATTGAGATGAGAAAGGTAGAAAAAAGTATTGGTGCGTGACATAGATTTGTTTGATTCCATTTTATAATGAATTTGGATCTGTTAGGATCATGGCTTACATGTTGTCATGAAGTAACCGCAAGTTTGAGAAGGATTTCTAAGTGTAACTGAATCCTTGGAAAGTACTCCACTATCCCTTCTGGTTGATGAAATAAGTTTTTAGTAAGGTGCCATGTTTAGGAGTTTGTGCAACACTCTGCAGGTGCTGATTTATACCAAAGATAGACACAAAGTGCCGGAGTAACTCAGCGGGTCAGGCAGCATCTCTGGAGGAGAAGGAAAGGAGACGTTTCGGGTCGGGACCCTTGTTCGTATTGTCCAGAGATGCTGCCTGGCATGCAGAATTACTCCGTCAATCGACAATTTCTCTGAAAGGAAAAATCTGTGGAACAAAACATGCATTTTGATTCACAAGGCTATTTTAACAACCGCCACAAAAGTGGCAGTTCAGCTCCTAAACATCTCCTCACTGTAAGGTGGAGATTCTTAGCAGGCCAAAAAAGATTAGGAAGTGACCTCATGGCTCTTCCCTGATTGTTTCCTCTGCACATTGCTGAATGTACACGTCCAAAATCCAGTTGTATTGACTATAAAACTAAATTTCACGCGCAAAGTTCAATGCAAATGCAATATTGTGTTATAAAAGGACACGTTGATGTATCCTACAATAAATTTCTGCCCTTAAATGTCCGTGTAATTCTTGGTGCTGCAAAGCTTTTGCTCGCTGGTAGAGATTAGATTAGATTAGATTAGATTAGATTCGTTTATTGTCATTCAGACCTTTCGGTCTGAACGAAATTCTGTTTCCCTGCAGTCATACATATAATTTACAAAAAAAATGACAAAACACATAGTCAACACAAATTTAACAACCACCACAGTGAGTTCACCAAACACCTCCTCACTGTGGTGGAAGGCAAAAATCTTAAAGTCTCTGGCTCTTCCCTCTTTGTTCTCCCTCTGCGCCGAGGCGACGGTTCAAACTCCGCGGGTGGTCGCTGCCTCGCCACAGCTCAGAGGCCGAGTCAGGTCTCTGCCGCCGCGGCCTCCGTCACAGCCTCGGGGCTGAGTCGGTCTCTGCTGCTGCCGCCACAGCCTCGGTGCCGAGTCAGGTCTCCGCTGCTGCTGCCGCTGCCGCCGCCGCCGCTGCTGCCGCCACAGCCTCGGTGCCGAGTCCGGTCTCCGCTGCCGCCGCTACAGCTCCAGGGCCGAGTCAGTCCTCCGCCGCTGACGCCGCCGCTACAGCTCCGTTGCCGCCAGCTCTGCCATTAGGCCTCGGCGCAGACGGAGACGGGGGATACGACCGAAGAAAAAGTCGCATCCCCCGAAGGAAGAGGCCAAAGCATGTTTCTCCCACCCCACCCACATACATACACAACTTAATAAAACAAAATTAACTAAAACATGGCAAAAAACAAAACGAAAGAAAAAAAACAGACGGACTGCAGGTGGGCCGCAGCTGTTAAGCCAGCGCCGCCATCTTATCTAGAGGTGGAACTTCCTATCACTTCTAATACTTGTTCCTTCCCAATTAAAGTGCTGCAGGGTCTTTAAATTCAGCTACACCATTACTTTTACTGGCGGTAGAACACAAACGGTTTGTAGGGCGAGTGCCAATACTAGCAGGTCGCCAAATTGCTGAGCAAAAAAATGGTTGCCTTGTTTCCAGTGTCATAACAAAGTTTTTTATTTCATTAGCTGCTTACTATTTTGGAATGTCCTGCAATCATGGAAAGGTCTACATCAAAAAATCAAGCATTCATTTTCTGATTTTGGCTTCTTGTCGAAGGATATTGTGATTAGGATCATTAAATTTTCATTCAAAATGTATTAATGCAGAATTTCCAGTCCTAATGTCTGTGTGTATTTTGTTGCAGAGACTATCTGTGTATTTTATTACAGAATGAAATGTTTTATATTTAAGAAGCTACATTTAAAGTAATGTCATGCATCGGCAATTAATGTTGCAAAAATAAAATAATAATCACACTTTAATAAGATGATTCTACTGAGACTCATTTTGTGTTTTATTATTGAGTTTAATATTTTTCAGCCACAGATAACAAAATCAGTGGTGGTGGCTGTGCTGTTAAGTGCTTTTCAAGAAAAGTAAGTAATGGATATTTGTTGGAAATGGTTCTATTTAATATTGTTACTTGCTTTCACCTAACCCATCTCTGAAATAGAATTATCATTATCTATGTATGTTGGGGAATATTATAAACTGAAATAATATAAGAGTAAAATTCCACAAGTTATGGGCAAGAAGAAATGTAAAACTGGGCCACCATAGCTTCATTGAATAATGAAAAGGCGGGGAAATATTTATGAAATCAATTTTAGAAAGTAGGACTGGAATAACTACTGGCCCTTTTTTGTGCCTCACAGGGACAGCGAGACTTATGGAGGCAAGAATCACAGTAAAGGATATTAGACCTGCATCTGTGGAAGTGGTACAAACTACAAATTTGTGGATGACACAACACTGGGTGGCAGTGTGAGCTGTGAGGAGGATGCTATGAGGCTGCAGGGTGATTTGGATAGGTTGGGTGAGTGGGTAGATGCATGGCAGATGCAGTATAATGTGGATAAAGGTGAGGTTATCCACTTTGGTGGCAAGAACAAGAGGGCAGATTATTATCTGAATGGTGTCAGATTAGGAAAAGAGGAGGTACAACGAGACCTGAGTGTCCTTGTACATCAGTCACTGAAAGTACGCATGCAAGTACAGCAGGAAGTGAAGAAAGCAAATGGCACTTTGGCCTTCATAGCAAGAGGATTTGAGTAGAGGAGCAAACAGGTCCAACTGCAGTTGTACAGGGCCCTGGAGAGACTACACCTGGAGTACTGTGTGTAGTTTCGGTCTCCTAATTTGAGGAAGGACATTCTTGCCATTGAGAGAATGATGCGTAGGTTCATCCGGGTTTATTCTCGGGATGGCGGGACTTACGTATGATGAAAGAATGGATCTACTGGGTTTATATTCACTGGAATTTAGAAGGATGAGAGGAGATCTTATAGATACATATACAATTTTTAAGGGATTGGACAGGCTATATGCAGGGGAAAAAAATCCTGATGTTGTGGGAGTCCAGAACCAAGGGTCACAGTTTAAGAATAAGTGGTAGGCCATTTAGGACTGAGATGAGGAACACTTTTTCACCCAGAGAGTTGTGAATCTGTGGATTTTCTGCCACAGAAGGCAGTGGAGGCCAATTTACTGGATGCTTTCAAAGTTAGATATAGCTCTTAGGGCTAACGGAATCAATTGATATGGGGAGAAAGGAGGAACGAGGTACTGATTTTGGATGATCAGCCATGATCATATTGAATGGCGATGCTGGTTCAAAGGACCAAATGGCCTACTCCTGCACCTATTTTCTATGTTTCTAAACAAAAAACTGCAGATGCCAGATTACAAACAAGACACATATTAACTATTTGGTCAGGCAATATCTCTGGATAACATGGATAGGTGACGTTTTGGGTTGATTCTTCTTCTGAAGAAGGGTCCTGACTTGGATTGTCACCTATTCATGTTGTTCAGAGGTGTCGCTTGATCCGTTGAGTTACTCCAGCACTTAGGGCAGCACAGTGACACAGCAGTAGAGGTGCTGCCCTACAGCGCCAAAGATCCTGATTACAGGGTGCTATCTGTACAGAGTTTGTACGTTCTCCCTGAGACCTGCGTAGGTTTTCTCCGGGTGCTCTGGTTTCCACCACATTCCAAAGACGTGTGGGTGTGTAGATTATTTGGCTTCTATAAATTGGCTTCTGTAAGTTGCCCCTAAAGTGTAGGATAGAACTAGTGTAGGGGATGATTGTTGGTCGGCGTGGACTTGGTCAGGCGAAGGACCTGCTTCCACAGTGTATCTCTAAAACTAAAATACTTTGTGTCTGGAAGAAGCTTTGGTTCCCACAATGGCATCATAGCCACCTCAGATTAATCAAAGCAGAATCTGAGATACAGTCTAGGTTTATTATTGTCATGTGTACCGCTTTGCTTTGAATGCTATCAAATCAAATCAGATTATACTATACATAAATACAGTCAAGCTAAACTCAAGTACAATACGGAGAGCAAAGTGGAAGATATAGGGAGCATATAGTCCTCAGTAATGTAGCGCAACACTCCCAGAGACAAGGTACAATGCCTGCAATGGGGTGGAGATGATTGGGACAGTACCTTAGCTTAGGACCATTCTGAAGCCCGATAACAGAGGAGAAGGAGCTGTTCCTGAGTCATCAAAGTCATCTTTGATCCCAAAGGACTGCTCAAGAAAACTATTGTATATCAGCATCTCTCCGACATGGCCCGACTCTCCATGACGCTCTGCTGCATAGCTCCGGTGAAGGATTCCAGTCCTTTTTCTGATATATTCAGCCTATCACCAATGGGTTCTAGGAATGTGTTCATTTAATCTCCTCCGACTGGTTCCATTTTGCGTTTTCCTCAACTGCATGGGGTGTCTCAACAGCATGAAGATTTCAGGTTTGAAATTTGTTTGCTTTTTGCCAGCCCAGGAATAAAGAGCAAAATTGAGGTCAGAATCAAAGGGTTAAATTCAAGATTAAATATCCTGCACCCATATTTGTAAGTACATGCTTGCAAGTAAGTATGGATTGACATAGTTTTTGATTTGTTACTTTGTGGAAACTATCACCTATCTGAAGTTAATTGAAGAACATTGAGAAGGAGAAATTGCCCTTCTTGTAACTGAGTCAGACAAGTTTTCTGTCTGGTGTATTTATCTGACCCAATGTTTCATTTTCTGTTGCTCAGTTGAACCCATTTCTGAGAACTAAGCACGTTAATTATTTTAAATGTGAAGTCTGAAATCTATCTTACCAACTGAACACAGGAAACAGAAGCAATTTCATCATTCGAGCATTATCCACCAGCATAACAGGCAATAAAGGCTGTTATTATAGTTCAGGCACTCACCTGTTAAAAGATTTCACTCTGAAAGCTGCTCTGTGGGGAGGGGAAAACAAATGTTCTGTGAAGGTACAACTCTCTTGGGAATTTTCAGCTGAGTTCTTTGGGAAAGAAGGCATTTTGATGACATTAACACAACTGTTAATAGAACTGCAGGCAGCGCATAACTAACACTCAGTTAAGTTCAAATAAATCCTTCCTGATACAAGGACGGAATCCTAATGTGACAATCTGCCACTTAATCACACACATTAAAATTTCCCATTAAAATACATTTAAATTCAAAGATATGTTACATAATATAGTGGCATTTCATAATAGCAGCTACATTGACTGCCACTTTAGGCCCCTATTTTAAAACTGTGAAGCATAAAGACATTTAGAATAAGTTTATACCAATCAGGGACACGCTCCAATGAGCCAATAAAACCCACTTTCCGTTCCAACATCACAATTTTGACCTCTCCTTACTGAAGATGCTGACTCATAACAAGGCATGGAGAGCCAGCGCCCTCTAGTATCATAGACTAGATTCCTTCTGAAGGGTCATGTTTTTTGACTTGGATAAAATTCTGAACTAAATATGATGGAGTTTGATTCACAGGTCCCAAGTAGAAGTCTTCTGACACTGCAATAATTTCAGGTTATTTCCAATCACAAATTATCCAAGGTTCAGGAATGGCTCTGCTTTGAGACTTTTCGATAAGAAATGGAAATCCATTTGCTGCTTGAGGATTTAAAGGGACTGGCAGAGGGGATCACGCTAATACAGAGAAGTTGGAAGGTTTGCAGTAGCAAACTCAGCATTTAGTCTCCCTGATTAAAATGTGGGAGTGATATTTAAAAAATCAAGTAAAGAAAGAAAGAAATTAGATTTTTGAGGGTAGGAATTTGGTGCAGAGGAGGAACAAGGTCCTGCTTTTCGCCTCCAGTATTTGTTGCGATTTGTGTGAAAAAAAAGCAGAAGTTACCTTGGTACACGTGACAATTAACTAATAAAAACTAATTAAGAACAGGATTTCTACATCTTAAAAGGTAGATGTAAACATTGTAAGCTAGGATATGGTGGGGCAAATTGTTTATCTGTGATAAAGCTATGATATGTCAGAGTTTATGTATTTGTGTATAATGTGTATAATTTGTGTATAACCTTGCCAGCTGAGAGAACCAAACTAGAGTGTTAGAGAAATTGTTGGAGAAATTAGTCCCCGGCCGTGTGCTAAGTATACAATATTGTAATGGTTTCGAATTTCGAAGGTTCACCAGACTGATTCCTGGGATGGCAGGACTTTCACATGAAGAAAGACTGGATAGACTCAGCTTGTACACGCTAGAATTTCGAAGATTGGGGGGAATCTTATAGAAACTTACAAAATTCTTAAGGTGTTGGACAGGCTAGATGCAGGAAGATTATTCCCGATGTTGGGGAAGTCCAGAACTAGGGGTCACAGTTTAAGGATAAGAGGGAAGTCTTTTAGGACCGAGATGAGAAAATCATTTTTTTTACACAGAGAGTGGTGAATCTGTGGAACTCTCTGCCACAGAAGGTAGTTGAGGCGTTCAATGGCTATATTTAAGAGGGAGTTAGATGTGGCCCTTGTGGCTAAAGGGATCAGGTGGTATGGAGAGAAGGCAGGGACGGGATACTGAGTTGGATGATCAGCCATGATCATATCGAATGGCGGTGCAGGCTCGAAGGGCTGAATGGCCTACTCCTGCACCTATTTTCTATGTTTCTATGTTTCTATGTTTGTTACATTTCTAAGCTAAGCTTGATAAACGGAATTACCATTTCTGAAACAGAATATAGCATGCAGCTATTTCTATGGGCCAGAATATCCACACAATGATCTGACAATCACTGTTGTAACTGCCAGTATATATATTCAATCGGAAGATCAACATGGCAATCTGCACGGTGGTGCAGCGGTAGTTTTGCGTTACAGCGCCGGAGACCCGGGTTTGATCCCGACTACGGGTGCTGTCTGTACAGAGTTTGTACGTTCTCCCCGTGACCGTGTTAATTTTCCCCAAGATCTTCGGTTTCCTGCCACACTCCAAAGACATACAGGTATGTAGGGTAATTGGTTTGGGTTTGTATACTTGGTATAACTGTAAATTGTCCGTAGTGTGTGTAGACATGTAAATGTGCGGGGATCACTAGTCAGTACAGACTCGGTGGGCCAAAGGGTCTGTTTCCGCGCTGTATCTCTAAATCTAAAAAAAAAATCTAAAAATCAGCAAGATGGGGAAATAGGCAGGCAACATTTCAGGTCATGACCTTTCTACAGATTGCAGTAGGGGCTCAAACTGAAACATCGTCGGTCCACTTCCCTCCACAGATGCTGCCAGATCTGCTGAGTACCTCCAGCAGTTTGTTTAAGAAGGAACTGCAGATGCTGGAAAATCAAAGGTAGACAGTCTGAAGAAGGGTCTTGACCCGAAACGTCGCCCATTTCCTTCGCTCCATAGATGCTGCCTCATCCGCTGAGTACCTCCAGCAGTTTGTTTTCTGCTCAAAATTCCAGCATCTGCATTCTCTTGTGTCTCCAGAAGATTTGCGACTTCAGCAGAGTCCATTGTATCAGCAGCCTTCTGACCACCCATTCACCAGTCAATCTCCACTGGAAACTGGAATCTCCCAGCCTCTACTACCGGTGATCGAGGCCCCACCAAGATTCTGCGGTGTACCTGCAACCAGCTGATTTAGACCTTGTGATGGTGCAGGTCTCCGATTCAAACTGGGGCTCAATGTAAGATATAATGGTGGGATATAGGGGGCCAAGCCTACTACAAGGCCTGTCACATCACAATATATGATGCAAAACCTGACAATAATGTCAAATCTAGAAATATAAACACAACAGAGGAATAAACGTGGTACCCTGGTGTTTTCCTCTGACATTCATCACATAATAAGAGGCGACAGATAGCACAATGGGCTAAGAGTTCGGCTGGCGACCGGAAGGTAGCTGGTTCAAATCCCACTTGGAGTGCATACTGTCGTTGTGTCCTTGGGCAAGACACTTCACCCACCTTTGCCTGTAATGGAATGTAATTACGGCGGCAGGCGCGGGCACACCGCGACGCCCTGTGTCTCCCTTTCAAGGGAGATGCTAAAAATGCATTTCGTTGTCTCTGTACTGTACACTGACAATGACAATAAATTGAATCATTTCATTTCATCATTTCATAATGATTTCCCAAAGAAAAGAGATGTTCTAAACTGGAGGTTACGTTCCTCTGAACAAGAACAATGAGACTCCAGATGGCCTTGGTACATACTTAATGAGCCTCACCAAATGGACAAAATGGGCATACACAGAATCATATTTCAGCTTTGGCTTATTTAATGTCCTAATTTCATACATACCTTCATTTTGATAACCAGCAGCTCTGTTGTTTTTGCCAGGTGCAAAAGTTGAGAAAAATCAGAAGGGGAGAGTCCCATAATATTAAGGGAAAGTAAAACAGAATTCCTGTCTCATGAAGTGGAGATACAATCTGATGGTACGATTAATGTGATCCCTGTAGAAATTTAATACGTGGAGAAAAAGAATAATGAATTATGCAACACTGTCTCCACACAATATGAGCGCTATCCCAGTAGATGTGTATTTTACAGGTGGTAAGGTGTTCAATTTACTGTGGGGGTAGGATGGTAATGGTGTCATGGAAAGGACAGAAGAAGGGCGAGAGGTACAATGAGTGGTGTTGATTAAGGGGGAAAGTGGGAGTTGTGAAGGTACAGTAAATTAAAACCTTGGTCAGGCAGATGATGGAGGGTCAGAGTTGCAAACCCCTGGCTGGTTGGAGTCAAAGGAAGGAACAGGGTCCTTGGCTTAGTGGGGGATGTGGTGATGGGTGTGTGTGCAGAGGGGAATGTTTATGTCAGGAGAGCAGGAGGTGATGCGAAACAGAAAATGTTGAAGAACTTGGCAAGTCACAGCAAATGTGGAGGGAAATAGACAAACGACGTTTTGGATGGGACCATTCTTCAGACATGTAAATAAGCAAACTGCACAATCTGGAGTTCAAAGTCATCATTAATCTGTACACATATTATAGCGGTACAGCAGGTTGTTAGCTGTTAGTTCATCGTTACTGCTTCCAAGACTGACCAGTGTAGGAAGTAGGTGTTAGTATGATGCATACACTAAGGCGGAGTTAACTATGCTATTTCTACTATGATTGGTTCACATGCAATAACCAATCTCCAAGACAGAAGGAGATCTGACAGCTTCAGAAACCCATTACTTACTTATAAAAGAGTAATGGATGCAAATTAACTTCTGGAAACCAGCTACATTCTTATTCTTGAGAGAGAGAGAGAGAAACCAGGTAGTCTTATTTTCAGCCTGGCTACTGATCTGTGCAGCTGACAAACTGGGGACTTTAAATGATATGACTGAGGCATGAGGAACACAAATACTGGAAACTTGAGTAAAATTCAAAATACTGGAGTAACTCATCGGGTCAGGCAGAGTCTCAAGCGAACATGCATAAGCAGTGGTTTGGGTCAGGACCCTTCTTCAGAGTGATTGTAGGAGAGGGGTGAAAGCTGTCAAAGAGGTAGGAGCGGGACAAAACCTGTGAAGTGACAAGTGGATACAGGTGAGGGTGGTTTAACTGGTCAATGGGTGGACAAAGGGTAGATATGAAAAGGATACAAATGGGGTTTCAGGAACGGGAGGGATACATAGAAACATAGAAAATAGGTGCAGGAGTAGGCCATTCGGCCCTTCGAGCCTGCACCGCCATTCAATATGATCATGGCTGATCATCCAACTCAGTATCCTGTACCTGCCTTCTCTCCATACCCCCTGATCCCTTTAGCCACAAGGGCCACATTCAACTCCCTCTTAAATATAGCCAATGAACTGGCCTCAACTACCCTCTGTGGCAGAGAATTCCAGAGATTCACCACTCTCTGTGTGAAAATCTTTTTTCTCATCTCGGTCCTAAAAGATTTCCCCCTTATCTTTAAACTGTGACCCCTTGTTCTGTGGTGACATGAAAAGTGGTGACATATAAAGGACGGGTTGGGGATGGAGGGGGGGAGGGGGGGGGAGGAGGAATATGGGAGGGGGGGGGGACGGGGTTGGGGATGGAGGGGGGGAGGGGGGGGGGGGGGGAGGGGATTGGGGGGGGGTGGAGGAGAAATCATATAATGACCAGAGATTCACCAGGACGTTGCCTAAACTTGTGGGCTTCAATTATGAGGAGAAGTTAAAGAGGCGGAGGACTATGTTCTTGGAAGCATAGGAGGCTGGGAGGTGACCTTATTGAAGTATGCAAAATCATGAGGGGCATGGATAAAGTGAGCGTTCATAGTCTAAGTGCAAAGGAGCTGCCAGAGAAAGCTGTAGAAACGGATACCTTTACAACTTTTAAAATACATTTGGACAGATATATGGATTGGAAGAGTTTAGAGAGGTACAGGCCATATGCAGGAAAACGGGAATAATAAGAATGCCAACTTGGTAGGCATATACAAGGTGGGCCGAAAGGGCCTGTTTCCAGGATGTCTATCACTCTATGATTCTATAGGACAAGAAATATTTTACAAGACACATTAGTAAATAACAACTTAGATAACAAATTAACAACAAATTAACAACTTTGTGTTGCCAAATAAACCTGAATAAAATAAGTGCCTTAGACAAATGTTTGAGAAGCCAGATTTAAAATAGACAATTTCCTTTATACCTACAGCATACTTCCGGAATAATACAGCTTAAAATGACAGGCTCAAACGTAAGTCTGAAAGTGATGATCAGTAATTCTTGCTGTTAAAAATAAAATAACCTGCCTGCACAATACTTATCAATGTTTTCTTACTCATTCCTGAAACACCAAACCGTCGCAAAACTTTATCATCTGTAAAATCTCTTTCACAATCCCGTTTACACCTGCATTAATCTTCCCTTCTCATAATTACGACACCAAAATGGAGAAAAATACAAACATATAAAATCTCATGAGGTTTTGTGTTGTGCCATTTAAATGATCAGGCTGCGAGAGAGGAAATATCTTGTGCAATGTCATTGAAGACAAGTTGTTGCACCAGTTTCAATTCAACTGCCACCAGAGACATGATATTCAGGCGCCTCTGATGCATTTTGATCTCACTTCAATTATTTATCCCTGCCATCATTAAGAATGTACGTTCTCCTTCACAATTTGCAACAGGCAGGCAGGGTCAAGTCTCCAATCAATGCACGCATGAGGGAATGTTGAATGAAGGCCTCTTTGTTTTAAAACTTGCCCCAATTTTTGCAGGATATTTATCTGAATTTTTCTGTGCATAGAATCTGTATTATATGTATTCAACAAAATTTAGTTCCAGCCATTGGGTTCAAATGCAGCAAAATGTAGTTGCATATCTCTGTGTTATCCAACTTGCTGCATTCATCCAGACTGATGGTTCAGAATCTTACAGTAACTCCAGTGAGCAATACAGGCGGTGCAGTGGCGCAGTAGTAAAGTTACTGCCTTACAGTGGCAGAGACCCGGGTTCGATCCTGACTATGGCCGCTTGTCTGTACGAAGTTTGTACGTTGCGTGGGTTTTCCCCAGGAGCTCCAGTTTCTTCACACACTACAAAGACATACAGGTTTGTAGGTTAATTGGCTTGGAAAATTTGTAAATTGTCCGTAGTGTGTGTAGGATAGTGTTAATGTGCAGGGATCATTGGCAAACTAAACTAAACAATACATGATATCTAATAACTGGAAGGTTTCAGTGCAAAACCATTGGTTCCCCTTTAGTCAAGTCCCAGGTTCTCCTGTTTTACTGGCAAAAATTGTTGAATCACTTTTGTAATTCTGTGAAATGGACTTGCACGCTTTTCAAGCCACATTTTCAACATTCTGCAAATAAAGTCACAGGAAAGCCACAACAGTTTCAAATGATTGCAGTAAGTGCATGCTGCACTAAGGGAAATGCCATTCTTTCTGTAGCTGCAAACTGATCATTTTAAACTGTTGAAGAACACTATCTCTAAGCAGTATCCTATCTTCTATTGCAGACCAGATGGCTGTAAGATACTGAATCTTCAGTCTGGAGTCGAGATTGAATGCAGCAGGCTGGACAATACTGAAACAACAGTTTCTAATGCCTTCACCTTGCTTGAATTGGAGCTTCCTGTTGAATGTCATGTGACCCATTCATATCTTTTGACAGGGCTTTTGAGGCACACTAAATTTTATTGTAGTTTTGAGACGGGGATTTCAGGGAAGTGGTGCAACTTCTCTATATTATATCTGCCAATATTTTTTACGTTAAGAATGACAAGCTGCACTCGTTATGAAAGAACTACAGCTGGAGCAGAACACATCTTGTGACAGAAGGGAGCAGGAAATAAAAGCATTTGAACAAATAGGGTTGAGAGGGAAAGACAGATCAGCCATGATTGAATGGTGGAGTAGGCTTGATGAATGGTGGAGTAGGCTTGGTGAATGGTGGAGTAGGCTAGGTCTGAATAGCCCAATTCTGTTCCAATAACTATAGAACACACTTGTAACTCCCACTAACTTTAAACCTTGGGAAATACAATAAGTGCACCAAATAAGTGGATTCAGTCAAAGGGTGTGAGCTATAGGGAGAGGTTGAGTAGGCTGAGTCTCTATTCCATGGAGCATAGGCGGATGAGCGGAGATCTTATAGAGGTATACAAAATCATGAGATGAATAGATAGGGTAGATGCACAGTCTTTTACCCAGAGTAGGAGAATTGAGGACCAGAGGACATAGGTACAAGGTGAAGGGGAAAACATTTAATAGGAACCCGAAGGGGTGTGTTTCCACACTGTATAATTCTATGACTCTATGACTGTATAAGCAGCAGTTGTGCAAAGTAGGTTGTATTTTATGGTATTAGGAAGATTATGGGACCATTTCATTGGTTTTCAAGATATTAGAGTGAAATTACAGGACGAGTAGACAGAAACTATATCCAATGTTTGGCTCATCCAGAATTAAGAGTCATGCTCTGAAAGTTAGGGCCATGGTGTTTAGAATAGAATAGAATAGAATAGAATAGAATAGAATGCCATTTATTGTCATTCAAGCAGACATGGTTCGAACAAAATTTCATTCCTGCAGTCATAACATTAAAAAAAAACCAAGACACACAATTAACACAATTTACATAAATACCCATCACAGTGAGTCTCCAAACACCTCCTCACTGTGATGGAAGGCAATAATTTTGTCTCTTCCCCGTTCTTTATTCTTCCCCGCAGTCAAGCAGTCCAACTACTGCGTCGAGGCGACCGGCGCTGGTTAAAGCCCTAGCGGGCGATGTAAGGCCCCGCTCCGGGTCTTGATGTTAGAGGCCCCGGCGGATGATGGTATGTCCCGCGGTAGTTAAAGCCGCGCCGGGTGATGTAGACCCTGCTCCGGGTCATTTTAACCCCGCGATTCGGGCGGGAGAATTTGCCGTTGCGGGAGCTATGAAAAGCAGTCTCCTACCAGGGATCTGTGAGCTCTCTATGTTACCGTCTACAGGGCCTGTGGCTGGAGCCTCCGAAGCTCCGAAGTCGGGTCGCAGCTGCGCGCCACCACAGCTCTCCACACTCCGAAGTCGGCCGGTTCCGCGATGGTGAGTCCGCAGGCTCCACGACTGGAGCCGTCAGATTGGTTCCGGTTGAAGGCTGCCGGCTCCACTATGTTAGGCCCAACAACTCCGGAGACCCGACAGGGAAAGATCGGGTCCCCGTACAGGAAAGAGATTAAACGGTTTTCACCCCCCCCCCCCCCCCCCCCCCCCGCCCCCCCACATATACACAGCTAAAAAATAAAACCAAAAACATACATCTAACGGGACAAAAAAAGAAAAAGACAGACGGCCTGCAGTCGTGCCGCTGCCGCAAGGCACCGCCACAATGAACCCACCGCCACACCGAACTTTAACAGTGAAATTTAAAAAATGTGTACACACACAATTAATTTTAATGCTAATTCATGTTTGATTTTATATATGTTATTGGTAGATTATTATCAAGATATTATGGGACAAAGACAGGCATAAGCAGCTGTGATCAGTCATTGAAGGGCAGAACAATTACAAGAAGCTTAAAGCTCTATTCCTTGTCCTCTGCCACTCCATTAACTTCCACCCACTGACTCTCTTTTTAAAAAAGCACATAAAAAATATTTCAAATTACTGTTTATCTCTAGTATTTCCCCATTCTAATGGCCAACAACCTGGAACACGAGCTCTGTTTCTCTCTTCATGGATCTTGTCAGACTTGCAGTGCACTCCCAGTGTATTCCGTTTACATTCTACATTTCATGTTTGACACTTAATGTTCTTAATGCAGATGAAAAATCTAACAATTGGACAACGATCAATTGGAGAGGCTTTCTGATAATTATCAACAGCATAGGAGATGAGGCTACTTTGCACAGAGAAAACCAAAGATGTTCTTAAACTGAGGTATGAAGCACCTGACAAAAAGTATTCAACCTGAAATGTCTCTTCTTGCAGATGGTACCTGACCTGCTGAATGTGTTCAGGATTTTTGCTTTTTACTGTTAAAACAAATTATTTTCTTCCTGAAAATGTACATTAATTTCCTTAATTGGTTGCACACCCACTCTGAATGTTGATCCCGAGTGATATAGAAACATAACTCAGTATCCCAAATTAGGTGCAGGAGTAGGCCATTCGGCCCTTCGAGCCTGCACCGCCATTCAATATCATCATGGCTGATCATCCAACTCAGTATCCCGTACCTGCCTTCTCTCCATACCCCCAGATCCCCTTAGCCACAAGGGCCACTGCTGAAAGTGTTCAGGATTTTTGTTTTTTACTGTTAAAACAAATTATTTTCTTCCTGAAAATGTACATTAATTTCCTTAATTGGTTTTCCATCCACTCTGAATGTTGGGCCCGAGTATATAAAGTTCCAATCCTGTAGTGTGTTCTCGACCAGACAGTAGAGTTTTGAAACCGATTGCCTGTCTCGCCTGTTTACCGATTACGCAAACATTTTTAGTTCTTGCAATGACTATACGGTTTGCCTCGTGATTGTGACATTCACTATCCTGCATGTGTTGTAAGATGAACATTACAATGTTGGCGCACCCAGCAATAAAAGACATTTTAAACAAGTATAATCTAACTGATTGTACTGGAGAAGTTAACATTATCAGATACAAGCATCCATCTATGTTCTGTTCTGTAACACTATCAGAAACCTTGTCTAGGGAAATTCTGTCAAGGTCGTGCAATGGGAGAAATCCCACTGAATTTCAGCCCTCTTTTATATCATTCAGTTTATTTTCATCTCAGATCTTGCCCCCCTGATGCCATAATTATCTCTGCTCTCCTGTAAATAGTTCCAGTCATTATGATGGATGGAGTTACTTTCACATTGCAGAAGACACAATCACAATGGTTCTTCCACCAAATAATTCTAATATTAGAAATTAAATATTTTAATAATCTTCTTAGTTATTGACCCATACGTAATGTTGAATGATGTAGCTGCAGATGGGGTCTCCAGTTCGTACATGTTGGCTCTTTGTGGTCTACCGGTGAAAATAAAAAAATGTAGTTCATTTTTAATAGCTTTTCCGTATTGCAGACAGCAACTACCCTTTCAAATGATCCCCATGGGCGAGCAGTTACTCCTCTACAGGGTGAAATGACAGGAAATGTGGTCTATGATATATTATCTTCTTTTGCATTGTTTCGTAATAGAGGTGGAATTGGCAGAAGTAATTCCCACTCCTAACTGTAAACTCATCTACCCACAATATGTTGTTTCAGTAACCCCAGGGCCATGAGTTTCTGTTTTGAAAACTGCTGTGTGTCTCAAGTGCCAGAAGGCTGCTGATGCCTGTGGAACCATATCCCACTGACAATCGTTACCTTCCGTGGAGAGCGGTCATTTGGAGGAATGAAAATATTCCACTGTCCTGCTGTTCCGTTTTCCTTCAACCTTCGTAGAAGCACTAATGGTTAATTTAACATTGCTATTTTCAGCCCTGAGCCCTAATATTAAATTAAACCACATTTTAAATATGCACACCTGCTTCCAGGTTACCAACCTGTTCTGGTAAACAACTGAGTGCTTCATAAAGCATCTGTCTTGGTTCTCTGTGTCAAACTTTTTGTCATGAAGCAGTCACTGAATATATCTGTGAAATTCTATCTCCACCCCTCCACCATTGTAAATTAAAATTCTATAATTGCCACATTCTAATATTCTCCACCCTCTCTTACTTACCTAGCAGCCATCTGTCCTGGGCAAGCTGTTATACCATCCACAGTATATTTGTTTGTCTTCATCTCAACTATTTTCTTCCCTATCCTTTCTTAAACATTACATCCTGTTTCTTCTAAATCAACTTTAAATGTCACTGAATTACAAATTCCACCCACAAATTACCTTCATATGCTCTCTTGCCTCCTATACCACACAATATATTTTATATTTACAATAGTATGATATAAGCCTTTGTGGTGTTTGTTTCATTACATTGAGTTTCTGTTCTTAATCAGCTTGTGTCTGAAAAATATGGATCTACTGGAGGTTAAAATATGTAAACTTCTGCTGCACATCTTTAGATTAGATTAGTGTTCTTCATCCATAGCCCGAGTAGCCCTCCTGCTTGGATACCTGTTGGATAAACTTAAAATGATGACATTAATTCCAAAATCATAAATTTTCAGGAAGAACTGAAATAAAAACATAACGTGCTGAAGATATTCAGGTGATCAGACATCTGTCATATGCCATTGGACAGGTACATGGATAGGAAAGGTTTAGAGCGATATGGGCTGGGGCAAGTAAATGGGACTAACTTAGATGGGACATCTTTGGCGGCATGAAAGAGTTGGGCCAAAGTACATATTTCAGTGGTGTATGACTATTGCTCTGTTAAGAAGGGGTAAAATGTAACATATAAAAGGATATCAGTAGAAACTAAAGTTGAAATACTGAGAAAATATGGGGTGCATTTTGTAATGACAAGGTAACTGTCATTACTCGAGAGCCATAAAGTACATAAAAAAAACACAGTCCCATTGTGGATGTTCACGGTGAAGGGTTGGGTGAGATGTACAAGGTTTACTTGGTCACTGACGGTAAAGAAGGTTAGCACCGACACATGTCATGCAATGACGCTTGCTCTCTACGAGTCTTTGCAACAGCACTGGCTCACTCTATCTCAAAGCTCTCATGGTCTACAGTTCCACTTTATTCTTTGCTGCATTCGGAGCTGCAATGGTGACTTCTTCCTGTGATGTTTGAACAAAGAGCCACACCCTTTATAAAATACTGGTTATATATTGTACATCATATATGATTATTTTAGATTAGTTTAGTTTAGTTTGGTTTGGTTTAGTTTGGTTTAGTTTATTGTGACCTGTGATCCATTAAATATTTGATTTGAGTACTAGCAGAGCCTTCATTTTCAATTTTGCTGTCACAATTTAAAAATGCAAATTCTGAAGGGTCATTAAATTGTTCCTTCCTCTGCTTAAATTGACATGGACTTCAACTATCATAGGTCATGTATTGATGACACAATCCTGTAGTATTAGCTCATTCTATCCACATGGTGTCAGTGTACTTTGAATTTCAGTTCACCACTTGCGATGAGAGATAATGAACTATCTTGTTTTCTATAGCTGACCTCTTAATTAACATTTAATAATTCTGGAAAAAATACTGTCTGTAGACATCTAATTATTTTAAAATATTTTTTTTCTAGTCTACAATATTTGTGGTTAATGTTTATAATATAGATCTACTCCCAGTTTGTTAATTTGTTACCGTGAGGAGGACAAATTTTATTGCAAGGTAGATGTTAAATACTGTAGAAAAGCACAGCTTTGATAGAATGGTCATTATCTCCTAGACCCTGCAACAGCAGAGCAGTAGAAATGTTGCCTTACAGCGCTAGAGACCCGGGTTTGATCCTGACTATGGCTGCTGTCCGTATGGGGTATGTACGTTCTCCCGTGATCGTGTGGGTTTTCCACGGATATTCCGGTTTCCTCCCAGACTCCAAAGACGTACAGGTTTGTAGGTTAATTGGCTTTGGTAAAAATTGTAAATAGTCCATAGTGTACAGATTTGTGCTAGTGTACAGGGATCGCTGGTAGGCGCGGACACGGTGGGACGGAAGGCCAGTTTCCGTGCTTTATCTCTAAACGAAAGTAAACTAAACCCCATTCCTCTCATTGCCTTAAATCTAACTTTTACTATACGACATGTTGGCATATAGACCACAAATCATGGCATTAAATCAACAATTCTGTCTTCACTGTTGACAGTGAAATGTACAGCACAGGAACAGGCCTTTCTGCCCACAATGTCTGTACTAATCATAATGCCAAGATTAACTAATGTCATCTGCCTGTACATGATTCATATCCCTCTACTCCATGTATATCCACGTGCCTGTTTAAATTATGCCTCTCATCTATCTATACTATTAGTAAAACTCTCATCTTGACCACTTCCGGTCTACGTTGTAAATAAATTTATGCAAAAACGCTACCCTATACCCTATGATTTGTTTCGCCGTCTTACTCACCGTTCTCCTCTATTCCAAGACACCAAGTTTTGTTCCGATCGGTGAAATAATAGAAAAGTTACGAAGGTTTAAAAAATCGTGAAATCAGCAGATTGGTCTTCTCGCCTCTAAGTCACCATGAAGGTAACGCCTCTTTCGGGGGCCAGGAGAATAAAGCCCCGGAGTCCGTCAGCCCGCCCGGAAGATTGTGAGTGAGAGTTCAGTCCAGAACTGTGAGTCTACGCCATGCTGAGTGAACTGTGAGCTCACCAGCCGTGGCTGAGTCCGGAGGTCGCGCTCATTCCGGAGTCGTCAGTCCAGAATCACACTCATTCCAGAAATCCCGCTCAGTCCAGAGTCATGCTCCTTCCGGTAGTCCCGCTCAGTCCAGAGGTCGCGCTGTGTGTGGGTGTGAGTGTGATGGAGTGTGTGTATGGGTGTGAGGGTGTGTGTGATGGAGGGTGTGTGTGAGTGTGTGTGTGATGGAGTGTGTGTGTGTGTGTGAGTGTGTGTGTGAGATGGAGTGTGTGGGTGTGTGTGTGTGTGTGTGTGTGTGTGTGTGTGTGTGTGTGTGTGTGAGTGTGTGTGTGTGAGAGAGAGAGTGCGTGTGTGAGAGTGCGTGTGTGAAAGAGAGAGGGAGTGTGTGAAAGAGAGATGGAGTGTGTGTGTGTGATGGAGGGTGTGTGTGTGTGAGAGAGAGATGGAGGGTGTGAGTGTGAGATGGAGGGTGTGTGTGTGTTTGATGGAGTGTGTGTGTGTGATGGAGTGATGGTGTGAGTGTGTGTGTGTGTGATGGAGGGTGTGTGTGTGTAAGCTCAGAGATGCCGGGAGTGCATGAACTGTGAGCCCACCAGCCCTGACTGACTGAACTGTGAGCCCACCAGCCCTGACTGACTGAACTGTGAGTCCACCAGCCCTGACTGACTGAACTGTGAGTCCACCAGCCTTGAGTGACTGAACTGTGAGTCCAAGAATCCATTCGGCCCACAATGTCCATATTGGCCCTCTGGAAACTAGTCTCTTCGGCCCACAACACCCATACTAGCGCTCCAGAAAGCACTCCCCCCCCCCCACTGGCCACCAATATTGGAATTGGTGGAGAGGTGGAATATTGTGTCGGGGTACCAGCCCTCCCATGTGAGAATTGGACCCAACAGGTCCCATTTAGTCTACTAATGTTATAAATTCCTATCAGGTCTCCCTTCAACCATTGGCGTTATGGGCGGCACAGTGGCGTAGCAGTCGAGTTGCTGACCTACAGCACCAGAGCATGGGTTCAATCTTGAATATCGGTGCTGTCTGTATGAAGTTTGTATGTTCCCTCCATAGCCTGTGTGGGTTTTCCCCAGGATCTCCGGTTTCCTCCAATACCCCAAAGACATACAGGTTTGCAGGTTAATTGGCTTGGTATAATTGTAAATTGTCCCGAGTGTGTGTAAGATATTGCTAGTGTGTGGGGATTGCTAAACTAAACTAAACTAAACTAAACTAAACTAAACCAAGTTTGTCCTATTTCCTCCTGTAGTTGTGGCGACTGCGGAGACCTCAATAGGCCCCAACCACGGGTGAACAAGAGGAAGCGGACTGAACTTTTATTGCCTTCCCTCACTGTGGGAAACGTTGATTCCGCTGTGTGGGGATGTTCATGTTAAATTCTATTGTGTGTTGTGTTATTTTTATTTTTATGGCTGTCTGGCAACCCAAATCTCGCTGTACCAATTGGTACAGTGACAATAAATGTAAACTTGAACTTGAAAGTTAATACCCTCTGATACAACATTTTAAAATCGACGCATTCTAGGTCCATATCTTGAAGATCCTTACACAAGGTCTGGTTTTTAAGGATGTCATCCTTCTGTTCATTTGCTCCCTTTTCTCTTGATCAGATACACCCTTCCCCATCAGTAATCTGCTGGGCTCACATTTCTGCCTGGTGCTTGGCAACGATAGAGTGAGTGGTGCTGTGTGTAAGACAAGCAGAATGCTAGTCGGAGTCTGAGCATACTTATAATCACATGGAAAATATCGGGGTTATCAACAGTTCAACCAGCATGATGGGAAAAAAAGAGTTCATGTTTAAGGGTTATGACAATTCATTAAAACCGGAAATGTGAAAAAAGCAAGTGTATCAATTGGAAGTATTCCATTCAATAATATTCTCTGATTAATTAGTAGGAAGGAACTGCGGATACTGGTTTAAACCAAAGATAGACACATAGATGGCGTAACTCAGTGGGACAGGCAGCATCTCTGGAGAAAAGGAATGGGTGATGTTTCGGGTCTTAAGAAGTATCTCGACCCAAAACGTTACCCATTTGTTCTCTCCAGAGATGCTGCCTGTCCCGCTGAGTTACTCCAGTTTGTTTGTGCCTACCTTCAGTTTAAATCTGCATCTGCAGTTCTTTCTTACTCATTGGAACCTTTGTTGGGTCCTCTGGCTTCTTTAATCAGACATACCCAGCTGGGTTTTGCCATGTTGTAGGGAAATGTAACCAAAATTAAGTTGTAGTTAATTTTCACTGAGTTGTAATGACACAGTCTGAGTGTTATTCAATGTCAATAATATTATTATGGATTTATTTCCTCTGCTGAAACATCAGATGCTGGAAATACATCATCAAGTTGCAAATTTGCTTCTACCATCTGTCAATTAATTACGCTTTTTCAACAAAGAAAATTCCATTTTACATCGTTGCCTTCTGATACTAGATCAACTCATTCATTTGACAGAGAGGTACTCAAGGAACTGCAGATGCTGGAATCCTGCATAGAACACAAAGTACTGGAGTAACTCAGTGAGTGAGGCAACATCTCTGGAGGACATAGATTGGTGACATTTTGGAGCGGGCCCCGTCTTCAGATCCGGAGGCTTCATGTATTGAAACGTTGCATATACATGTCGTTCAGAGATGCTGCCAGACCTGATGATTTATTCCAGCATTTTGTGTTCATGCATTTGACAGTCCTCCACTTGTAGACTATTTTTTTGTCATTATGTGCTACGTCCAAATGACTCTAATCTTTAGATCAGTTGTCTCGAGGGAAAAGAGTTTGATGTTTTAGCCATAAGTGGATTATATTCCCCCTCTGTGTCTTCAGTGGTTAAAACAATATCACTCCTAAGCTTAAAACTGCCTCTCATTTTTTGACTTTGGATTCCTGTGTGGTGTCTTGCTGTCCAAATGCCGATCTTAGAAACTTCCATTGTTTTCTCCACCATTTGTGATTTGTAGACCAATTGAATGAAAGGCAAGTCATTAACAAGTTTCAAAATAAACAATGAATCAGATGGATTGTATTACCTTCAGTAGGATTTCTGGGCTGGAACCGAAGGCATTGTTTGTTGATTTTTCAAGCTGTATTAAGGTTGACTTGCTGCTCAAGAGTTTCCTTTCCAAGTACCCATAAAGACCATACTTCACAAAATAAAACCTTAAGTAATATGTTACGCACAAATTTGTGGCAGATGGTACATAACATTGTGTTGTTTAAGAAGGAACTGCAGATGCTGGTTTAAACCGAAGATAGACACAAAAAGGAGTAACTCAGCGAGACAAGGAGCATCTCTGGAGAGAAGGAATGGGTGACGTTTCGGGTCGAGACTCTTCTTCAGACTCGTTAAATGTTAAATGTCTCAACAAGGTTCCTAGAAATTTGATTGAAGATGATTATATGATTGGAGAAAATTCCTTTGTTAATACCTTAGTGCTTGACCGTCTTGTGTTTTACTCAGATTTAATCTGCTTGTTTGGATATGAATGTTCAAGCATTTAGTTCACCTTTCCTTTGCCATTCCTGGGACAAGGGTAACTAAAGTCTCCACCTCTTTAATAAGGACATAACCGGGCACTTAAATTTTGATTTTATAACTTTCTAATGGTATCTGAATCACAGTTGAATGAATGATGATCTCCTGAGGGACCTTGAGCAGTTCTGTGAAAGTAAATTAAAAAATGCTCAGTGAGGCATAAGATTGAATATATTATGATTTTTGTCCTTTAACAACTTTGAGCTTTTAGAAGATAATCAGATTGAGTAAAACAGTCCCAGGAAGGTTTTTATGAAATTCTTAAATGAGTCTATTAATCTATTAATGAGTTATCAGTTCTACAGCAGTGAGCATTCCAGCTAATTCAGAATTGGTATTGAATTATGCTCGCTACAGTCACCAATATTTAATGCGGTTGTAGAACTTCAATGCAAAAAAAAATTCAAGATGTATTACACAATCACTTTCAATAGATCTATTTCATATATACTGCTCCTGTCAGCTTGCTGTTTGTGTTGACTCTCTTCATGATTCCATGGTTACATTGCTCAACTCTGTGGGTCTAATCAAACTCAAGGCCTCATGTTACACAAGTGCCTAACAATGGCGGCTCCTAGGACAGTACAAGGGGCTGGGTCAAAGGGCACCGGTTGTATAGGACCTAAGTAAGATCACATCACAGATGTGCCTGGGGCAGAAGGGTTGGCAATCAGAAAAATCGCTGATGATGGATTGTGAGAGTGGGAGATGGTAACCAGTAAGTGGGGTTAGAGATTGGGAACTGCATCCGGTAACGTGAGATTCACTGTACATGGTATTATGGCCGGAAGGAGAACAATGTCTGTGGAATTCTCTGCCACAGAAGGTAGTTGAGGCCAGTTCATTGGCTGGATTTAAGAGGGAGTTAGATGTGGCCCTTGTGGCTAAAGGGATCAGGGGGTATGGAGAGAAGGCAGGGATGGGATACTGAGTTGGATGATCAGCCATGATCATATTGAATGGCGGTGCAGGCTGGAAGGGCCGAATGGCCTATTCCTGCACCTATTTTCTATGTTTCTATGTTTCTAATGTCTAGCAAAGAATATGCATGTGTTGCCTGAAATTAGGTGTTGGACACAGACATGGATATGGTTTAGGATATGGATCTAATGTACCACACTGTATTAGTGCAGATGGACAAAAAGGCTGGCATGGGTGTAATGGGTTAAATAGCCATTTTCTGTGCTATAAAACTCCATGACCTCTTGAGGTATCAGCCCAGTGGTTCTTAACTTGTCCCAGGAGAATCCAATGATGGTCGCACCAAGAAAGTAAAAGGAGCAGTGTGTGGAGATATGGCGATTTGAATGGCACAAATTAAACCAGAATTTTGTTTGACAAAAGTACACTTTATAAAATATGCAGTTTAAAAAATGTGTAATAACATTGACTTTTGTTTCCTTTCAGACATTTTGTTGCACGAGTGGACCCAGAAGGTTGAGCAGATGGATAAAAGTGCACCTTTCATCAAGATGATAAAGAAGAGGACATAAGGATGCTACAAAGAGTTATTAAGTGGTTAAGTGAGTGGGCAAAGATCTGACAAATGGTGTATAATATTCAAAGGATCAAAGGTAACCTATCATATTATTTAAAAGGTGTGATTGCAGAGTTGTGAAATGCATATGGTGTAGGGCATCCTGTTGCATGATTCACAAAAGGCCAGTATGCAAATTTCACAGTCGGACCTAATAAAGCATTGCCGTTTCAAACACAGGCAGGGCAGCAGGCCAAACAACTCATGGCATTGTCATTAAGGGCTAACAAATCATTTATTGCAAATACATTGCAGACTCACATTTCAGTTGATTCACAGCTTAGAATGAGAGTCGTGGCCTCTCCCTCGCAATCTTTCAGAGTGACTGAGTCACGTCCAGGCATCCGGGGTTTTATAGTCCTGCCCCCCCCCCCCCCCCCCCCCCCCCCTGGAAGTGGCGTCACCTTCACCGTGGTGATTGACAGGCGAGAGGATCTCAAGGTTTTTTAAACACTCATAACTTTTGTATTTTTCATCGATGGGAAAAATCCTCAGGGCCTGCTCAGCGGAGGAGGACAGTGAGTAAGATGGCCAAAAATCATTGCGATATATGGTATTTTTTTTTTGTCTAAAATCGATATACAGCGCAGACAGGAAGTGGTCAAGATGAGACCCTTAAACTATATAGATGAGAGGCACTATATAGAAAATTAAACTAAGAGAGGCATAGATAGGGTAGACAGTCAACCTAATTTTCCAAGGTTTAAATGTCCAAAACTAGAGGACTATAAGGTGAGAGGGGGAAAGATTAATGGAGATTTCCGGGGCAAGTTCGAGATGCAGCGGTCTCGATGCCTCCCGATTTGCCATGTAGAAGCCTGGGTCAGGGCCTCGCAGGTTAGTTGGCCTTGCGGGTCAGACAGAGGAGATGGGCCTCGTGGTTCGGAGTCCGGGTTGGCAGAACGGCCGACAGAGCCTGGGGCCTGGGTCAGTGACTGGCTCACGGTCTTCTGGTGTGACTGACTCATGTCCGGCCTCCGGAGCTTTATTCTCCTGGCCCCCCAGAAGGGGCATTACCTTCATCATGGTGACTGACTGGCGAGAAGACCAATCTGCTGAATTCATGATTTTTTAAACATTCATAACTTTTTTATTATTTCACCGATCGGAAAAAAACTTGGGGCAGTTGGAGGGGAGGAGGACGGTGAGTAAGATGGTGAAAAATATTATAGCAATATATGGTAGCATTTATTTCTAAAATGTATTTAAATAGTAGACAGGAAGTGGCCAAGATGAGACTTTTAGTAAGATAGATAGATAGATAGATAGATAGATAGATAGATAGATAGATAGATATACATACACACGCACACAGTGCATTCAGAAAGTATTCAGACCCCTTCACTTTTTTCACATTTTGTTACGTATTCTAAAATGGATTAAATTATCATCAATCTATACACAATACCCTATAATAAAAAAGTGAAAACAGGTGTTTTTAAATTTTTGCAAAGTGATTAAAAATAAATAACCGAAATATCATATTTACATAAGTAATCAGACCCTTTGCTATGACACACAAAATTGGGCTTAGGTGCATCCTGTTTCTATTGATTATCCTTGAAATGTTTCTACAACTTGATTGGAGTCCATCAGTGGAATATTAAATTGATTGTACATGTTTTGGAAAGGCACACACCTGTCTATATAAGGTCCTGCAGTTAACAGTGCATGTCAGAGCAAAATCCAAGCCACAAAGCCGAAGGAATTGTCCGTAGACCTCCAAGACAGGATTGTGTCGAGATACAGATCTGGGGAAGGGTAGAAAACAATTTCTGCAGCCATTCTTAAATGGAAGAACTTCAAAACCACCAGGACTTTTCATAGAGCTGGCTACCTGGCCAAACTGAGCAATCGGGGGAGAAAAGCTTTGGTCAGTGAGGTGACCAAGAACTCGATGGCCACTCTGACAGAGCTCCAGAGTTTCTCTGTGGAGATGGGAGAAACTTCCAGAAGGACTACTATATCTGCAGCACTCCAACAATCAGGCCTGTATGGTAGAGTGGCCAGACGGATGCCACTCCTCAGTAAAAGGCACATGACAACCCGCTTGGAGTTTGCCAAAAGGCACCTAAATAAGATTCTCTGACTTGATGAAACCAAGATTGAACTCTTTAGCCTGAATGCCCAGCATCACGTCTGGAGGAAACCAGGCACCACTCATCACCTGGTCAATACCATACCTATGGTGAAGCATGGTAGTGGCAGCATCATGCTGTAGGGATGTTTTTCAGCGGCAGGAACTGGGACACTAGTCAGGATCGAGGGAAAGATGAACGGAGCAAAGTACAGAGAGATCCTTGACGAAAACCTGCTCCAGAGCGTTCTGGGCCTCAGACTGGGGTGGAGGTTCACCTTCCAACAGGACAACGACCCTAAGCACACAGCCAAGGCAACGCAGGAGTGGCTTTGTGACAAGTCTGTGATTGTCCTTGAGTGGCCCAGCCAGAGCCCGGACTTGAACCCGATCGAACATCTCTGGTGGGACCTGAAAATAGCTGTGCATCGACGCTCCCCATCCAACCTGACAGAGCTTGAGAGGATCTGCAGAGAAGAATGGGGGAAATTACCGAAATACAGGTGTGCCAAACTTGTAGCGTCATACCCAAGAAGACTTCAGGCTGTAAACGCTGCCAAAGGTGCCTCAACAAAGTGCTGAGTAAAAGGTCTGAATACTTTTGAAAATGTGATATTTCAGTTATTTCTTTTTAAATACTTTGCAAAAATTTCTGAAAACCTGTTTTCATTTTCTTATTATAATCAAGATATAATAAACAAATTGATGATAAAAGAAAGAATTTAATCCATCTTAGAATAAGGCTGCAACGTAACAAAATGTGGAAAAAGTGAAGGGGTCTGAATGTTTTATGAATGCACTGTATATTGGGTTTGTAAAAATGGGTGCAGAACAATAGGTGTAGAGGTGTGAAAATACTAAATTTGTTTAAAAAATCTTAAAAATGAAAAAATATATTAATATACTAAGAAGAAGTTTTCATTAAATGTGGCCCGGGGAGCCTTGGTGCGAGGAGGAGTTACCTGGAGCTGTGAGTATAAAAACAGCGCGGGGCTTGCTTCTACAGAGGCCCGGGGAGCCGTTGGTGCGAGGAGGAGTTACCTGGAGCTGTCAGTTACTCAAATCTGCAATGTTCCATCTCACTTACAGAGAAGGAGTCTGGTGGATGGCTCTGATTGGTGGAAGAGGACCAGAGGAAGCAGCTGATTGGGTGCAACCTCAGGTTTACATCAAAGATCTTATAGCGGAGCAAGATAGGCTACTCCTGCTAAATGCAATGGACTGACGTGTAGTATGCTATGGAGGGGGATCATGGGCATTTTCCACGCCCATTTTAGCAACCTGAGCCTACCTAACCCGACCCGACTCGCACTGTAATCAATGTTGCGGGGCAACAGTTTGTGTGGGTCAGATTCATAAATCTGTCAGTTCAAACTTCTTGTCAAGAATAAAATTTGATTCTGGTAATTGTCTTTTTTAATGTTTTTTAAATCATTTCTTTTTAAATGGCTCACAAGCAGTGTTTGAGTTGATTTTGTAGTAACCGGAACCGACCGACTCGCAGGGTGATTGACAGGGGGGACTTTTTGTGCGTGATTATAGGGTTAGATTCATAATTCAATTAGTTCATAATTCTGTTGATTCTTGTTAAGGAATAAAATGTTTATAAACACACATACATGAAATTATATAAATGTATATAACACACACAATTATATTTATTCTAAACCAATAATGAACTTTATTTCAGACTAGACAAGGGACATTAAATAAGAAACATTGTAAATAAGAAACATTGTCTTGGGGCACTCTCTCTCCCCGCTGCCCCGGGCCCCGCACTCTCTCTCCCCGCTGCCCCGGGCCCCGCACTCCTTCTCCCCCGGGCCCCGCACTCTCTCTCCCCCCTGCCCCGGGCCCCGCACTCCTTCCCCCCGCTGAGGAGGCTGCCCCGCACTCTCTTCCCCCCGCTGCCCCGGGCCCCGCACTCTCTCTCCCCGCACTCCTTCTGCCCGCTGCCCCGGGCCCCGCACTCCTTCTCCCCGCTGCCCCGGGCCCCGCACTCTCTCTCCCCGCTGCCCTGGGCCCCGCACTCTCTCTCCCCGCTGCCCCGGGCCCCGCACTCCTTCTCCCCGCTGCCCCGGGCCCCGCACTCTCTCTCCCCGCTGCCCCGCACTCTCTCTCCCCGCTGCCCCGGGCCTTGCACTCCTTCTCCCCGCTGCGGATCCAATCTTTGGCCGGAAGCAAGAAGGCGGGAGCAAGAAAGCGGAGCAAGATGGCGGAACAAGATGGCGGAGTCAGCTTGCTAAAATGTGTCCTGTAATCACCCATGAAACCGCCCATGAGCGAACCTCACGTTTGCGTGAGAGTAACCTATCTTGCTTCGCTCTAAGATCTTTGGTTTACATTTCTGCTTTCAGGTTAAGGATTCTGGGAGTTAAGGATTCTGGGAGTTAAGGCCCAGGAGCCGTTACAGAGGGAGGAGCCACAATCTGCAACGTTCCATTCGCAGATCACACTTCAAATTAAGGGGGGTGGTGGAAGCCTCTGATTGGTCGAACGGACTAGAGGGAGATTGGCTTGTATCCCGGGTAAGGCTTTGTATTCGGATAAGGGGGGGAATGAGGACCAGGGCAGTTTACTGTTCTGGATGTCAGATGTGGGAGGTCATGGAGTCTGAGTGCCCTCCAGACATCCAAATCTGCGCCAGGTGCGTCGAGATGGGGCTCCTAAGGGACCGTGTTAGGAACCTGGAGCAGCAACTCGATGACCTCTGTCTGCTCAGGGAGAGCGAGGAGGTCATAGAAAGGAATTACAGGGAGGTGGTCACTCCAAGACCATGGGAGACAGAAAACTGGGTCACAGTTAGGAAGGGCAATGGGCAGAGGCAGGGACTGGTGAGTACCCCGGTGGCTGTACACCTTGAAAATAAGTACTTATGTTTGAGTACGGGTGGGGGAGACAGCCTACCTGGGGGCAGCGACAGCGGCCGGGCCTCTGGCACAAAGACCGGTCCTGTTGCTCAGAAGGGTAAGGAAAAGAAGAGGAGGGCAATTGTAATAGGGGACTCTATAGTCAGGGGGTCGGATAGGCGATTCTATGGACGCAGACAGGAGACCCGGATGGTAGTTTGACTCCCTGGTTCCAGGGTCAGGGATGTGTCTGAACATGTCCAAGAAATCCTGAAATGGGAGGGAGAGGAGCCTGAGGTTGTGGTACATATAGGTACCAACGACCTAGGTAAAAAAAAGAGAAGAGGTCCTGAAAGAAGAATTTAGGGAGTTAAGTAGAGAGTTAAGGAGAAGGACTGCAAAGGTAACAATCTCAGGATTACTGCCTGTGCCACGCGACAGTGAGAGTAGGAATGGAGTGAGGTGGAGGATAAATGCGTGGATGAGGGACTGGTGCAGTGGGTATGGATTCAAGTTTCTGGATCATTGGGACCTCTTTTGGGGAAGGTGCGACCTGTACAGAAAGGACGAGTTGCACTTGAACTCGAGGGGGACCAATATCCTGGCGGGGAGATTTGCAAAGGCTACTGGGGAGACTTTAAACTAGTATGGTTGGGGGGAGAGACTCAAATTGGGAAAGCTAGCAGTCAGTGTGTGAGGCAGGAGGCAGAGAATGGTAGCACTCTGACCCAAAATGTAGGGGAGAGAGAAGAAAAAGACAATAAACAGAGAATAAGAGAGGGTGGGTTTCTTAAATGTGTATATTTTAATGCTAGGAGCATTGTAAGAAAGGTGGATGAACTTAGAGCCTGGATTGATACCTGGAAGTATGATGTTGTGGCGATCAGTGAAACATGGTTGCAGGAGGGCTGTGATTGGAAACTAAATATTCCAGGATTTTGTTGCTTCAGGTGTGATAGAATTGGAGGGGCAAGAGGTGGAGGTGTTGCATTGCTTATCAGGGAAGATATTACAGCAGTGCTTTGGCAGGATAGATTAGAGGGCTCGTCAAGGGAGGCTATTTGGGTGGAACTGAGAAGTGGGAAAGGGGTAGCAACACTTATAGGGGTGTATTATAGACCGCCAAAAGGGGAGCGAGAATTGGAAGAGCAAATATGTAAGGAGATTGCAGATATTAGTAGTAAGCACAAGGTAGTGATTGTGGGAGATTTCAATTTTCCACACATAGACTGGGAAACACATTCTGTAAATGGGCTGGATGGGTTGGAGTTTGTAAAATGTGTGCAGGATAGTTTTTTGCAGCAATACATAGAAGTACCTACTAGAGAAGGGGCGGTGCTGGACCTCCTGTTAGGAAATGAGACGGGTCAGGTGGCAGAGGTATGCGTTGGGGAACAGTTCGGGACCAGTGATCACAATACCATTAGTTTCAATATAATTATGGAGAGGGTCAGAACTGGACCTAGGGTTGAGATTTTTGATTGGAGAAAGGCTAACTTTGAGGAGATGCGAAAGGATTTAAAAAGAGTAAATTGTGCCATTTTGTTTTATGGGAAAGATGTGGAAGAGAAATGGAGGACATTTAAAGGTGAAATTTTAAGAGTACAGAATCTTTATGTCCCTGTTCGGTTGAAAGGAAATAGTAAAAAAATTGGAAAGAGCCATGGTTTTCAAGGGAAATTGGACATTTGGTTCGGAAAAAGAGAGAGATCTACAATAATTATAGGCAGCATGGAGTAAATGAGGTGCTTGAGGAGTATAAAGAATGTAAAAAGAATCTCAAGAAAGAAATTAGAAAAGCTAAAAGAAGATATGAGGTTGCTTTGGCAAGTAAGGTGAAAGTAAATCCAAAGGGTTTCTACAGCTATATTAATAGCAAAAGGATAACGAGGGATAAAATGATCCATTACAGAGTCAGAGTGGGCAGCTATCTGCAGAGCCAAAAGAGATGGGGAAGATATTGAACAATTTCTTTTCTTCGGTATTCACCAAAGAGAAGGATATTGAATTATGTGAGGTAAGGGAAACAATGGGGATTCAAAGAAGAGGAGGTACAGACACTTTTGAGAAATATAAAAGTGAATAAGTCTCCAGGTCCGGACAGGATATTCCCTAGGACATTGAGGGAAGTCAGTGTAGAAATAGCAGGGGCTATGAAAGAAATATTTCAAATGTCATTATAAACGGGAATAGTGCCGGAGGATTGGCGTACTGCGCATGTTGTTCCATTGTTTAAAAAGGGGTCTAAGAGTAAACCTAGCAATTATAGACCTGTTAGTTTGACGTCAGTGGTGGGCAAATTAATGGAAAGGATACTTAGAGATAATATATATAAGCATCTGGATAAACAGGGTCTGATTAGGAACAGTCAACATGGATTTGTGCCTGGAAGGTCATGTTTGACTAATCTTCTTGAATTTTTTGAAGAGGTTACTCGGGAAATTGATGAGGGTAAAGCAGTGGATGTTGTATATATGGACTTCAGTAAGGCCTTTGACAAGGTTCCTCACGGAAGGGTGGTTAAGAAGGTTCAATTGTTGGGTATTAATGGTGGAGTAGCAAGATGGATTCAACAGTGGCTGAATGGGAGATGCCAGAGAGTAATGGTGGATGGTTGTTTGTCAGGTTGGAGGCCAGTGACTAGTGGGGTGCCACAGGGATCTGTGTTGGGTCCACTGTTGTTTGTCATGTACATCAATGATCTGGATTATGGTGTGGTAAATTGGATTGGTAAGTATGCAGATGATACTAAGATAGGTGGGGTTGTGGATAATGAAGTAGATTTTCAAAGTCTACAGAGAGATTTATGCCAGTTGAAGAGTGGGCTGAAAGATGGCAGATTGAGTTTAATGCTGATAAGTGTGAGGTGCTACATCTTGGCAGGACAAATCAAAATAGTACGTACATGGTAAATGGTAGGGAATTGAAGAATGCAGGTGAACAGAGGGATCTGGGAATAACTGTGCACAGTTCCCTGAAAGTGGAATCTCATGTAGATAGGGTGGTAAAGAAAGCTTTTGGTGTGCTGGCCTTTATAAATCGGAGCATTGAGTATAGAAGTTGGGATGTAATGTTAAAATTGTACAAGGCATTGGTGAGGCCAATTCTGGAGTATGGTGTACAATTTTGGTCGCCTAATTATAGGAATGATGTCAACAAAATATAGAGAGTACAGAGGAGATTTACTAGAATGTTGCCTGGGTTTCAGCAACTAAGTTACAGAGAAAGGTTGAACAAGTTAGGGCTTTATTCTTTGGAGCGCAGAAGGTTAAGGGGGGACGATAGAGGTCTTTAAAATGATGAGAGGGATAGACAGAGTTGACGTGGAAAAGCTTTTCCCACTGAGAGTAGGGAAGATTCAAACAAGGGGACATGACTTGAGAATTAAGGGACAGAAGTTTAGGGAGTAACATGAGGGGGAAATTCTTTACTCAGAGAGTGGTGGCGGTGTGGAATGAGCTTCCAGTGAAGGTGGTGGAGGCAGGTTTGTTTTTTATCATTTAAAAATAAATTGGATAGTTATATGGACGGAAAAGGAATGGAGGGTTATGGTCTGAGCACAGGTATATGGGACTAGGGGTGAATACGTGTTCGGCACGGACTAGAAGGGTCGAGATGGCCTGTTTCCTTGCTGTAAATTGGTTATATGGTTATATGGTTAAAGCCATAGGCTATAATGTACTGCCCAATTCAACCCTACGGAATTCGGATCATTGGGCTTTGCCTATGGAACTGATATGCTACAATGCTGAGAACTATATTCCACACTCTGTACCATCCCCTTTACTCTATTCCTTCTCTCCAGCGATGCTGCCTGTCCCACTGAGTTACTCCAGCTTTTTGTGTCTATCTTCGGTTTAAACCAGCATCTTTAGTTCCTTCCTACACATTCCTTACTTACTTGTTCTTTCTTGCCTTTGCTCTGCACAAATCTACAGTATTTCCAATGCTTTTCATTGCTTTTTTATGTTTGTGGGCAAAGGAATATCCAGAATGTGGGATGCTTTTAAAAGTGTGATGACAAGAATTCAGGACCTGAATGTTCCTATTAGAGTGAAGGGCAAGGTAGGTGGGAGTAGGGAAGCTTGGACTACGAGCGAAGTTGAGGCTTTAGTCAGGAAAAAGGAACAGGTATGAGACAGGTATAGGTAACTGGGATCAAATGTATCCCTAGAGGATTATCAGGAACTGTAATGCATACTAAAGAAGGTAATCAGGAGGATAAAAAAGGGGCAGGAGATGGCTCTGGCAGATAATATTAAGGAAAATGAAAAGAGATTTTACATACATTAAGGGAAAGAGGGTAGCTAGAGAAAGAATAGGCCCCCTCAGAAACCAAGGCGGTATCTCTGTGTGGAGCCGCAGGAGATGGGCAAGTTCCTCAATGAGTATTTCTCCTCTGTTTTTACCATGGAGAAAGACATGGAGATTGGGAAACATTGGACAATGAATGGAGATGTTTTGAGGACAGTCTGTATTACAGTCGAGGATGTGCTGAATGTCCTAAGGTGTATATAGATAAATCTCCCAGGCCTGATCAGATATTTGAAAACACTGGGAAGCTACGGAAGAAATTATAGGTGTAAGAAGGAACTGCAGATTCTTGTTTTATAACCATGAAGATACAGCACGGACAGGCCATCTCGGCCCTACAAAAAATTTTCTGCCTTGTCCCACCTGCTGACTCGTACCATAACCCTCCATTCCCTTCTAAATATGCCTATCCAATTTATTTTTATGACCGACTGGGAGACCGCCACCACTCGCAGGAAGATTCTGGTCATGGTTTGAATCTTCCCTATTCTCAAAGGAAAAGCTGTCCACATCAACTCTGTCTATCCCTCTCATCATTTTAAAAATCAGGAACCTTCTGCGCTCCAAGACTTAACTTAAACCTATCTCTGGTTGAGGCTATAGACTTGGTGAATCATATGAATCATCATTAGACGAGGTGAGGCGCAGGAAGACTGGAGGGTGCCTGCTGCCTCTGTTTAAAAGAACTGCAAGGAAAACCTTGGGAGCTATAGACTGGTGAGTCTAACATCTGTGGAAGGCAAGTTAAGAGTATTCTGAGAGATAAGAAATATATGCATTTGAATAGATAGGGGCTAATTAGGAATAATCAACATGGTTTTGTATGTGGTGTCTCATTAATGTGATTGTTTTGAAGAAATAACCAGTTGATGAGGGCAAAACTATAGATATTGTCTAATAGACTTCAGCAAGACCTTTGATAAGGTTCCATGAGGTAGGCTTCTTTGGAAGTTCAGATCACATGGATTCCAGGGAGGAATAGCTGACTGAATAGAGAATTGGCTTCTTGTAAGAAAGAAGAGGGTGATAGAGAGTCATAGAGGAGAGGTCGGTGTGGCGGTCGACAACGGCACTGACTGACAGACGAGGAAGACATGTGGCAGTGAGGACACAGTGGCCCGGGAAAGGAACAATGGAAGAGTAGGGGTGAAACCACTGTGAGGGAGGAGGAAGAACAATGGACAATGGAGGATCTGGCGTGGGGGGGGCCGCCGTGAGGAGGGGGAGAACAAAGGAACACCTAGCGTGGAGGTACTTTGTAACTTTGTAAGTGCCCTTTACGGGTGACTTTGCATATCTTGTGTATGCATGCAAAGAATTTCACTGTGATTTGTCAAATGTGACAATAAAGTATTCAAGTCAATTCCATTCAATTTCGGACTGGGGATGCTGTTGGAACCCAACTTCCCTGTCGGACTCTTGCTGCCTTATGCAGTGGACTGAGACCACATGAATCGAGTCTCACCAATCCAATACTCCTGGAAGGACCTTACCCCAGCATTGTACTGCTGGAATCATGCTACATTCCATCCTTGTCCTCTCCCTTGCCTACATGCTCCAATAAGATATGTCTGAATCCAACTTCTTTCCTCCTGGGTCAAATTACAAATCACTTTATGCTGCCTCATTCTGCGGACTATCTATTAGAAACATAGCAACATAGAAAAATGGTGCAGGAGTAGGCCATTCGGCCCATCGAGCCAGCGACATCATTCAATATGATCATGGCTGATCATTCAGATTCAGTACCCTTTTCCTGCTTTCTCTCCATATCCCTTGATTCCGTTAGTTCTAAGAGCTATTATTATTATTTTATGTTTATAGAAAATAGGCTCCAAAATGAAAGAGCTTTATAGTGAAGTATGCAGGGCAGTACTAAGCAAGGCCCACCTGTATCTTTGGGGTTACCCGTGGTAAACTACACAAAATCGTTTGAAATTGGGCACTGTCCCCACAAATTTCATCACCTCATCAAAGTCCAGTTGATGCTAAGCTACAAATCGACTGCTGATGGATAATGCAATGTATTCTGATTGTTTCTTCCATGTCCATTTATTCTACATGGCTGTTCTACATGGCTGTTAATTCTACCCGTCAACAGTCATATTTCCATATCAGGTTCCTGCCCCCAGCAGTGCTTTCAAACTTCAGATTTTCTCACTTTAAACCCAGATGCTTGAGTGTTTCCATTCATGTGTGAAAATGCTTGTCCCTGCAATTGGATCGTTCACACTATGCACCCTGTCAGTCCCTCAATAATGTTGAATGATTTGTCAATGTTATGACAGCACAAACTCAGCTGCAACAAAAATGTTATTATTCTCATCCAGGGCAACAGAAAAATCATTGAAATTTAGGCCATATTCTTGTACATACGTCAACAGTTTGTCACGCCTATCCTCCACTCCTCTGGTAAGTGTGCCAGCTGACAGACTCACCGCTTCAAAGACGTCTTGCTTTTCTTGACATTTTTCCTCAATTACGTTTTGCCTGCATTGCTTCATAAACGTTCACCTCAGCTAATATTAGCTGAGGAACTTCAACAGAGAAATGTTCCTCACATTTCCCTGTAGTTTAGTTTAGTTTGGAGATACAGTACGGAAATTGGCCCTTCGGCCCACCGAGTCCGCACCGACCAGCAAAATCACCCATACACTAGTTTTATCCAACACACTAGGGATAATTTACAAATGCCAATTAACCTATAAACGTGCACGTCTTTGGAATGTGGGAGTAAACCAGAGAACCTTGAGGAAACTCATGTGGTCACAGGAAGAATGTACAAACAATACCCATAGTCAGGATTAAACCTGGGTCTCTGATGCTGTGAGGCAGTAATTCTACCACTGCGCCACTTATCCTAACCTGCTTTCTCACTGCAGTGTCCTCCTCTCTCACTGGCCTTACCTCACCTAGCTTGGCAAATCTTGTCCATCTCCTTCCCAACCCTATTAGTCAGTTCAGTCAGTTTCATCCAGTGAGATAGTTATCACTGACAAACTCTGCATCCTCTAACTCTGCCAGCACTAATTACAATTTCCATGATCATCTGACAAAGTAAAGTTAAATTCTGGCTTATTTTCTCTACTATAACGCATCTTCTTAAACCATCTTCTCTGATCTTTTCTACCCTTATCTCCAATAACTAGTGTGAGCAACTCAAACTTCTGCCACAAAGATAGAATCCATTCATCCCACTGTCTCTGTCACCTCCCTTTCTTCCCCTTGTTCACAGGATAAGCTTCTATCCTTACCTCAATCCTAGGCAGGTTATCTCCAGATTCTCTCCTATCTCCAGTCATGATTACTAAGAATTCACCTCAATTGCCCTCTTCATCTTCAAAACTTCAATCAGCTCTCCTCTTCACAAGGAAACAGTCCTTCACTCCATCCTCCATTTTCTCTCCCATGTCCTTGACTATGTTGTAATTTCCCAAACACAGATCCATCTTGCCAGGAACTCCCTATTGAATTTCTCTAAATTGTTTTAAAATAGTAATGGTCAAAGTCGCAAGAGACGTCCAATGTCATTGCAACAAAATGGAGAAACAAGGAACTGCAGATGCTGGAATAAAAAAAACACAAAATGCTGGAGTAATGCAGTGGGTCAGGAAGTATCTCTGGAGGACATGATAGGTGATGTTTCTGGTTGGGACCCTTCTTCATCCAAAAACACTGTCGACTCGATCATACCGAATTGCAACTGACTCACAGTCCACCCTGCAATTCTCCTGAAAATACTGCAATTGGAGCCAGAACTTTAACGATCTTCCTGAGATAATTCCTAAAACCATATCCCTCCATTATATAGTGAATGTGAAATCAGTGGCCAGTGAATCTGTCTACTGACCTGAAATAAACAACGATGCCAATAACCCCACATAAGTTTCACATTTTTTGGTACAACATGTTAGGACTGCAGTACACGGTCTCCTACAGCTCCACTTTAGATGTGGAAGTTGCCCACAAAAGTATTCCACTGGATCCTTGCAGATTCTTGTGAAAAAGTAGCAGACAACTTATTTGAGAAAAACACAAAGCACAAAGTGATGGGTGGATATAAGTGAGGGGGGTAGACACAAAATGCTGGAGTAACGCAGCGGGCTAGGCAGACCTCTCGACCCGAAACATCACTCATTCCTTCTTTCCAGAGACGCTTCCTGCCCGGCTGAGTTGCTCTAGCATTTTGTGTCTGTCTTCGCTTTAAACCTGCATCTGCAGTTCTTTCCTACACAAGTGAGGGGGGTGTTTTATTGGCAGATCGGTGGACATGAGCTAGAGATGAAAAGGAGACAAAAGGATATCAGATAATGAGAGAAGAGGAGTGAAATATAAAGCCGGGGGGAAGAATATAGGTGGAAGGGGTAAGGGGAGGAAGTTGTGGGAATAAGAAGCGGGATTGTGGCATAATGAATGCACAATGCAGTAGGAGAGGCATAGAAAAGAGACGGAGGGGAGGGAGGATTTTACTTAAAATTGGAGAATTCAGTGTTCATACTGTTGGATTATAAGCTACCCAAGTGGAATATGAGTTGCTGTTCCTTCAGTTTGTGTGTGGTCATCAATCTGGCAATGGGGGAGACCCAGGTCAGAAAAATCATTATGGGAATGGGAAGGGGAATTAAAATGGTTAGCAACCGAGAGATCCCGCAGGCACTTGCGAGCTGAGTTGAAAAAGTAAAACAGTTTTCATCTCTGAAATGATGGAAAGTACAGACAAACAAGAAACCAACACAAAGAGCAATTCAAACACAGCTAACCTGTTCGAAACTGAGTTGCAGTCCATTGGAATGCTAAATATGCCCATACTTCTATTAAAGCCAACCGGAGTGACACTGGATGGAGTGTAAAATTGTCTTTTCTTTTGATTATGTGTTCTTCCTCTCAACAGGTTGAGGAAAAATGTCATCCAGCAATCAGCATCATTCCAGTTGAATTATTTATTTTATAAGGCCATTCACCCAAAATTCACATTTGATTTTCTTTTTCAAAATTAAACCAAATTTGAAACACGTTTCGCAATTTCTCTCACTGGGGTGAAATCATTTAACATTGCAGTATTAATGTTTTACATTGGGAGAAGAATATAATTAAAATATAGTCAGTGTTGCTTTTGATATAACTGTGTAGGCCCAATAGATTGTGTAAATCTCACAATTAGAAATGGCTGCTGTCAAGCATAATATTTGATCCAGAGATAAAATAAATGAAAAGTCTGACAACCGTCTATCAATCAATCAATCAGTCAATCAGTTTTATTCGTCACATTGCACATAAAGTGCAAGTGAAATGAATTTGCCAGCAGTGGTGCAATGATAAACAACACACAAAACCACACTAAAAATTTAACACAAACATCCACCACAGCATTCATCACTGTGGTGGAAGGCACAAAGATTGGCCAGACCTCCTCCATTTCCCCCCGTGGTCGGGACCTATAGGATGACATTCATTCCCGCATTAAAAGGATCTATTTTATTAATAATTACTCATTTACATTTTAGACCAAGCACTATTTTCGATCTTTATCAGCTCAGAGTTGATTGAGTTCCCCATTAGCACAAATCTGCTTGAAAGGCCATCCATCTAGAAAATCTAAAAAGTAAATTACCCATGCCAAAAGTTCATTTTGTGTACAATAAAGTTGCACCTCTGTGCTTTAAGGCAATGAGAACCAGCTGTAGCAAAGTTTCAGTTTCAACCAGTAAAGAGCACACCATGTCAGTGTTTCAGTGCTGAACAGTAGTCAAAAATCTCTTTAATGTTGAACACTGTTTTTCTTGAAACCAAATCATTACTCCAAATCAAAACATCATTCTACTTCCGTAATTCACTCATTGGCATTACGCCTGGCTGGAACTCTCTCATGACTTAATCTCCAAGGTGGATTTTGACATCATTGGCAATAGATCACTTTTGAATGAATTTGTAAGCAATTTATCTGTGGATTTTTTCAAAAAACCTTCTGAGGGGATGAGGAGTGAGAGTTTGGAGGAGTGAAAGTTTGGAGGGCCACAACTAACATTGACCACAGTGCAATTACAGGCAATTAATTGTTGCAACAATTAAATCATTTATTTAAAGGTATTTTCGGCCTGACAAGTCCTTGTGCCAAATATGTTCTACAGTCATGGACATGCAATCTCTCTCACTCCTTAGCCAATGCATTTCTAAAAGCAAGATGACTCCTAGATGTCTCTTGCTGTGATTCCCCCAACATGCCACCAATTTCCAGCCTTCACCTCAACCACACAATCCCACCACTCTGATTATCTGTTTATTTATCAGTAGAGAAGGAAAATTATTTCTAGCACCGGTCTGACCGATTTCATCAGTACAATAATGGTTCAAATGTTATGTATTTATGCATTCAGTTGCTCTTTGCATTGTGGTGACTAATCTTACTAAAGGAGCTCTCTCAGTATGTGGAATATGGAAGTGCTTTCTTTGTGGGTGGCACAAAGTGGTTAAGGTCTGCGGAAAGGACGAGTGAATCCTTCGTACTTTTTAAGCATACATTCATTGAATTCCCAAAGCTATATAATGTGGAATTGTGAAAAATGGACAGCAGGTTATAATTTCATGATTACCCTACAAAGTACAAACAAATTCTGGATTCTTTCCTCCACTCCACATTGTCTTCTTAAACCATCTTCACTTGACTCTTTCCCCATTTCCAATAACAAATGCAAGGAACACAGGAACCTCTTTATCATAAAGATTGAGTCCATTCATTGTGCCAGAATGGCAAATTCTATTTTTCGATGTCCATTTTCCACGTAAGCTCACATTGGGAACCCAATGAATGCTAGCTTAAAAATCAGATGAAACCACTCACTCTTTCCATAGTTAAGTATTTTAACTGCCTGTGTCAACCAGAAAATCACCCCAAAAAAAACCCCCTCCATATTCCATATATTGAAAAGCATCCTGCAGTAAGAGAAAAGAGAGCTCACCATGATGCAAAGAGGAAATCTGAATGCACAAATACATAAACATTGGATTATTATTAAGTTTGTATTTGTCTTTGACAGGGCTGGCACTAGAAATATGTTCCTTTTCAACTTTTCAACAAAAATCAGATAATATTTTTCTCAGATACTAATCTTATGCAATTTGAAGGTTCATGGGTCCTGTTTTTTAGATTTGTTGTCACTAATTTGCATGTTTTGTTTTCCAAAGGTTACAAAGGCTACAAGATAATTGATCCTGTGAAATTAATTGATCATTTGCCGTGGAAGAAAACTATTGAGGCCTTCAGATGGCTCAATAGTCATAATGTCGGAAGGTTTCACCTTCGTGACCGGAACCCGTTAAGAAGCACAGATATCACAATGACCTCCCATTATTAATATTGATTTACAAAATCTACATTGTAAACCACCTTAAACCACCGTCTTTAAAAAATAGTCACCTGCATCAGGAGAGAGCTCATTCGAAATATAGGAAATCAGAAATGTTGGAAAAATCTGTGGATCATGAAATCTGGGGAAAGAATGTCAAATGCCAAGGAATATTTTTGGGAGATTTCTTTGACAATGCTGACTGATATTTTACATTCCTCATTTTCAAAGCTAGTTGAGGAGCAGACTCGACATGTGTTGTTTTATTCCGATGCGTTATCAGAATGATTGGTGCAGCCCAGCTCCTCTAGACTATACATCAACCTCGTCAAACCAAAGAGGATGAGATGGAAAGGAATGAAACTGGATCTCGTTGCACCATGTTCTGAATGCAAAGTGAAAAGAAACAGCAAGATAGAATTTCAAAAATTCCCAGTGCTATAACAACCTGGGCAAAATTCCAACATCTCTGCCTGTTGCTTTAAACAGCCATTAGTTTTAACTATGAAAATGAAGTATTTAAAGGCAGTTTCTCCTTAGGGTGGTAATAAACTATTGAGAGACCTAACCCTGAGTCACTGGAGAAAGAGATGAAACTATCTAAAAAATTGATTCAAGTGTTTCAATGTTAACAAAAGGCATAAATTGCAGAAAGCAAATAGACTGTAAGAAATGGGATAAAGTGACAAAATATGCAGGGTCATCTATGCCTGAATGGAAACTGGCAATGTGGCTCTAATTTATTTTGAACAGAAGGCTCCCTGGTTTCATTCCCAGTGTTTGCTAAATTAGCCAACCTCAGCACGAGAGATAGTAGGGAAGCTACATTTCACCTCAAAGCCACGGGAAATAAAAGAATAATCAGCCTTGGTTCCTCTCAAGTCTTATTGTGGCCTCGGCAGGAGGGGATACAAATGTAAAAGGAGTCCATCAGAGGATCTTCTTCAGATGTGATGCCTCCTATGGTTAAATAGGCTGAAACGCTCACTGTCAAGGCTGATAAATAAAGGAAGGTCATTTTGGGTCAGTTTCTGGAAGATTGCTGGCACCTGTGGCCCTGTCAATCAAGGCAGATCAGGAAGAAAAACAAACAACAGAACATATAGAAACCATTGGAATTCATATCCTCATTTTAGTCGATATGGATTCACACCAGCTCAAAATACCCATGCCCACACTTTATACTTACTGTGCCAACAATCACAATCTGCCGCACGCATTTAATCAGACACAGTGCAGAATATTTAACTACATTTGCAATGTTTACCATTCAATTTTATTTCCACTGGTCTGCTGACTATCAAAAATTTTGCACATGGTTGCATTTTTTGACCTTGCACTTTATTTGTTTTCCAAATATATCGCTGAAGTTTTGCAACTTTTCCTTCATAGACAGTCTTAAGTGCTGGAATTAATAGAACATTCAATCCATAGACAATTTTTAATGCTTTTTTCTGAATCACACCAAAATTAAAAAAAATGCAAGGATGAATATAGTGGTATAATCAAGGTCAATACAAGTTCTGTAAACCTACAGTTAAATACCTCTAGCTTCCCCCCTGGTATTTGATCAGCTTTCAGTTGGTAATTCTTTTAACAAGCAAATCAATCTTATATTTATTTTCATTTTGCCTTTTCCCAGCTGTTGCTGTCCAAATCTATCAAATCTCTCTCTCTCGTGAGGGCTGTATTGTTTTCTCCAGTTATAAAAAACAAGCCAAAATACTCTTTTTTTCATTGTATTTTATAGCCCATTTGTAAAATCCCAAGGACATAGTTTTGAAATGTGGACCACTGAGAAACCAGCTTCATTACTGTTAATTAAACACTGACAGGGAATCATAATAAATCTTCGGTGATCTTTTAATGTTGTTGCACATTTTCAAAAGTGACTGAACAATAAAATGGCTGATTTAATGACCTGAATGTACTTGTGAAGAGCAATGATAGAATCATGGAGACATGCATATTGGAGAAACAGAATGATATTGTGTGGAACTTTTAAATCAACAATTTGGCAGACTTGGAGTCAGGCCAGTAATAGGTAGCAACGGAGAAACAGCATAAATCAAATTTGGACATGTAAATTAAGGAGCTGTCAAATAATGCCCTAAATTTTATCCTACTTTTTCACTATAATTAACAAAGATGGGCGGGTGTAGCAATTGCACAGTTCTCATCTGTGGGGAAGGCAAAACTTACTGAAGAGTCTGGCATAAAATTCATGAGCAAGTTATTTCTGGCAACCTGTTGGTTGGAGGTCTATTGCCATCAGTTTCTAAACAAAGCCATAGAGATGGCTATGCAGTTTGTCTTCAGGTTACATGGAGGCCAATTCCTCTGAATTCATACCCTAATCCCCAGGAACCGTGAACTTACGTGCAGGTTGGTAAAATGTCAAGACTCAAGCAATCTGTGTGTGCCATACCTTTTCTACAAGAGATTTTATTCAGTTAATCAGTTACAGAATACTGAAGAGATCAAAAACTACCCAGCAGTTTTGCAAACATCAAAACATCAATCAATTTATCAATCATTACATTACAATATTGTCATCCATATCCGCAACGCACGACCCCCCCCCCCCCCCCCCCCCCCCCCCCCCCCCCCCCCCCCCCCCCCCCCCCCCCCCCATGGTGATGAGCATTCACGGAAGCCATGCCTTTTCTATTAGGACATTGATCCACTGAATTGTAGCTTTTGCATTTATAGTGCTATATTCCATGATTTTAGATTTAGACCTCCAAGATGATATAATGAATGGCCAATTGGATATGTAAACCCTCATTCATATTGTGTTACTCAACAGTGTTCTGGAGAAAAGCAGAATTCATATCCAGCAAACATAATTGCTGCCATCTTTGATGTTGAGCTTATCCTCCATTACTCGGTAATAGCAGACACTGAATTCCAGATGTGTGAGTGCATACTCTTAAGTAAGAACAGTCAGTAGTTTTCACTTTAAGGCTGAGAGGTTCCTCATCAAAAAGCATCCACTACAAATAAGGCTGAAGGACCAGTGAATATAATTTATGACATGTTCGTGATCTTGTTGATTTGGCCTTCCTGATCAATATTTCAAATCAGGTTTGATTATCATTAAGCACTTTGGCCAAGATAAATGTTTTACTCATTTTACCTTAATAAGGAGCTTTTATTACATATTCACAGTTTACAAAGTCATGCATTAATCAAAATTAATATCCGTGCAGCTTGCAAGCATCAACCATCAAATTAGATTATTGCTGGCCATATCCACGCGCACTCGAGCTTCCATGCTGCCCACTGTTCATAGAAGGTCTCCAAAGTCCCTGTGAATGACCCATGCTCCCTTTCCAAGGACCCATAGGCATGAACATAAGCCTGGAAGAAGAGCAGGCGGCCAACTTGGGTAGAACCCTCAAATGCCTACTGCCTGGATCCATGAATGACCATCTTGAATAGGCCCAGGATCAAATTGACAGGGAGATTGCCATATCCACCCACTCCCTCTGTATTGTGTGACCAAAGATCAGTAGCGTGGGGCTGAAATGTAACCAAAGTTTGAGGAGCAGCCCCTTTAGAGAAATGTATACCATGTGGTTTAGTGACAGGGTACTGTAGACTGCAGTCATTATTTCCTGCAACAATCTTTACCACAAGTACATCTTGCAACTTGATTTGTGGATCTCGTGCAAGGCGCTCTTCCATTTTATGTTAAATAATTCTGAATGGTTAAGAAATACTATTTCAACAAGCGGTACCAATAGTTACCTTGGATAGCCTTTGTCATATCCTACAAACATTGACTCTCATACCAGAACCACAAGCATAAGCTGCATTAAAACCTTGTTATCAATGAAAGAAAGATCGAAGCCTCAACTTTATCTCAGGGAGATCCTTAAGTACTGTACGCACCCAAAAACTACATCCATCAACACTGCCTTCAGAGAGAGTTCAAACTTTCAATTACATCAGGACCCTTTCTTGAGCGATGGAATGAAAATGTTCCACATTTTGAAAGAAGTCGCTCATGTCTCAAAGTTTGAGCATTATTCAAATGGTGAGTAAAATCCATTAGATCCTTGGATGGAATTACTAACCATACTGTATCATCATCAAAAAGTATGAAGATTCTTTCAGTGGTCTGTGCCAGCCCAAGAACTGCAAACATACCGTACAATACATCTTTGATGATGGTTGAGTCCAATGGTTTATAGTGAATGGCAATTTCTCACCTCTTTGAATCCATAGTCCAATATTGTAATGAACTTGAAGCTTAAATATCCATAATGTTCAAATTAACTACCAACATTTTCCCAGCAATCCCATAGGATCACAATTCAAAGCCCAATTTGAGATAGAAGAATTGAATTCGAAAGGATAGGCTTGAAAGGATGGGCTTCAAATCTTATAGAATGTTTCGAGGATGTAACTAGTAGAGTGGATAAGGGAGAGCTAGTGGATATGTTATATCTGGACTTTCAGAAGGCTTTCAACAAGGTCCCACATAAGAGATTAGTATGCAAACTGAAAGCACACGGTATTGGGGGTTCAGTATTGATGTGGATAGAGAACTGGCTGGCAGACAGGAAGCAATTAGTAGGAGTAAACGGGTCCTTTTCAGAATGGCAGGCAGTGACTAGTGGGGTACCGCAAGGCTCAATGCTGGCACCCCAGCTATTTACAATATATATTAATGATTTGGACAAGGGAATTGAATGCAACATCTCCAAGTTTGCAGATGACACGAAGCTGGGGGGTAGTGTTAGCTGTGAGGAGGATGCTAGGAGGCTGCAAGGTGACTTGGATAGGTTGGGTGAGTGGGAAAATGCATGGCAGATGCAGTATAATGTGGATAAATGTGAGGTTATCGACTTTGGTGGCAAGAACAGGAAAGTAGACTATTATCTGAATGGTGGCCGATTAGGAAAAGGGGAGATGAAACGAGACCTGGGTGTCATGGTACACCAGTCATTGAAAGTAGGCATGCAGGTGCAGCAGGCAGTGAAGAAAGCGAATGGTATGTTAGCATTCATAGCAAAAGGATTTGAGTATAGGAGCAGGGAGGTTCTACTGCAGTTGTGCAGGGCCTTGGTGAGGCCACACCTGGAGTATTGTGTACAGTTTTGGTCTCCTAATCTGAGGAAAGACATTCTTGCCATAGAGAGAGTACAGAGAAGGTTCACCAGACTGATTCCTGGGATAGCAGGACTTTCATATGAAGAAAGACTGGATAGACTCGGCTTGTACTCGCTAGAATTTAGAAGATTGAGGGGGAATCTTATAGAAACTTACCAAATTCTTAAGGGGTTGGACATAGTGGTGAATCTGTGGAATTCTCTGTCATAGAGGGTGGGTGAGGCCAGTTCATTGGCTATATTTAAGAGGGAATTAGATGTGGCCCTTGTGGTTAAAGGGATCAGTGGGTATGGAGAGAAGGCAGGTACAGGATACTGAGTTGGATGATCAGCCATGATCATATTGAATGGCGGTGCAGGCTCGAAGGGCCGAATGGCCTACTCCTGCACCTATTTTCTATGTTACTATAACGATTCATGTCTCCATTAACTCAAAAACTGTGGCTTATTTTGATAGAATGTACTAATAATGTTAATGATAGTGCTTATCAGCACTGTGAGGATTTACATTAGTGGTGGAAGATGGTTCAAGTTAACATGACATCTTGTGACTGTAAAAGCTGAATAATATTTGACAATGTTAATATGTTGAATTATATGAAACTATTTCCATTAGCTATGGATGGCCAAACAAAACATCTGACAGTATATATCAATGATTACACAACCACCAAAACAACTGAAAAATATTAATGGAATCATATAGAGCATAAAGATCCCATTTCACAACAAGACTGTGGGTAATTTGCATTGCTATTCTTTTAAATATATATATATTATTAGGAAATGTGCATTGAAAGGTCAGGATTTATTACCCATCCAGAACTGCCCTTGAACTGAGTGGTTTGCTGGGCTTTCTGAGTCAAACTCATCAATGGTGTTGGAGTCTCATGTAGGTCAGACCATATAAGGATGGGAGATATCCATGTAAAAGGAAATGTGTGGAGCATGTTTTTTTTTACACAGAGAGTGGTGGAGGCCTGGAATGCACAGCCAGGTGTGGCAGTGAAGGAAGATACAATAGTGACATTTAAGTGACTTTTGAATAGGCACATGGATATGCAGGTGATATGGATCACATGCAGGCAGATGAGATTAATTTATCTTGGGATCATGTTCGGCACAGACATTGTGGGCTGAAGGGCCGGTTGCTGTGCTGTACTGTTCATTGTATGTCCTCCCCTTAATGACAGTGGTGAACCAGATGGGCTTTTATGATAATCCAGTATTTTTTTTCCTAATCTTTTTTGAAACATTTGTAAAAAATCAGAATAATTATTATTGTTAAAATCCGCATTTGCTGTGTTGGGATGGGAATTCTAATCTCCAAAAATTGTTAGGCCTACACAACCAAAGAGCAGTGCTAAACTACTATCTACAACTTTGGTGACCCTATCCCTGATCAGGCTTTGCTGGCTTTACCTTGCATTAAATGTTATCACCATCATGTATCTATACACTGTAAATGGGTCAATTCTAATCATGTAATGTGTTTCTGCTGACTGGATAGCATGCAGCAAAAAGCTTTTCATTGTACCTCAGTACACGTGACAATAAACTAAACTGAACTGAACAGGATTGGCTGCTACTATAACTGCTTCAGATTCATCATACCTTTGGAATTCTACCTCCCTGCGAGTTAAAAGCCAGTGAAAGAAGTTAGAGCAATAGTCATAGACATACAGTGTGGAAACAGGCCCTTTGGCCCAACTTGCCCACATGTCCCAGCTAGTAGTCCCATCTGCCTGGTTTGGTCCATATCCCTCCAAACCTGTCCTATCCATGCACCTGTCTAACTGTTTCTTAAATGTTGTGATAGTCCCTGCCTTAACTGCCTCCTTTGGCAGCTTGTTCCATCCACCCACCACCCTTTGTGTGAAAAAGTTACCTCTCAGATTCCTATTAAATATTTTCCCCTTTACCTTAAACCCATGTCCTCTGGTAGATCCTAAGTGAAAAAATAAATAAACGTATGCTGACGTGTCGTTATACAAAATTATGTCAGGGGGATAAGGAATGGAGATTTGCTTGGAGGTTGTCCAGCAAACTGTGTCAAGTCAGAAAGTAGAGGAGAGTGGGCGCTGGGACCCGGCCGCTCCTCTCAATGCGTTGCAGACGAGTCAGTAATGACACGCCCATTGCTGGCATCATATTGAGTCCGGGGGCTTTATTCAAAACACTAAGGAGAAATCGGTTGATGGCAAATACATCATTCCGCCGTCCAGCTGAGAATACGACATTAGAGGACAGAAGGGTTTTTAAAAACACACACAAAAAAAAAGCCAAAAAAGCCCGCACCAAGGTGAGGTTTCCATTCTTCAAGCGGTGGCATTCATTGCAGCATCCCAAGTGTTTGTTTCCCCTCTCAGCAGCACTTCCCCGCATGAACAGCTCCTCCATCTGCAATTCATCCGCATGCACCTGCTCCGCTGGCCCGGGCAGCACCAGCGCTCCAGCGGCGCTCCCTGCGGTTTCTGCACACACTCCATGGTGGGCTGCAGGCTCCGACCAGCTGACGATGAAATGGGCAGCGACAAGCAGCAATGTACCGTCTAATCCGATAATTGCAATTAAAACTTTATTTTTAAATTCATTTACAGCTTTGTTCTCACCTCAGTTTTTTTTGTTGCAATCCCTGATGAATTGAATGCATGCCAGTGATATAAATGACGATACGTGCACATCTTAAAAAACGTGTTAGAAGCGGTTTGATCTCATTTGATAGCCCATTTTACATAATCCATTTCCAATGCAGCATCTCTGCTTTGGATTATCAACGCATATAATAAATTGGTGTAAATGTAAATGCAAGGACACCCACTGCAGATGGCCCTGCAGTGCTCCAGCGTATTCCCAGCTCCACGTCTGGACGCTGGCTGTGTGTTTTCCCACTGACCGACCAGACCGCGGTTGACGGGCACAGGCCGCCTTGCTTGTGGGTGGATAGGTATTCTTAGATAAAGCAGTTTCAACAAAATTGACCCCTTAGCAAACCCAGAAAAAAACATTATCCACTAATGAAACCAAAGAATATAGACCAGGATTTCTTTTTTATCCCGACCAAGGAAAAGAGGTTCTACAAAAAAACCCAATGTAAGTGTAACTATTTATTTCTATTATCTGAGTATAATTAAAAGGCACAACAAGCTGGAGTAACTCAGCTGAGTTACTACAGGTTTTTATGTCTATATCTTCGGTTTAAACCAGCATCTGCAGTTCCTTCCTACACATAACTAAAAGGCAGATCCATTTAAGGGCCATTAAATTAAAAAAAAAAAAAATCACCTTTTTGTTAATCCGCTGCATTGCATACCTTTTAACTAGTGTGCCTTTTCACAAGCTGCCTGCAGTTAGTCACTGATTTATAGCAACCGAATAAATTAAACCTGCTTTTATTTTATGGGATTGCTGGATTTTTTTTAATGACTGGAATATAAATTCCATGATTTTATCATTTGTTGAAACATCCTTAAACCAAATCACTTGCCGCACCCTGACCTTTTAAGGATGATTTTATTATGAACAGAAATTCGAAACAAAAATAATCAGAGTTCGTAGATGAGTGAATGACACCCCAATTATCAGTAAGCACTGATATTACTCTGACTCCGGTTTTAACGTCCTCTTTTCACTGAATCGCTTCGAACATGGCCCTTGTATCGTTATGTGGCAAATGAGTACAATATTTCACTCATACATGCACATGTATGTTGCAGAAAGTCCGGCCATGTGGCTTCGCTTCAGCAACGTGTTTTGTCAACAGATGGAATAGAATATTCAATAAGCAAAGGCTGCTGACGAGACCAGCGGCTACGAGAAGGGACAATGGGCACAACGCTGGTGCTGTCGGGGATGTGTGAGTACTGAAACACTTATCGCCAAAAACCCCCAACAAAATAAGAGCAAGGTCGTGGTTTTAGTTGTTAAAAATGACTCATCTGCAGCCTGGGCTCCGCGCTGAAACCATTGAGAAATCTCGGCTGGAGCTGAACGAGAACGCGGATGCCTTGCACCAGGACATCCAGCAGGTCAGAGACATGATCATCACCCGCCCGGATATCGGCTTCCTCCGCACGGACGATGCATTCATCCTGCGCTTTCTGAGAGCCAGGAAGTTTAACCACTTCGAGACCTTCAAATTGCTGGCTCAGTATTTCCAGTATCGTCAACAAAACCTGGACATGTTTAAAAACTTCAAAGCAGACGACCTCGGCATCAAACGGGCTCTGATGGATGGCTTTCCAGGAGTCCTCCAACAGACGGATCACTACGGGAGGAAGATCCTGGTGCTGTTTGCTGCCAACTGGGACCAGAGTAGGTAAATGTAAAGGTTCTACTTTTCCCCCCATTTCGTGTTTGGCCATGCACGGTGGATTAAAGTGTTTTAAGACATTCTCCTGATATTGTGCACACAGGGAAATAAACAATATGGAAACACTGTATAAGGTCATTCCCAGTAGGATGACTTTCTTAAGGATTCAGCCTCCCAAAGTTTGGTCTTGGCAATGCTTGCAAATTATAACTCCAGGATTGTAGGAGAGTAATTGGCTTTAAAATTCCCTCCTTCTTCTGAAGCACATATTTTACACAACACTTCAAATCACAAGCTAATTACAAGTGAAGAAGAATAGTGAACTAATTTTAACCCACCCATTTAGAAAGATCATCCAATTCTAACATTATAAGATTGACAATTTCATATTTTGATTGCATGCTTCTGTCAGAATTCACTGATCACCCTCTAAGGTAAATAAATCCTCTGCAACATAGATAGTTCAAAATGTTATGTTGTTCAAGTTGGGTTTCTAGGCCACAATTGTATTATTATTAATCTGTTTAAGTTAACATTCTGCATTCATAATTAGCTGTCTTTCACTGGTCATTTAGCTTTTTCATTTCATACCACTTTAGTGCTGGGGTTCAGCCCTTATAATGCTTTGCAATTCATAATGTGTTAGTAGACATTTTTGGATCCTATTTGATCAAAACAAGCTGTGGAGTGACCACAACACTATGAAGCTTGAGAGTAAGCGGACTCAACGATTTTGGGTATATTGTTTGGCAGTCATAAAACATAGATTAGTACAGCACAGGAAAAGGGGCTTTGGCCACAATGCTTGGCCCGCACTTGATGCCAAGATAAATTAATCTCATTTACCTCCACGTGGTCCATTCCCTGCATTATCGCTCCATTCAATGTGTCTGTTTAAAACCCTGTTGAACACCATCATCATCATATTGAGGAAGATCTTGCCATGTATGGATTGTGGGTTTACAGCTGATGGAGGACTGATGTGGGGAGGGGGGACGGGGGTTGTGGCGTCGTGCTTGTAGTTGTGTTGCTTGGTACCCATTGGCTACAGGACTCCCTCAATAACCACAGGATCTCTACTTCAATCAGTTAAGGAATGTCAATCCTTTTTTGTAAAGAAGGGAAGGGATGGAATATTTTTACCATCTCACTCTTCAATGGCTTTAATCAGCATTGTTATGATGCCCACACATGGTGTCCAATTTATTCCGCATCTCTGAGCTGACTCCAGTCTCCGTGTCCTCTCCCACATTGCAATTATCTGCAAAAGCAGCTAATTTCTATTGAATTTTGGAATGAACCACTTGTAGCGGCCTGGGCGAGGTCAGGAAAAGGCCAGGCCGCTACACTGACACTTTTGAAAAATATAAAAGTGGATAAGTCTCCAGGTCCTGACAGGATATTCCCTAGGGCATTGAGGGAAGTTAGTGTAGAAATTGCAGGGGCTATGACAGAAATATTTCAAATGTCATTAGAAACGGGAATAGTGCCGGAGGATTGGCGTACTGCGCATGTTGTTCCATTGTTTAAAAAGGGTTCTACGAGTAAACCTAGCAATTATAGACCTGTTAGTTTGACGTCAGTGGTGGGCAAATTAATGGAAAGGACACTTAGAGATAATATATATAAGCATCTGGATAAACAGGGTCTGATTAGGAACAGTCAACATGGATTTGTGCCTGGAAGGTCTTGTTTAACTAATCTTCTTTAATTTTTTTGAAGAGGTTACTAGGGAAATTGATGAGGGTAACGCAGTGGATGTTGTGTATATGGACTTCAGTAAGGCCTTTGACAAGGTTCCTCATGGAAAGTTGGTTAAGAAGGTACAATGGTTGAGTATTGATGGTGGAGTAGCAAGATGGATTCAACAGTGGCTGAATGGGAGATGCCAGAGAGTAATGGTGGATGGTTGTTTGTCAGGTTGGAGGCCAGTGACGAGTGGGGTGCCACAGGGATCTGTGTTAGGTCCACTGTTGTTTGTCATGTACATCAATGATCTGGATGATGGTGTGGTAAATTGGATTAGTAAGTATGCAGATGATACTAAGATAGGTGGGGTTGCGAGTAATGAAGCAGAGTTTCAAAGTCTACAGAGAGATTTATGCCAGTTGGAAGAGTGGGCTGAAAGATGGCAGATGGCGTTTAATGCTGATAAGTGTGAGGTGCTACATCTTGGCAGGACAAATCAAAATAGGATGTACATGGTAAATGGTAGCAAATTGAGGAATGTAGGTGAACAGAGGGATCTGGGAATAACTGTGCACAGTTCCCTGAAAGTGGAATCTCATGTAGATAGGGTGGTAAAGAAAGCTTTTGGTGTGCTGGCCTTTATAAATCAGAGCATTGAGTATAGAAGTTGGGATGTAATGTTAAAATTGTACAAGGCATTGGTGAGGCCAATTCTGGAGTATGGTGTACAATTTTGGTTGCCTAATTATAGGAAGGATGTCAACAAAATAGAGAGAGTACAGAGGAGATTTACTAGAATGTTGCCTGGGTTTCAGCAACTAAGTTACAGAGAAAGGTTGAACAAGTTAGGGCTTTATTCTTTGGAGCGCAGAAGGTTAAGGGGGGACTTGATAGAGGTTTTTAAAATGATGAGAGGGATAGACAGAGTTGACGTGGAAAAGATTTTCCCACTGAGAGTAGGGAAGATTCAAACAAGGGGACATGACATGAGAATTAAGGGACTGAAGTTTAGGGGTAACATGAGGGGGAACTTCTTTACTCAGAGAGTGGTAGCTGTGTGGAATGAGCTTCCAGTGAAGGTGGTGGAGGCAGGTTCGTTTTTATCATTTAAAAATAAATTGGATAGTTATATGGATGGGAAGGGAATGGAGGGTTATGGTCTGAGCGCAGGTATATGGGACTAGGGGAGATTATGTGTTCGGCACAGACTAGAAGGGTCGAGATGGCCTGTTTCCGTGCTGTAATTGTTATATGGTTATATGGTTATGGATTCAACAGTGGCTGAATGGGAGATGCTAGAGAGTAATGGCGGATGGCTGTTTGTCAGGTTGGAATCTCATGTAAATGGGGTGGCAAAGAAAGCTTTTGGTGTGCTGGCCTTTATAAATCAGAGCGTTGAGTATAGAAGTTGGAATGTAATGTTAAAATTGTACAAAGAATTGGTGAGGCCAATTCTGGAGTGTCGTGTACAATTTTGGTCGCCTAATTATAGGAAGGATGTCAACAAAATAGAGAGAGTACAGAGGAGATTTACTAGAATGTTGCCTGGGTTTCAGCAACTAAGTTACAGAGAAAGGTTGAACAAGTTAGGTCTTTACTCTTTGGAGCACAGAAGGTTAAGGGGGGGGGGGGGACTCGATAGAGGTCTTTAAAATGATGAGAGGGATAGACAGAGTTGACGTGGATAAGCTTTTCCCATTGAGAGTAGGGATGATTCAAACAAGAGGACATGACTTGAGAATTAAGGGACAGAAGTTTAGGGGTAGCATGAGGGGGAACTTCTTTACTCACAGAGTGGTAGCTGTGTGGAATGAGCTTCCAGTGAAAGTGGTGGAGGCAGGTTCGATTTTATCATTTAAAAATAAATTGGATAGTTATATGGACGGGAAAGGAATGGAGGGTTATGGTCTGAGTGCAGGTATATGGGACTAGGGGAAAATAAGTGTTCGGCACGGACTTGAAGGGCCGAGATGGGCTGTTTTCCGTGCTGTAATTGTTATATGGTTATATATGGTTAACTGGTGACCCCGACGTTCATCACACATCGTGATGGATAACAACGCCGTTGCAGTAAAACTCCCGACTTTGTGGACCGAAGAGCCTGATATCTGGTTCGAGCAGGCAGAGGCACTGTTTGCTCTGCAAGGGCTAACAGTAGACGAAACAAAATACTTTATGTGGTCAGCGCGGTTAACAAATGCTTTTTGAAGCCTGAGTGAACCACCCTGCAGGCTTTACCACAGTGCATTTGACACTTCCTCAAAGTTTTATGTTGACAATTTTTTGCTTGGATATTATTACTAATCCAAAATGTTTCATTCTGTTACAGGTAAAAATAAAACTTTATTTCATCTGTATGCCCTCTTTGAAAATGACCATTGCATTAGCCAGTTTAAAGTGACCTAGTACATTTTCTGTTATTTTTTTATTCATATTAATTAAATGTCTCTCCTTGTTCATGTGTTTGTTTTGTTAGACCACTGTTTCCATCTCATTAATTGTAATTAAACTATCATTGCTACTTAATGAAGATTAGCAATTTAATCCATGTCTAATGGATATTTTAAGGAGATAATAATTCATAATATTAATCGGGTTGTCTTCTGCATCCTTTGCTTTTTTCATTCTGATACGTTTTCTTGTTATCACACTCATTTAGTAGGTCTTATTGCTCTTCAAAGTGCACTAAACTTTAGATCCATAGATTTTATCCATATGATACACATGCTTATACTCTGAGATGAAACCTCGATACCAGATTTGAATGTGTATCCAAGTACATGTGCTGGGTTCAGGTTGGGTCAGTGGTGCATCCTGACAGAACGTTAGGGTTTGGGATAAGCCAGACCATGGAAAAGCATTACATGATCTGGATGTGGTGACATGCTTATGTGTGCTCTGTTCTTGATCCATCACAGTGTATATGCAACATAGTTAGGATTGCTTCTGCCATTTTCCAAGCTCCGTTTAGTGATACCACATGGAAACAGATCCTTCAGCCCACCAAGTCCACACTGACCATTGAACACCCATTCACTATAGTTCTATGTTATCCCACTCTCTCATCCACTCCATACATGCCAAGGACAATTTACAGAGGGTAATTAACCTACAAACCTGCACATCTTTGGAATGTGGGAGGAAACCAGAGCACCAGGAGAAAAAACATTTGGTTGCAGGGAGAACATGCAAACTCCATACACACAGCACATGAGGTCAGGATTGAACTCAGTTCTCTGATAACTGAATGTCCAATAGGATTATCATGTTCACATCTTGACTTGGGGGAGACTGTGATATTTCTGTTAGTCTTCCCCTGAAAGATTTTCTGGAAATTCAACCCTTTAAAATCTAAGTTATATTCAGAGGATCTATGTGTGTACATAAAAGCACATTAATTCACATCTCTTGCCTGGTCCTGTGAATTATCCCCAGGGAGTAAGAGAGTAACAGAGAGTTCGATTTAACTCTGTCGCTAAAGGAATCGAGGGTTATGGGGAAAAATCAGGAATGGGGTATTGATTTTAGATGACCAGCCATGATCATATTGAATGGCGGTTCTGGCTCGAAGGGCCAAATGGCCTACTCCTATTTTTCTATGTTTCTTCTAATGTTACACAATGCCAGAATCAATTCTGCAGCTATTGGTTTCATTTTAATACCCCTCACATAAGTGTAGTGTCTTTGAAAGTGTTATCAGTGAACCAATTGAAGGCAAGATCTTTGTCAGAAAATAATACCAAACAGTTTATTTTACAAAGCAAAGTTTATTAATTAAGTAAACATCATATACAATAACATATTTACTTTTTGTTTACAATCCAAGCAAACAGAACTCCTGAAAGACGCAGGATTATTTCAAAGTGCTCTCATAAAATCATGCCACTAAGTTATAACAATATTACATTCCTACGCCTACTTAAGTTGTGATTTCACAAAATACTGTATTTGGAGCACTTTCTTTGATTAGTAATATTATATTTTTATATTTTAGATTAGAAACACTCACCAGGATTTTTAATCATTAAATTATCCAGAATCTTGTGCTACTTTTGTTTTCAGTTTTGTTTACAGTTACTGGAATGAACAGAAACGAGGAAGGAAAAAATAGTTTGGTTATATTTTGCTTGCAATTTCTCAAAAAAAAATTCAAGTAATTTCATCAGTATTTCTTTAAAGTGTTATTTATACTCATTTCCTCTGAATATTGAGGATGAATTTTAAAGGAATGTTGCTCCTAGTTCAAGTTTTGCACTATTAAAACACTAAATAAAATACAATGTTGTAAATTTATGGTGGTAAGAATCTGAAATTAAATCACAAATGGAATTTATGAAAAAATCAAAACCAGGATTAATTGCAATTCAAAACAGGCCTGGTTGGAACTATACTGCAGATTAATAAAAATTTGCAAGAGTGACGGAGGATCCTTTAGAAGGATGAGTGGGGGGGAACCTCATTGAAACTTACCAAATAGTGAGAGGCTTGGACAAAGTGGACGTGGAGAGAATGTTTCCACTAGTGCGAGACTCTTCTTTTTTTCTTTTTTTCTTTTTTTTTCTCTTTTTTGTATGGCTTTGTAAATATTTGATTAGTGTATAAATGTAAATAATTTGGTGTACATATAGCTGCTGGTGTACATATGGTGTACATACAGCTGCTAAATTTGTATAAGATAATTATAAGCAGTTGAATAAGGGTGGGAATTAATAAGCTTTGGCTTCTTCCTGCTTCTTTTCGGCCACATATGATTTCATTTATTTATAGATATTGTTTATGACACTTTATAAATATTTGTTTTGTTTTTTGTATGCCGTTTCACACTTGCTTTTTATTCTTTTATTCAGTTCGAAATAAAGAATCAAATAAATAAATAAATAAATAAAATAGCCTCAGAATTAAAGGATGTTCCTTTAGTAAGATGAGGAGAAATTTATTGGTAAGAAGGTGATGAATCTGTGGAATTCTTTGCCACTGAAGGCTGTGGAGCCCAAGTTAATCGATATTTTTAAGGCAGAGATAGATAGATTCTTAATTAGTACAGGTGTCAGGGGTTATGGGGAGAAGGCAGGAGAATGGGGTTAGGAGTGAAAGATAGATCAGCAATGATTGAACGGCAGAGTAGGCTTGCTGGGCCAAAAGGCCTAGTTCTGCTCCCATAATTTGTGAACTTTTGACCCAGTATTTTGCAGTTTATGAGACATGACCTCTCGCGTACAAAACCATGCTGACTATCCCTAATCAGCCCTTGCCTGTCCAAATGCCTGTATGATCTATCCCTCAGAATCCCTCAAAATAACTTTCCAACTACAGATTTTAAGCTCACCAGCCTACAGTTCCTAACATTTTCCCTGCAGCCATTCTTGAACATTTGCCACCCCTCAGTCTTCCGGCACCTCTCCTGTATTTAAGGCTGACTCATAAATTTCAACAAGGGCTTCCACAATTTCCTCTCTGGTTTCCCACAATGTCCTCGGATACTGTCAGCATATTTTTAAAAACATCCCACTTGGCCAATGCTCATTTCCGATGTACACTGGAGTTTAGAAGGGTGAGGGGAGAGCTCATTGAAACTTACCGAATAGTGAAAGATTTGGATTGAGTGGATGTGGAGAGGATGTTTCCATTAGTGGGGGAGTCTAGGACCAGAGGCCATAGTCTTAAGATAATAGGACATACCTTTAGGAAGGAGATGAGGAATTTCTTGAATCAGAGGGTGGTGAATCTGTGGAATTCATTGCCACAGAAGGCTGTGGAGGCCAAGTCAATGGATATTTTTAAGGCAGATATTGATAGATTCTTGATTGCTATGGGTGTCAGGGGTTATGGAGAGAAGGCAAGTAAAAGGGGTTGAGAGGGAAAGAAAGATAGACCAGCCATGATTGAATGGCAGACTAGACGATGGGCAAAATAGCCTCATTCTTCTCCTACAACTGATGACATCTACCACAAAGAAGGACAAAGGTAACAATCATGTAGAATTGCAGCTGTTCAAGAACATGGATCTCCACCATCTCCAAAAGGCCAATATGAATGACAATAATATGCAAAGAGATTAGTATGCAAACTTAAAGCACACGGTATTGGGGGTTCAGTATTGATGTGGATAGAGAACTGGCTGGCAGACAGGAAGCAAAGAATAGGAGTAAACAGGTCCTTTTCAGAATGGCAGGCAGTGACTAGTGGGATACCGCAAGGCTCAGTGCTGGGACCCCAGCTATTTACAATATATATTAATGATCTGGATGAGGGAATTAAATGCAACACCTCCACGTTTGCAGATGACACGAAGCTGGGGGGCAGTGTTAGCTGTGAGGAGGATGCTAGGAGGCTGCAAGGTGACTTGCATAGGTTGGGTGAGTGGGCAAATGCATGGCAGATGCAGTATAATGTGGATAAATGTGAGGTTATCCACTTTGGTGACAAAAACGGGAAAGTAGACTATTTGAATGGTGGCCGATTAGGAAAAGGGGAGATGCAACGAGACCTGGGTGTCATGGTACACCAGTCATTGAAAGTAGGGATGCAGGTGCAGCAGGCAGTGAAGAAAGCGAATGGTATGTTAACGTCAATAGCAAACGGATTTGAGTATAAGAGCAGGGAGGTTCTACTGCAGTTGTACAGGGTCTTGGTGAGACCACACCTGGAGTATTGCGTACAGTTTTGGTCTCCTAATCTGAGGAAAGACATTCTTGCCAAAAAGGGAGTACAGAGAAGGTTCACCAGACTGATTCCTGGGATGGCAGGACTTTTATATGAAGAAAGACTGGATAGACTCGGCTTGTACTCGCTAGAATTTAGAAGATTGAGGGGGGATCTTATAGAAACTTACAAAATTCTTAAGAGGTTGGACAGGCTAGATGCGGGAAGATTATTCCCGATGTTCAAGAAGGAACTGCAGATGCTGGAAAATCGAAGGTACACAAAAATGCTGGAGAAACTCAGCTGATTATTCCCGATGTTGGGGAAGTCCAGAACTGATGAAGCCGAATTTTAGTTAAAAATATAAGAAGATATTAAATTGGCTTCTGGGCTAGCTTACAGCTTATATTTAGTGTCAAATTAGGCTTGCCTTAGGTTGCGGGTGTGTGAGATAATAAATACTATAACATTGTCTCCCAAGTGAAGGAGCTAGAGAGATATCTTTGAAAGTAAGATGCCATAAACCAAATGACCAATGTTTATGGGGGAGGAGGCAATAAAGGAAGAGAGAAATAGACAGTCACATCTTTGTAAACAAATGGCCTATGTTTATGAGGGACCAAGCGACATGAGGAAGCAGCGAAAAAGCTAGGGTGGTCTATTTGGAGTTAAAATGACCTAAAGCAAATGGCCAATGTTTTTAATATATCTTGTACCATGTAAACAAAAGGTTTGATATGATGCATTCTGTGGAAACCTTTTCCTGTACCTCTGACCATGACTAATGTCTGTGGAATGTGCTAAGGGGACAAAAAAACCCTATTTAAGGCAATGTAATTCTGTTGTTCAGAGAAGGTGGCTGAGCACAGTCAAGTGTCTGTGTTGGTCACTTGACTGGAGTTCTCCCTCCCTTACATCGGCCGATGTTAAGTAAAATTTTGAACTGGTCTACCAAACAGTTTGTGTGGTGTCTGTTTATTAAGAAGCGAACCTGGTTTAGTAGTTAAAATAAGTAGCTTTTTCAGAACAAGGGGTCATAGTTTAAGGATAAGGGGGAAGTCTTTTAGGACCGAGACGAGAAAATCATTTTTTACACAGAGTGGTGAATCTGTGGAATTCTCTGCCACAGAAGATAGTTGAGGCCAGTTCATTGGCTATATTTAATGTTGGATGTGGCCCTTGTGGCTAAATGGATCAGGGGGTATGGAGATAAGGCAGGTACAGGATACTGAGTTGGATGGTGGTGCAGGCTCGAAGGGCCGAATGGCCTAATCCTGCACTTATTTTCTATGTTTCTATGTAATAAATATTGACATTGCTAGCAATGTCCAGCTCTTGTAAATTGTTTTATAAGTTGCAGCAACAGCAAAAGTTCTCTGTGAAGACAATAACTTGAGCAAGTAAAGTAAGTGGCAAAGCCCAAAATATATCAGAAGTTAACAAGAGTGAAACGCAATCTTCCTGTGTCCGGTGAAGTTTGTCATTGGGTTCTGACTGGGTTTGCACAATGATCTATATGGTGTTGTACACAGTAGACTGATCACACTTCGGAGCCAGTGCAGCCGACCTTCTTCAGAGATCTGCAATGGCAAAGAAGGTTTTTAACAAATCAGCTGAAAATGTAGTACTAAAATGTACAGATTAGAAAATGCAAAATGCATACAAAACCACAGAAATATAAATTATACATATAAATTAGATTTAAATTTCCACCCTAGAAATAATAGTTATTAATAATAATTAATTAATATCAATAATTGTAAAGAATTGTACTGAATTGGCTCGGATAAATTCAGTTAAGGAAGGGGTGCAAACGAGAGACAAACAAATGAAAAACAAAGGAGAAAAGGAACTGCAGATGCTGGAATCTCGAGCAAAACACAAAGAGCTGGAGGAAAGTGCGGGTCAGGCAGCATCTGTGAAGGGAATGGATAGGCAATATTTTGGAGCCACAACGTCGCCTGTCCATACTGTGTAGACAAAAACGGGTAATGTTTCAGATCCATGACCTTTAATCAGAAATGCAAGTTTAAGTCAAGTCAAGTCAAGTCAAGTTTATTTGTCACATACACATACGAGATGTGTAGTGAAATGACAAGTGGCAATGCTCGCGGACTTTGTGCAAAAAGACAAACAAACAAACAACCAAACATAGGCTTCAAAATTAGGCTTCAAACAGCTTTGTTTCCCCGTTCTAAGAAACTAGAGATTATTTTCAAAGCTATCTATTAAATGCGTTTTTTTCTTTACATACATCGTCTGATCCAAACTCTGCACCACTGAAATAAACAGTTAAAGCACAAAGGAACCGAAACAAATGTTATTGAGACCCAAGAACTCCATAATCAGGCTTTAGCAGAATTGGGCACCCTCACGTCCTTTGAGAGTTTAGTTTAGAGTCACAGAGCAGAAACAGGTCCTTCAGCCCACCAGGTGATTCCCATACACTGGCACTATCCTCCACACTAAGAACAATTTGCAATCTTTACCAAAACCAATTAACCTACAAAGCTGTACGTGTGGGAGGAAACTGGAGCATCTGGGGAAAACCCATGCGGTCATAGGGAGATTATCCAACTCCATACAGACAGCACCCATAGTCAGGATCGAACCCGGGTCTCTGGCATTTTAAGGCAGCAACTCTACTGCTGCAGCTCTGCCACCTTTGCACCACCATGCCGCCCCTATATACGGAGATATGATATTCTCTATCAGTGAATAAAAGGGAACTAATACATTTAATGTATTTGGATTTGCAGAAGGTGTCAGATAGTAGGTTTTTGCACAAAAAATTAGTGCTTGGGGCTGGGGATAATATCTTGGATTGGATAACAGATTGACTGAATACACTGAAAACAGAGAGTCAGGGTAAATAAATCATTTTTGTTTTTGGAAATCAGTGACCAATGGAGTGCCATCGCGCTCGATACTGTAGCCTCAACTATGTACAATCTATATTAATAACTAGAATGAAGAAAATAAGTTTAAGAGAATTATGTGATTTTGCTTCAAAAATACATGATTTTGAAGGGATTGACAATGTGGACGCTTGGAGGAGTTTTTTCTCATAGTAATATCTGGAACTAGAGACCATTATTTCAGAAAAGATGCTGCCCATGGAAGATAGAGATGGGAGGGAAATTATTTTCCCAGTGTGTTGGAATTCCCTTTGCCAGAGAGTTAAGAAAGTGAAATCATTAAATATAGCAATGTTTTCAAGGCAGGCATTGATAGACATTTAGAACTGTAAGGAAGTCAGGTGATATGATGATAAAATAGAAAAATGGTGCCATGGCCGAGATTTAATCGTCCATGATCTTTCTGAGTGGCAGAGAAAGCTGAATGGCAATTGACCTAATCCTGATCTCATTTCTTATATTCATAGAGAAACATAAAACTGCAGATGCTGGAACCTTGAGCAAAAATAGTGATGGAAGAACTTTAAAAAAGTGTTGGCAGATTTGTGGAGGGAAATGGACAGATAACATTTAGGATTGGAACCTTCAACAGAATGATTATAGTGGGTGGGGAGAAAGCTGGAAAAGAGATGGGGGACGGGACAAAGCCTGGTAAGTGATAGGTGGATACAGGTGAGGGGCCCGGCAAGTGATAGGTGAATGCTTATGTCAAAAATTTAGGTGACATCTATTTAAATCAAAATGTATTGGCTAAGCAAAGATAATCATTAATTAGTTGTTGCACGAACATCCCTCCCTCTCTGGCGTCTATTACTTTTCAAGTAAAAAAGTAACTGATAACGTTACAAAAACAGCTTTTAAAATTTTCCCCTAATAAACTGAACCAGGCCTATTTAGGCAAGTGCCAGCAGGCAATACCTGAACAAGGGACAGTCCAGTTCAGTTTTATTTGTCATATGTAGGTTAGCACAGGGTCAACGGTACAATGAAATGTTTTTGACAAGACAACGGGTCACCTCAGCAATGATATTACAAGGATAAAATTAAGGTTAAAAAAAAAGATAAAAGTGACATTGGTAGATAAAAAATATATGGAACGATTCACGAATTTGCGTGTCATCCTTAAGGGCACAGGGCATTTGAGTCACTAAATATGAAACCATTATCATCTGACTTGTGACGGGTAAGAAATTTGAAAATGAACAACTGCATCTCATTCCATTAGCCTTACAACTCGATTAAACCAACAAATTGTGGTGCAGAAGTAGTCTCAGAGAATATGCACTTAATTAAAGTAAAGCTGGTTTAGGGTGACCTCATACTTCTAGCGGGAATCATGAGTTTGTGAGTCATCTGGGACATCAAAGGAAATCTAAAAGTCTTTATTTTGCTTCGGTCATCAAATGTGGTATTTACACCTTCACTTATATGTTTACAAATAAAATATGATTACATTTGTTTTAAAGTACTGATTTTGAAGCAACGTTCATATTGATGATTAGCAAACATTAAGTACATCGAATAGTGGGAAAGAGAAAAAAACCCTTTAGCTTTTTCACATCACTTCCATTTTAACCTTAGCCCTGAATTAATTGCTCTGATCTCGGATTGACAATTTCCTTTGAAATGCACATCAGAGTCCACGTCCTCTGTGTTCTGTGCCGGTCTGCCGATACTTTGCAATCTTTTTTTTACTCGTGATTTGCTGTTGTGCCTCCTGGCTTTCTCAGTGATGTTAAAAGCATGGATCATGTTCCCCTTACCCATCTTATTTCTCCAGAGAGAACAGCTGCTTCTCTTGCAGCTTGGTGATTAATGGTCTGGGCTGTCTTTGTTGCTGTTCTTTGTATGTTTTCCAGTGCCTCTAAATAGAAATAGCTCTTTAGCAATGCAGGAACACTGAACAAAACTCAAGTCGATTCAGGGACATTTAACAAAGTTGCAAGTAGAACAGAAATGCTGTGAGGAACTATAATAAGGATATTTTCAATGTGATATTATTACTTTTTAATTTACTGCCAAACTAGCATGATGTAAAATGGACAATTTAATGACGTATATCTACACTAAAAGATCATTACAGCTGTACCGTTTCAAAAGCGTAATGATGTTTTATGGTATGAACTAAAATTTATATATTTTCATTAATGTATTTTAAATATTTTGTGAGTAGAAATATTGTATTTTTGTTATTACAGGACAATAGGAATAAATATGTAACTTTTTGTATGAAATTACATTGCAGTAAATATTTGGTTCAAGGAACTGCACTCAGTAGTTTGGTGGTGCAGTGGTTAGCAAATTGCTTTTCAAATCTGGGATACAGGATCAAGTTCACATCGAGCTGATGAGTTGAATGCCTGTGAAGCAGAACAATGATTCCATTAAAAAAAAAAGCATTGCAGAGGCAACAGAAACAGAGAAATATAAGACGTGTAACAATCCAGTGACTAATCATGAGGGGATGTGCCAACAATGCATGGTACTTACCCCTTTTTTGTGACATTCTTTCACCTCCTGTCGTGGTTACTGATACTCAAGATTAACTCGGGTGACGTGAAGAATTCTTCAAGAAGTTCAAACCTTTATTTGCAAATTAAGGCTGGAACACTGAAAGAGCAAATCACTTGAGTTCATTCCAAACCAAGAGTTTCCCCTTCTTATGTCCCACCCCCAGAGCATTTCCATACCCAATCACTTGCAGACATTCCCTTAGCAATAACCAATCACTTGCATTTACTTTTCTCCTCCTTCCACAGTAATTTCCATTCCGTAATCCACCCTTGTTTAAACCACATGGCTTCCCCTTTTTTGGGCCCCTTATTTCTCATAGCTAGGGCTTGATACAGAGTTACAAAGGTCATATAATTACCACAACTGATTTACACTAAGTGTTAGGCTAGCTTCAAGCGGAGAACCCAAACACCTTCCTCCTCAATTTATAGAAACAAAACCCACAAAGGCGAGCACAACTATCTTGCACAAATGTCTTATCTCAACATAATCAAGCTAAATCCAAACATGCAGAGCAAAGCTAATGCAAAGGATAATAGATAAAGGATAATATTTAAGTATCTCAAGTATTACAAACACCAAGAATATAAAATATAAAGATAATATACTCCTGTATAATTCCCCCCTTTGAGACCTAATGGTCTGACAGAAAACCCCCCCACAAGCTGCACATATTGGCGTCAAATCAAACTACAACTAGCCCCCAAAATCAGGGTCCTCATATTTGTAATGTTCAGCCTCACGGTGTTCTTTCTCTGGAATCCTGGGTAACTGGGCCAAAAACCTACCACCATTAGAGTGGGGTGGGAAAAAAGACCCAGCTATCCTTACAGACTTTTGTTCAATATTCCTCTGACTTGGTTTGCGCATCTTAGCCTATCAGCGGGGTCTTCTTCTCTGGGAGACCAGATTCACCTTTTTTTCTGCTTTGCAGTGGCTCTTATTAGAGAGACTTAATACAGGGAAAACACAACATAGCACAACAATAACTACTAGCAGCACAGCTCCAATAGTCACCCCCATCTTAGTCAACCATGCTCCCCAACGGCCTAACATATTTTCTAGCCAATCAAAGAATTGATGTCCAAAACCCGCATTCTGCTTAAGCTCTTTTCTCAGATTCTTCAACTTATCCATTGCTTTAGTGAAGGACCCCTCCAGGCTGGTGTTGTTAGGTATGAAGGTGCAGCAGTGTTCCCCAAACAGGACACACACACCCCCTTTCTCTGACCTCATTTACAACAGCCTCAGATTCACTGGTGTCTTCAAAAACCTCACTTACTATCTGGTTAAAGCTCTGCTCTCCCTTTACATCTTTGTCCTCCTGTTCACTTACCTCAGGGTTATTATCGAGCCATAACTGTGGAACAGCCCTCGTGCAATAATTGAGTTGGTACCATGTGGATTGACCTTCTACCTGAACAGTGGTGGACTAGGCCCTAGCCACCATGAACGGTCCTTCCCTTCTTTGCTCATTCCACTTCCTTCGAAAGGCTCGTGCACAAACCTTGTCTCCGGGTTTAATGGGTGCTTCCTCCGGGTTCTTTTGCTTTTCCTGTGCATGAATAGACTTGTGTATCATAGTTAACTGTAGCATATACTGCTTACGTTCTAGAACTGCTCCAAACTGCTCCAAACTTGGTCCCGTAGGGACTTCTCCATTTTGGCGCCGGCATAAGTCTGCCAGTAAGCATTTTGTGTGGTGTCAAATGAGTTATTCGATTAGTTTGCATGCGCCAGCTCATCAGTGCCAATGGCAGGGCATCAATCCAATTCAACTTTGTAGTTGCACAAATCTTATTTAGCTTAGCCTTCAACGTCGCATTAATTCTTTCCACCATGCTCCGTGACTGAGGGTGGTACACACACCCAAACCTTGGGATGACGTCATTCATCATAAACTTTACTACAGTTCCTGCACCTAAATCTTTGGAAGGTACTGCCTCCACCCACCTGCTAAATCTATCGATCACTACTAGAATGTACCTTTTCCCTCTTACTGTCTTTATCATATCCACACAGTCGATCACCAGGTGCCTAAATGGCCTTTCGGGCACAGGTATGTGACCTATAGGTGTTGTTATTCCCTTTCTAACATTGTTTTGAGCACATAACTCGCACTGTGACAAAATATGGCCTATAAATAGGGTGACCAAAACCCATTCTTTTTTACTTATTACATCCCCCCTTGCACAATGGTCTAACCCATGCACTTCTGAAATAAGAAAGGTCAGCCATGGTGTGGGTGCTACCAACAATCCTTCTTCATTGGTCCACATGCCCTCCAAGTTATGCTTAGCTCCCCTTTGTATCCACATTGTTTGCTCTGCTAAGGCTGCCTTACCTTGCATTTCAATTATGTCCTCCTCTGTGGGTTCCAGATTCAAGCTTACCTGAGGTGCTTACCTGAGGTTCCTAATCTGAGGAAAGACATTCTTGCTATAGAGGGAGTACAGAGAATGTTCACCAGACTGATTCCTGGGATCGCAGGACTTTCATATGAAGAAAGACTGGATAGACATGCTAGAATTTAGAAGATTCAGGGGGGATCTTATAGAAACTTATAAAATTCTTAAGGGGTTGGACAGGCTAGATGCAGGAAGATTATTCCCGATGTTGGGGAAGTCCAGAACAAGGGGTCACAGTTTAAGGATAAGAGGGAAGTCTTTTAGGACCGAGATGAGAAAATCATTTTTTACACAGAGAGTGGTGAATCTGTGGAATTCTCTTCCACAGAAGGTAGTTGAGGCCAGTTCATTGACTATATTTAAGAGGGAGTTAGATGTGGCCCTTGTGGCTAAAGGGACCAGGAGGTATGGAGAGAAGGCAGGTATGGGATACTGAGTTGGATGATCAGCCATGATCATATTGAATGGCTGTGCAGGCTCGAAGGGCCGAATGGCCTACTCCTACACCTATTTTCTATGTTTCTATGTTTCTATGCAATAACAGCTGATCGGCATCCAGGCGCTGTTCTGGCTGCTTCGTAATCAGAATCAGATTTTATTCGCCAAGTATGTTTTACAACATATGAGGAATTTCACTGGCCAGGTCAGTCATACAATTAAAACAGATCACTCAAAACACATTTTAACATGACCATCCACCACAGTGACTCCTACACATTCCTCACTGTGATGGTGTGGCGAAATAAAGTTCAAGTCCTTTCCCTTAGTTCTTCCTCAGTCGTGGGCCTCGAGCCCCCATTGACAGGATGATCTTGACTCCCGTAGCCGGCGGCACTCGGGCCCACCGCGTCGAGGCGATCAGCTCCTGCATCGAGGGGATGTCAGCTCCCTCGTGCTGGACAATCGAACCTCGCGTCGAGGCTTGTGAACCTTCTGCAGCTTTGGAGCTCCCGACTAGCCTCACCCGAGACTGCGAGCCCTTGTTGGCAAGTCCATGGTCGTCGCGGTGGGAGCGATCCCAGGCAAGGGATCAGCTCCGATGATAAGTCCGCGCCCCACGGTGGGGCTCTAAACAGTCCGAGGATGCTTCCAGCTCCATCGATCGAAGGCCGCTGATCCCGGAGAATGTGATCCAAAAAATTATCACATCTCCGGGAACGTAAGAACCTGAAAGAATAGTTTCCCCCGATCCCCTCCCCACCCTTCCCCCACACAAAACAAACCGAGCAACATTAAAAGACACTTTCAACACGCACTAAAAAATTTTTAAAAATCAAAAAACAAACAGACTGCCGGCAGGGCGGCCATCTCCCCTGGTGGACTTTTAGTGTTAACACTAATAGTGTTAAAATCTGTTTCCCCCTCATCATTCCATTGCAAAATATTTCTCAAGCTTGTGTGTCCTGCATCCTTCATTGTTTTCCTTAATGGAGTCATTTTCAGCATACTCTCCAATCCAGTCTGAACTGTATCCTGCCATTCCCAAGAACGTCAACATTTGTCCTATTGTCTGAGGCTTGGGAGCTATAATTATTGCCTCAATTTGATCTGGTGCTATAGCCTTTACTCCTTTGGATATTAATTGTCCTAAATATTCTACCGGTGGCTTCAAAACTGCAGCTTCTTACTGGATACTTTATGGCCTCCACATGCCAGCCTTTCCAAGAGTATCAAAATGTCTCCCTCACATTGCTCCTCACTTGCAGAGCAAACCAACAAATCATCCACATATTGTATTAATGTACCTTCTAAGGGTATACCTTCCAAATCTGCCTTTAATATCTGATTTAAGACATGGGGTGAGTGTTTGAATCCCTGCGGCATCCTCGCATAGGTGTATTGAGTACCCTTATAGGTAAAAGCAAACGTATACTAACAATGGTCTGCTAAGGGCACACTGAAAAACACCGAACAAAGATCTGCTACTGAAAAGTAAGCTGCCTCTATTGAAACATTA